>NC_057800.1:244726480-244771083 GCF_018294505.1 Triticum aestivum
CGTACTCCTTCCTCCTATATATACCTATGTACCCCCAAACTACCAGATACAGAGCCAAAACCCTAATTCCACTGCCATAACTTTCTGTATCCACGAGATCCCATCTTGGGGCCTTTTCCGGAGCTCCGCTGGAGGGGGTATCGATCACGGAGGACTTCTACATCAACACCATAGCCTCTAAGATGAAGTGTGAGTAGTTTACTTCAGACCTGCGGGTCCATAGTTATTAGCTAAATGGCTTATTCTCTCTTTTTGGATCTCAATACAAAGTTCTCCCCCTCTCTTGTGGAGATCTATTCGATGTAATCTTCTTTTGCGGTGTGTTTGTTGAGATCGATGAATTGTGGGTTTATGATCAAGTTTATCTATGAACAATATTTGAATCTTCTTTGTATGATTGGTTATCTTTGCAAGTCTCTTAGAATTATCAGTTTGGTTTGGCCTACTAGATTGATCTTTCTTGCAATGGGAGAAGTGCTTAGCTTTGGGTTCAATCTTGCGGTGTCCTTTCCCAGTGATAGTAGGGGCAGCAAGGCACGTATTGTATTGTTGCCATCGAGGATAACAAGATGGGGTTTATATCATATTGCATGAGTTTATCCCTCTACATCATGTCATCTTGCTTAAAGCGTTACTCTGTTCTCTTGAACTTAATACTCTAGATGCATGATGGATAGCGATTGATGTGTGGAGTAATAGTAGTAGATGCAGGCAGGAGTCGGTCTACTTGTTTTGGACGTGATGCCTATATACATGATCATGCCTAGATATTCTCATAACTATGCTCAATTCTGTCAATTGCTCAACAGTAATTTGTTCACCCACCATGATAATTATGCTCTCGAGAGAAGCCTCTAGTGAAACCTATGGCCCCCAGGTCTATTATCCATCATATTAATCTTCCAATACTTAGTTATTTCCTTTGCCATTTATTTTACTTGCATCTTTATTTCTCTTTATCATAAAAATACCAAAAATATTATCTTATCATATCTATCAGATCTCACTCTCGTAGGTGATCGTGAAGGGATCGACAACCCCTTTATCGCGTTGGTTGCAAGGAGTTTATTTGTTTGTGTAGGTGCGAGGGACTCGTGCGTGGCCTCCTACTGGATTGATACCTTGGTTCTCAAAAACTGAGGGAAATACTTACGCTGGTCTACTGCATCACCCTTTCATCTTCAAGGGAAAACTAACACAGTGCTCAAGAGGTAGCAATTTGCCTTTAGGATGTTTACATTACTTGTTGGATTGTGCGGTGTAGAACAGAAACTTTGGCTGTAGTGCGCGATTTTACGTTTTTTACTCGAATGTCAAACGGTTATGAAACTTTTTGCACTATCTTTATATTAAATTTTTTTATTTTTCCTAATTTTGGCCGAATTTTTTGGTGTACCATAAGTATGGTGAATGTTCAGATTACTACAGACTGTCCTGTTTAAGACAGATTCTGTTTTTGATGCATAGTTTGCTTGTTTTGATAAAGCTGTCAATTTCTATCAGTGCCTTAAGCCATGGAAAAGTTATATTACAGTAGCTACAATGCAAAAATAAAATATGAATTGGTTTGCAATAGAACTTAGAGTAGTGATTTGCTTTATTATACTAACGGATCTTACCAAGTTTTCTGTTGAGTTTTGTGTGGATGAAGTGTTCGAAGATCGAGGAGGTCTCAATGTGAGGAGAAGGAGGAGAGGAAAGAGATCGAGCTTGGGGATTCCCAAGGCTCCCCAAGTAAATATTCAAGGAGACTCAAGCGTCTAAGCTTGGGGATGCCCCGGAAGGCATCCCATCTTTCTTCAAAAAGTATAGGTATGTTTTCGGATTTGTTTTGTTCATGTGATATGTGCAAATCTTGGAGCATCTGTTGCATTTAGTTTTCACTTTTATTTTATGAACCATGCTGGTATGGGATAGTTTTTGGTTGATTTATAGAATGCTCATTGCACTTCACTTATATCTTTTGAGTATGGCTTTATAGAATGCTTCATGTGCTTCACTTATATCATTTGAAGTTTGGATTGCCTGTTTCTCTTCACATAGAAAACCGCCATTTATAGAATGCTCTTTTGCTTCACTTATATTTGTTAGAGCGTGGGCATATCTTTTGTAGAAAGAATTAAACTCTCTTGCTTCACTTATATCTATTTAGAGAGATGACAGGAACACATGGTTAGTCATAAAATCCTACATAAAACTTGTAGATCACTGAATATGATATGTTTGGTTCCTTGCAATAGTTTTGCGATATAAAGGTGGTGATATTAGAGTCGTGCTAGTGGGTAGTTGTGAAATTGAGAAATACTTGTGTTGAGGTTTGCAAGTCCCGTAGCATGCATGTATGGTAAACATTGTGTGACAAATTTGAAGCATGGGGTGTTCTTTGATTGCTTTCCTTATTAGTGGCGGTCGGGGACGAGCGATGGTCTTTTCCCACCAATCTATCCCCCTTGGGGCATGCATAGTAGTACTTTGCTTTGAGGACTAATAAACTTTTGCAATAAGTATACGAGTTCGTTATGACTAATGTTGAGTCCATGGATTATACGCACTCTCACCCTTCCATCATTGCTAGCCTCTTCTGTACCGTGCATTGCCCTTTCTCACCTCGAGAGTTGGTGCAAACTTCGCCGGTGCATCCAAACCCCGTGATATGATACGCTCTATCACACATAAACCTCCTTATATCTTCCCCAAAACAGCCACCATACCTACCTATCATGGCATTTCCATAGCCATTCCGAGATATATTGCCATGCAACTTCCATCATCATCATATACATGACTTGAGCATTTATTGTCATATTGCTTTGCATGATCGTAAGATAGCTAGCATGATGTTTTCATGGCTTGTTCCTTTTTTGATGTCATTGCTACGCTAGATCATTGCACATCCCGGTACACCACCGGAGGCATTCATATAGAGTCGTATCTTTGTTTTAGTATCGAGTTGTAATATTGAGTTGTAAGTAAATAAAAGTGTGATGATCATCATTATTAGAACATTGTCCCATGTGAGGTTATCAAAAAAAAGAGGCCAAAGAATTCCAAATAAAAAATAGGCCAAAGAAGGCCACCCAAAAAAAGAGAAAAAAATGAGAGAAAAAGATAGAAGGGACAATGTTACTATCCTTTTACCACACTTGTGCTTCAAAGTAGCACCATGTTCTTCATATAGAGAGTCTCATTGAGTTATTACTTTCATATACTAGTGGGAATTTTCACTATAGAACTTGGCTTGTATATTCCAATGATGGGATTCCTCAAATGCCCGAGGTCTTCATGAGCAAGCAAGTTGGATGCACACCCACTTAGTTTTGGTTTTGGGCTTTCATATACTTATAGCTCTAGTGCATCCGTTGCATGGCAATCCCTACTCCTCACATTGACATCAATTGATGGGCATATCCATAGCCCATTGATTAGCCGCGTCGATGTGAGACTTTTCTCCTTTTTTGTCTTCTCCACACAAACTCCACCATCATATTCTATTCCACCTATAGTGCTATGTCCATGGCTCACGCTCATGTATTGCGTGAGGGTTGAAAAGGCTGAAGCACGTTAAAAAGTATGAACCAATTGCTCGACTTGTCATCGGGGCTGTGCATGATGGGAGCATTTTGTGTGACGAAAATGAAGCATGGCCAAACTATATGATTTTTTAGGGATGAGATTTTTTGGCTATGTTATTTTGAGAGGACACGATTGCTTTATTAGTATGCTCGAAGTATTATTGTCTTAATGTCGAATGATACTATTGCTTTGAATCACTCGTGTCTTAATATTCATGCCATGATTAGATTACATGATCAAGACTATGCTAGGTAGCATTCCACATCAAAAATTATCTTTTTCATCATTTACCTACTCGAGGACGAGCAGGAATTAAGCTTGGGGATGCTGATACGTCTCCGTCGTATCTATAATTTTTGATTGTTCCATGCCAATATTATACAACTTTCATATACTTTTGGCAACTCTTTATACTATTTTTAGGACTAACATATTGATCTAGTGCCCAGTGCCAGTTCCTGTTTGTTGCATGTTTTTTGTTTCGCAGAAAATCCATATCAAATGGAGTCCAAATGGGATAAAACCTGACGGAGATTTTTTTTGGAATATATGTGATTTTGGGGAAGAAGAATCAACGCGAGACGGTGCCCGAGGGGGCCACGAGGCAGGGGGTGCGCCCCAGGGGGTCAGGCGCTCCCTAGGCCCTCGTGGCCACCCCGTAAGGCTGTTGGTGCCCTTCTTTCGCCGCAAGAAAGCTAATATCCGGATAGAGATCATGTCCAAAATTCAGCCCAATGGGAGTTACGGATCTCCGGGAATTTCAGAAACGGTGAAAGGGCAGAATCAGGAAACGTAGAAACAGAGAGAGACAGAGAGACACATCCAATCTCGGAGGGGCTCTCGCCCCTCCGCCGCCATGGAGACCAAGGACCAGGGGGGGAAACCTTCTCCCATCTAGGGAGAAGGTCAAGGAAGAAGAAGAAGAAGGGGGGCTCTCTCCCCCTCTCTTTCGGTGGCGCTGGAACGCCGCCGGGGCCATCATCATCACCGCAATCTACACCAACAACTTCACCGCCATCATCACCAACTCTTCCCCCCTCTATGCAGCGGTGTAACCCCTCTTTTACCCGCTGTAATCTCTACTTAAACATGGTGCTCAACGCTATATATTATTTTCCAATGATGTATGGCTATCCTATTGTAACACCCCGAGAATCATGCTACAGTAATCTTTCCCTAATGGTGGCCATGTCATCATGGTTAACTATGCAAATTTCCACTTGTCCAAAATCAAAACCAAATTTAAATTGCAAGTGAAATTATTATTTTTCCGAACAGTAAAACTGAAATGTTCTAATTATTCTATAAATTACTTTGATCATTTTCATGTTGAAAACAACTTAAATTGAGTCACAAATAAATTCCTAGGAATTTAATAAGAGGCCCAAAGGCATTTAAATTGGCCCTTTTCAAAATAAACAAAAATCTCAACCTTTGCAAATGCCCCGAAAACTTTTGTGCAGCCCTAGAATATTGCATAGCATTTTTGTGCAAAGTTTGAGATCCAACAAAATTCAATTGTTATCTAACTAAATAGGAAACAGTAGCATTTTTATTAAAAAAAGAGAAGAAAATGGAAAGCTTACCTGTTGGACTGGGGCCTTAAGTCAACAGTGCAGGCCCAGCCCAATTTCTCCCAGTTGTCTTCAACCTCCTGTTCACAGGAGGCTCCGGGGCCGCTGTTACCTCGTCCGTGCCTCGGATCACCACGTGCAGGTCATCCCGTGGCCTCCCCATCATCTCCCCGCGTGTATATGGTCGCCGTCGACCCCCTGACCAACCCTAACCCTCATATCCCCTTCCCCATCTCGATTTCTTCCTCCCCCACACAAACCTGACCCATCGCCACCATGGCTTTCATCGTGCATGCGCCCATTGAGCTCCCCCCTGCCCTCAGACTGTGCCCGGCCGCTCCGTCATCATCCACTACATCGTCCTAGAAGAGCACATCGAGCAGGAGAGCCCCACGTCGCTGGATCGAGTCGATCACCTCCTCTGCTGTCGTCCGCGCCCGTCGCCAAATCCGGCCGCCGCTGCCGCTCCTAGCCTTCCAACGAGCGACCGTGCGCTCCTACGTAAGCCCCCCAACATTTCTCCTCTTCTACCACCATCGATTTCGTCCTCTAGCTGCCTTCTTCGTCTAGCCCGTGGCTGCGCCACCGCGGAAGTCGATGTCGTTGACTGCTCCGGCCATCCCTGCTTGTGCTGCGTGCATTGGAAGACGCACCTCATCGTGCTCGTCCGATAGGAGGCCGCGGCCACCCATTTGGTCACCAGGACCACCAGCCCCATGCATTGCCGCTGCCGTCGTGTGCTCACCGTAGCCGCGGCCCGAGCTCTGCTCCCGCGCGCCGTGCCTCGCTCTCTAGCCGCGCACTGCCGCGTCCCCGCGCCAGTTCGTGCGTGCCCACGCGTGGAGATGCCCCCGCTGCTCTCCTGTTGCTACTTCTACTCCATGTCGCTGCTCTGCTGCTGCGTATTCTGCTGCTCTGCTACAGTAACTGAATGTTCCTGTAGCAGTAGCTAGCTTTGCTGCTGCTACATTGGTTAGCCATCTAGACAGCCCCTAAACAGCGTCTAAACAACTGATAACATGAGTAAAAATAATATGCGTAGAAAGTATACTTGACAAACTCCATTTTACTCCACTGGACCAAATCCATTTGTTCCACGGATTAAATCCTATAAAAATCACAAAATCCTATGTTCGTATATTTTAGCAGTTTCTGGAATTAACATCAAGTGACACTTTTCAAGCGCAGTTTTGATTAACCAAATGAACTCTAACATTGATGCAATTGATACCATCTTGTAGGTCACAGGAAAGTGATCAATTTTGATACAAGGAACTAATCCATAGATTATACCATTTGGAAAACAACTAAGTAATGTTCAAAAATTGAGCAATCCTCAAACTTAGCCAATTTTCAGGAATTCCGAATAACTGTTTAAATCTTCGGAAATTCGTAAAAAATCATCTGTATCTCGGATAAAAATACTTTGTACATGAAAGTTGCTCAGGACGACGAGACAAATCCGGATACGTAACTCGTTCGTCCGTCACACATCCCAAGCATAGCGAACACGCAACTTTCCTCCTCCGGTTCATGTGTCCGAAAACGTGAAACACCGGGAATACTTTCCCGGATGTTTCCCCCCTTCGCCGATATCACCTCTTACCGCGTTAGGGCACACCTAGCACCGCTCATTGTCCTGTCATGCATCGGCATGCTTATGTTTGCATTATATTTATTGTTTCTTCCCCCTCTTCTCTCGTTAGACATCGAGACCGACGCCGCCGCTACCCAGTGCGACTATGGTGTTGACGACCTTTCCTTATCGGCTGAGCTTCCAGGCAAGCCCCCCCTTGATCACCAGATATCGCCTATTCCTTCTCTCTACTGCTTGCATTAGAGTAGTGTAGCATGTTACAGTTTTTGGTTAATCCTATTCTGATGCATAGCCTGTCTTTGCTACTACTGTTGTTACCTTTACCTGCAATCCTAATGCTTAGTATAGGATGCTAGTATTTCATCAGTGGCCCTACATTCTTGTCCGTCTGCTATGCTATACTATCGGGCCGTGATCACTCGGGAGTTGATCATGGGTATATACTTATATACATAATACTTGATGCTTGTGGTGACTAAAGTTGGGCTCATTGAGTACCCGCGGTTGATTCACGGATTGGGAGCTGAAAGGACATACTTTCCCGACGGCCCTCTGTGTGGATCTTTGTGGCGGAGCGACAGGGCAAGTTGAGACCACCTAGGTGAGAGGTGGGCCTGGCCCTGGTCGCCGTCCGTGATTACTTCAAAATAACACGATTAACAAGATCTTTGTATATGATATGAGTCTGGCCACTGGCTTATATGCACTAACCAACTACGCGGGAACAGTTATGGGCACTCGACGTCGTGGTATCAGCCGAAGCCTTCTTGACGTCAGCGCGCACCGGATTAGACTGGAACGCCTGCTCTTGTATTAGGGAGGCTAGGTCTACTTACCGGTCGCGTTCGCAACGTGCAGGTGTGCAACGGGCGATGGGCCCAGACCCCTGCGCCATAGGATTTAGACCGGCGTGTTGACCTCTCTGTTGTGCCTAGGTAGAGCTGCGACGTGTTGATCTTCCGAGGCCGGGCATGACCCAGGAAAGTGTGTCCGGCCAAAGGGGATCGGGCATGTTGGGAAATGCGGTGCACCCCTGCAGGGAAGTTTATCTATTCGAATAGCCATGTCCCTCGGTAAAAGGACGACCCGGAGTTGGACCTTGACCTTATGACAACTAGAACCATATACTTAATAAAACACACCCTTCCAAGTGCCAGATACAACCGGTGATCTCTCTCTCTCATAGGGCGATGATGGGAGGATCACCGGGTAGGGTTATGCTATGCGATGTTACTTGGTGAACTTACCATCTACTCTCTTCTACATGCTGCAAGATGGAGGCGACCGGAAGTGTAGTCTTCGACAGGACTAGCTATCCCCCTCTTATTCCGGCATTCTGCAGTTCAGTCCACATATACTACCCCCTTTCTTGATACCAATGCATATGTAGTGTAGCTCCTTGCTTGCGAGTACTTTGGATGAGTACTCACGGTTGCTTTGTTCCCCCTTTTCCCCCTTCATATATCCAATTGTTGCGACCAGACAATGGAGTCCAGGAGCCAGACGCCACTGTCGATAACGACTGCTACTACTCGGGAGGTGCCTACTGATGGGGAACGTAGTAATTTCAAAAAAATTCCTACGCACACGCAAGATCATGGTGATGCATAGCAACGAGAGGGGAGAGTGTGATCTACGTACCCTTGTAGACCGACAGCGGAAGCGTTAGCACAACGCGGTTGATGTAGTCGTACGTCTTCACGGCCCGACCGATCAAGCACCGAAACTACGGCACCTCCGAGTTTTAGCACACGTTCAGCTTGATGACGATCCCTGGACTCCGATCCAGCAAAGTGTCGGGGAAGAGTTCCGTTAGCACGACGGCATGGTGACGATCTTGATGTTCTACCGTCGCAGGGCTTCGCCTAAGCACCGCTACAATATTATCGAGGATTATGGTGGAAGGGGGCACCGCACACGGCTAAGAAAATGATCACGTGGATCAACTTGTGTGTCTAGGGGTGCCCCCTGCCCCCATATATAAAGGAGCAAGGGGAGGAGGCCGGCCGGCCCTATTGGCGCGCCAAGGAGAAGTCCTCCTCCTAGTAGGAGTAGGACTCCTACTAGGAGGGGGAAAGGAAGTGGGGATGGAGAAGGAAAGGGGGGCGCCGCCCCCCCTCTCCTAGTCCAATTCGGACCAGGGGGAGGAGGCGCGCGGCCCACCCTGGCTGCCCTTCTCTCTCTCCACTAAGGCCCATATGGCCCATTACTTCTCCCAGGGGGTTCCGGTAAACCTCCAGTACTTCGGTTTTCTCTGAAATCACCCGGAACACTTCCGATGTCCGAATATATCCGTCCAATATATCAATCTTTATGTCTCGACCATTTCGAGACTCCTCGTTATGTCCGTGATCACATCCGAGACTCCGAACTAACTTCGGTACATCAAAACTCATAAACTCATAATATAACTGTCATCGAAACCTTAAGCGTGCGGACCCTACGAGTTCGAGAACAATGTAGACATGACCGAGACATGTCTCCGGTGAATAACCAATAGCGGAACCTGGATGCTCATATTGGCTCCCACATATTCTATGAAGATCTTTATCGGTCAGACCACATAACAACATACGTTGTTCCCTTTGTCATTGGTATGTTACTTGCCCGAGATTCGATCGTCGGTATCTCAATACCTAGTTCAATCTCATTACCGGCAAGTCTTTTACTCGTTTCATAATACATCATCTCGCAACTAACACATTAGTTGCAATGCTTGCAAGGCTTATGTGATGTGCATTACCGAGAGGGCCCAGAGATACCTCTCCGACAATCGGAGTGACAAATCCTAATCTCGAAATACGCCAACCCAACATTTTTCTTTGGAGACACCTGTAGAGCTCCTTTATAATCACCCAGTTACGTTGTGACGTTTGGTAGCACACAAAGTGTTCCTCCGGCAAATGGGAGTTGCATAATCTCATAGTCATAGGAACATGTATAAGTCATGAAGAAAGCAATAGCAACATACTAAACGATCGGGTGCTAAGCTAATGGAATGGGTCATGTCAATCACATCATTCTCCTAATAATGTGATCCCGTTAATCAAATGACAACACATGTCTATGGTTAGGAAACATAACCATCTTTGATTAACGAGCTAGTCAAGTAGAGGCATACTAGTGACGTTTAGTTTGTCTATGTATTCACACAAGTATTATGTTTCCGGATAATACAATTCTAGCATGAATAATAAACATTTATCATGATATAAGGAAATAAAACAATAACATTATTATTGCCTCTAGGGCATATTTCCTTCAGTCTCCCACTTGCACTAGAGTCAATAATCTAGATTACACAGTAATGATTCTAACACCCATGGAGCTTTGGTGCTGATCATGTTTTGCTCGTGGAAGAGGCTTAGTCAACGGGTCTGCAACATTCAGATCCGTATGTATCTTGCAAATCTCTATGTCTCCCACCTGGACTAGATCCCGGATGGAATTGAAGCATCTCTTGATGTGCTTGGTTCTCTTGTGAAATCTGGATTACTTTGCCAAGGCAATTGCCCCAGTATTGTCACAAAAGATTTTCATTGGACCTGATGCACTAGGTATGACACCTAGATCGGATATGAACTCCTTCATCCAGACTCCTTCGTTTGCTGCTTCCGAAGCAGCTATGTACTCCGCTTCACATGTAGATCCCACCACAACGCTTTGTTTAGAACTGCACCAACTGATAGCTCCACCGTTTAATGTAAACACGTATCCGGTTTGAGATTTAGAATCGTCTGGATCAGTGTCAAAGCTTGCATCAACGTAACCATTTACGATGAGCTCTTTGTCACCTCCATATATGAGAAACATATCCTTAGTCCTTTTCAGGTATTTCAGGATGTTCTTGACCGTTGTCCAGTGATCCACTCCTGGATTACTTTGGTACCTCCCTGCTAGACTTATAGCAAGACACACATCAGGTCTGGTACACAGCATTGCATACATGATAGAGCCTATGGCTGAAGCATAGGGAACATCTTTCATTTTCTCTCTATCTTCTGCATTGGTCGGGCATTGTGTCTTACTCAATTTCACACCTTGTAACACAGGCAAGAATCCTTTCTTTGCTTGATCCATTTTGAACTTCTTCAAAATTTTGTCAAGGTATGTGCTTTGTGAAAGTCCAATTAAGCGTCTTGATCTATCTCTATAGATCTTAATGCCCAATATGTAAGCAGCTTCACCGAGGTCTTTCATTGAAAAACTCTTATTCAAGTATCCCTTTATGCTATTCAGAAATTCTATATCATTTCCGATTAGTAATATCTCATCTACATATAATATCAGAAATGCTATAGAGCTCCCACTCACTTTCTTGTAAATACAGGCTTCTCCAAAAGTCTGTACAAAACCAAATGCTTTGATCACACTATCAAAGCGTTTATTCCAACTCCGAGAAGCTTGCACCAGTCCATAAATGGATCGCTGGAGCTTGCACACTTTGTTAGCTCCCTTTGGATCGAAAAAACCTTCCGGTTGCATCATATACAACTCTTCTTCCAGAAATCCATTCAGGAACGCAGTTTTGACATCCATCTGCCAAATTTCATAATTATAAAATGCGGCAATTGCTAACATGATTCGGACAGACTTAAGCATCGCTACGGGTGAGAAGGTCTCATCGTAGTCAATCCCTTGAACTTGTCGAAAACCTTTTGCGACAAGTCGAGCTTTGTTGACAGTAACATTACCGTCAATGTCAGTCTTCTTCTTGAAGATCCATTTATTCTCAATTGCTTGCCGATCATTGGGCAAGTCAACCAAAGTCCATACTTTGTTCTCATACACGGATCCCATCTCAGATTTCATGGCTTCAAGCCATTTTGCGGAATCTGGGCTCACCATCGCTTCTCCATAGTTCGTAGGTTCATCATGATCTAGTAGCATGACTTCCAGAACAGGATTACCGTACCACTCTGGTGTGGATCTTACTCTGGTTGATCTACGAGGTTCAGTAGTCTCTTGTTCTGAAGTTTCATGATCATCATCATTAGCTTCCTCACTAATTGGTGTAGGTGTCACAGAAACCGGTTTCTGTGATGTACTACTTTCCGATAAGGGAGCAGGTACAGTTACCTCATCAAGTTCTACTTTCCTCCCACTCACTTCTTTCGAGAGAAACTCCTTCTCTAGAAAGTTTCCGAATTTAGCAACAAAAGTCTTTCGGATCTGTGATAGAAGGTGTATCCAATAGTTTCCTTTGGATATCCTATGAAGACACATTTCTCTGATTTGGGTTCGAGCTTATCAGGTTGAAGATTTTTCACATAAGCATCGCAGCCCCAAACTTTCAGAAATGACAACTTTGGTTTCTTGCCAAACCACAGTTCATAAGGCGTCGTCTCAACGGATTTTGATGGTGCCCTATTTAACGTGAATGCGGCCGTCTCTAAAGCATAACCCCAAAACGATAGCGGTAAATCAGTAAGAGACATCATAGATCGCACTATATCTAGTAAAGTACGATTACGACGTTCTGACACACCATTACGCTGTGATGTTCCGGGTGGCGTGAGTTGCGAAACTATTCCGCATTGTTTCAAATGTACACCAAACTCGTAACTCAAATATTCTCCTCCACGATCAAAACGTAGGAATTTTATTTTCTTGTTACGATGATTTCAACTTCACTCTGAAATTCTTTGAACTTTTCAAACATTTCAGACATATGTTTCATTAAGTAGATATACCCATATCTGCTTAAGTCATCTGTGAAGGTAAGAAAATAACGATATCCGCCACGAGCCTCAACATTCATCGGACCACATACATCTGTATGTATGATTTCCAACAAATCTGTTGCTCTCTCCATAGTACCGGAGAACGGTGTTTTTGTCATCTTACCCATAAGGCACGGTTCGCAAGTACCAAGTGATTCATAATCAAGTGGTTCCAAAAGTCCATCAGTATGGAGTTTCTTCATGCGCTTTACACCGATATGACCCAAATGGCAGTGCCACAAATAAGTTGCACTATCATTATCAACTCTGCATCTTTTGGCTTCAACATTATGAATATGTGTGTCACTACTATCGAGATTTAATAAGAATAGACCACTCTTTAAGGGTGCATGACCATAAAAGATATTACTCATATAAATAGAACAACCATTATTCTCTGATTTAAATGAATAACCGTCTCACATCAAACAAGATCCAGATATAATGTCCATGCTTAACGCTGGCACCAAATAACAATTATTTAGGTCTAATACTAATCCCGAAGGTAGATGTAGAGGTAGCATCCCGACCGCGATCACATCGACTTTGGAACCATTTCCCACGCGCATCGTCACCTCGTCCTTAGCCAATCTTCGCTTAATCCATAGTCCCTGTTTCGAGTTGCAAATGTTAGCAACAGAACCAGTATCAAATACCCAGGTGCTAGTGCGAGCATTAGTAAGGTACACATCAATAACATGTATATCACATATACCTTTGTTCACCTTGCCATCCTTCTTATCCGCCAAATACTTGGGGCAATTCCACTTCCAGTGACCACTCTGCTTGTAGTAGAAGCACTCAGTTTCAGGCTTAGGTCCAGGTTTGAGTTTCTTCTCTTGAGTAGCAACTTGCTTGCTGTTCTTTTTGAAGTTCCCCTTCCTCTTCCCTTTGCCCTTTTTCTTGAAACTAGTGGTCTTGTTGACCATCAACACTTGATGCTCCTTCTTGATTTCTACCTCCGCGGCTTTTAGCATTGCGAAGAGCTCGAGAATAGTCTTGTTCATCCCTTGCATATTATAGTTCATCACGAAGCTCTTGTTGCTAGGTGGCAGTGATTGGAGAATTCTGTCAATGATGCAATCATCTGGAAGATTAACTCCCAATTGAATCAAGTGATTATTATACCCAGATATTTTGAGTATATGTTCACTGACAGAACTGTTCTCCTCCATCTTGCAGCTATAGAACTTATTGGAGACTTCATATCTCTCAATCCGGGCATTTGCTTGAAATATTAACTTCAACTCCTGGAACATCTCATATGCTCCGTGACGTTCAAAACGTCGTTGAAGTCCCGATTCTAAGCCGTAAAGCATGGCACACTGAACTATCGATTAGTCATTAGCTTTGCTCTGTCAGACGTTCATAACATCTGGTGTTGCTCCAGCAGCAGGCCTGGCACCTAGCGGTGCTTCCAGGACGTAATTCTTCTGTGCAGCAATGAGGATAATCCTCAAGTTACGGACCCAGTCCATGTAATTGCTACCATCATCTTTCAACTTTGCTTTCTCAAGGAACACATTAAAATTCAACGGAACAACAGCACGGGCCATCTATCTACAATCAAACATAAACAAGCAAGATACTATCAGGTACTAAGTTCATGATAAATTTAGGTTCAATTAATCATATTACTAAAGAACTCCCACTTAGATAGACAACCCTCTAATCCTCTAAGTGATTACGTGATCCAAATCAACTAAACCATGCCCGATCATCATGTGAGATGGAGTAGTTTCATTGGTGAACATCACTATGTTGATCATATCTACTATATGATTCACGCTCGACCTTTCGGTCTCCGTGTTCCGAGGCCATATCTGTATATGCTTGGCTCGTCAAGTATAACCTGAGTATTCCGCGTGTGCAACTGTTTTGCACCCGTTGTATTTGAACATAGAGCCTATCACACCCGATCATCACGTGGTGTCTCAGCACAAAGAACTTTCGCAATGGTGCATACTCAGGGAGAACACTTCTTGATAATTAGTGAGAGATCATCTTAAAATGCTACCGTCAAACAAAGCAAGATAAGATGCATAAAAGATAAACATCACATGCAATCAATATAAGTGATATGATATGGCCATCATCACCTTGTGCTTGTGATCTCCATCTTCGAAGCACCGTCATGATCACCATCATCACCGGCGCGACACCTTGATCACCATCGTAGCATCGTTGTCGTCTTGCCAATCTTATGCTTCCATGACTATCGCTACCTCTTAGTGATAAAGTAAAGCATTGCATACAATAAAGCGACAACCATATGGCTCCTACCAGTTGCCGATAACTTGGTTACAAAACATGATCATCTCATACAATAAAATTTAGCATCATGTCTTGACCATATCACATCACAACATGCCCTGCAAAAACAAGTTAGACGTCCTCTACTTTGTTGTTGCAAGTTTTACGTGGCTGCTACGGGCTTAAGTAAGAACCAATCTTACCTACGCATCAAAACCACAACGATAGTGTTTCAAGTTGGTGCTATTTTAACCTTCGCAAGGACCGGGCGTAGCCACACTCGGTTCAACTAAAGTTGGAGAAACTGACACCCGCTAGCCACCTTTGTGCAAAGCACGTCGGGAGAACCGGTCTCGCGTAAGCGTACGCGTAATGTCGGTCCGTGCCGCTTCTGTTGGAAATATGCCCTAGAGGCAATAATAAATTGATTATTATTATATTTCCTTGTTCATGATAATTGTTTATTATCCATGCTAGAATTGTATCGATAGGAAACTCAGATACATGTGTGGATACATAGACAACACCATGTCCCTAGTAAGCCTCTAGTTGACTAGCTCGTTAATCAATAGATGGTTACGGTTTCCTGACCATGGACATTGGATGTCGTTGATAACGGGATCACATCATTAGGAGAATGATGTGATGGACAAGACCCAATCCTAAGCCTAGCACAAGATCATGTAGTTTGTATGCTAAAGCTTTTCTAATGTCAAGTATCATTTCCTTAGACCATGAGATTGTGCAACTCCCGGATACCGTAGGAGTGCTTTGGGTGTGCCAAACGTCACAACGTAACTGGGTGGCTATAAAGGTACACTACGGGTATCTCTGAAAGTGTCTGTTGGGTTGGCACGAATCGAGATTGGGATTTGTCACTCCGTGTAAACGGAGAGGTATCTCTGGGCCCACTCGGTAGGACATCATCATAATGTGCACAATGTGACCAAGGGGTTGATAACGGGATGATGTGTTACGGAACGAGTAAAGAGACTTGCCGGTAACGAGATTGAACAAGGTATCGGTATACCGACGATCGAATCTCGGGCAAGTACCATACCGCTAGACAAAGGGAATTGTATACGGGATTGATTGAGTCCTTGACATCGTGGTTCATCCGATGAGATCATTGTGGAACGTGTGGGAGCCAACATGGGTATCCAGATCCCGCTGTTGGTTATTGACCGGAGAACATATCGGTCATGTCTGCATGTCTCCCGAACCCGTAGGGTCTACACACTTAAGGTTCGATGACGCTAGGGTTATAAAGGAAGCTTGTATGTGGTTACCGAATGTTGTTCGGAGTCCCGGATGAGATCCCGGACGTCACGAGGAGTTCCGGAATGGTCCGGAGGTAAAGATTTATATATAGGAAGTCCTGTTTCGGCCATCGGGACAAGTTTCGGGGTCATCGGTATTGTACCGGGACCACCGGAAGGGTCCCGGGGGCCCACCGGGTGGGGCCACCTGCCCCGGGGGGCCACATGGGCTGTAGGGGGTGCGCCTTGTCCTACATGGGCCAAGGGCACCAGCCCCAAGAGGCCCATGCGCCTAGGGAACCCTAGAGGGAAGAGTCCTCAAGGGGGAAGGCACCTCCGAGGTGCCTTGGGGAGGATGGACTCCTCCCCCCTTCTTAGCCGCACCCCTTCCTTGGAGGAGGGGGCAAGGCTGCGCCTCCCCCCTCTCCCCTGCCCCTATATATAGTGGAGGGGAGGGAGGGCATCCATACCTGAGCCCTTGGCGCCTCCCTCCCTCCTGTGACACCTCCTCCTCTCCCGTAGGTGCTTGGCGAAGCCCTGCAGGATTGCCACGCTCCTCCATCACCACCACGCCGTTGTGCTGCTGCTGGATGGAGTCTTCCTCAACCTCTCCCTCTCTCCTTGCTGGATCAAGGCGTGGGAGACATCGTCGAGCTGTACGTGTGTTGAACGCGGAGGTGCTGTCCGTTCGGCACTGGGATCATCGGTGATCTGAATCACGACGAGTACGACTCCATCTACCCCGTTCACTTGAACGCTTCCGCTTAGCGATCTACAAGGGTATGTAGATGCACTCTCCTTTCTACTCGTTGCTGGTCTCTCCATAGATAGATCTTGGTGTTACGTAGGAAATTTTTTGAATTTCTGCTACGTTCCCCAACAGTGGCATCATGAGCTAGGTCTATTGCGTAGATTCTTTGCACGAGTAGAACACAAAGTAGTTGTGGGCATCGATATTGTTCAATATGCTTGCCGTTACTAGTCTTATCTTGATTCAGCGGCATTGTGGGATGAAGCGGCCCGGACCAACCTTACACGTACGCTTACGTGAGACCGGTTCCACCGACAAACATGCACTAGTTGCATAAGGTGGCTGGCGGGTGTCTGTCTCTCCCACTTTAGTCGGATCGGATTCGATGAAAAGGGTCCTTATGAAGGGTAAATAGCAATTGGCATATCATGTTGTGGTTCATGCGTAGGTAAGAAACGTTCTTGCTAGAAACCCATAGCAGCCACGTAAAACATGCAAACAACAATTAGAGGACGTCTAACTTGTTTTTGCAGGGTATGCTTTGTGATGTGATATGGCCAAAAAGGATGTGATGAATGATATATGTGATGTATGAGATTGATCATGTTCTTGTAATAGGAATCACGACTTGCATGTCGATGAGTATGACAACCGGCAGGAGCCATAGGAGTTGTCTTTATTTATTTGTGACTTGCGTGTCAACTTAAACGTCATGTAATTACTTTACTTTATTGCTAACCGTTAGCCATAGTAGTAGAAGTAATAGTTGGCGAGGCAACTTCATGAAGACACGATGATGGAGATCATGATGATGGAGATCATGGTGTCATGCCGGTGACGATGATGATCATGGAGCCCCGAAGATGGAGATCAAAAGGAGCAAAGTGATGATGGCCATATCATGTCACTATTTGATTTGATTGCATGTGATGTTTATCATGTTTATACATCTTATTTGCTTAGAACGACGGTAGTAAATAAGATGATCCCTTACAACAATTTCAAGAAGTGTTCTCCCCTAACTGTGCACCGTTGCGACAGTTCGCTGTTTCAAAACATCACGTGATGATCGGGTGTTTTATTCAGACGTTCAAATACAACGGGTGTTGACGAGCCTAGCATGTACAGACATGGCCTCGAAACACACGCGAAACACTTAGGGTTAACTTGACGAGCCTAGCATGTACAGACATGGCCTCGGAACACGGAGACCGAAAGGTCGAACATGAGTCGTATAGAAGATACGATCAACATGAAGATGTTCACCGATGATGACTGGTCCGTCTCACGTGATGATCGGACACGGCCTAGTTTGACTCGGATCATGTAATCACTTAGATGACTAGAGGGATGTCTATCTGAGTGGGAGTTCATAAGATGAACTTAATTATCCTGAACATAGTCAAAAGGTTTTTGCAAATTATGTCGTAGCTCACGCTATAGTTCTACTGTTTAGATATGTTCCTAGAGAAAAATTAGTTGAAAGTTGATAGTAGCAATTATGCGGACTAGGTCCGTAAACTGAGGATTGTCCTCATTGCTTCATAGAAGGCTTATGTCCTTAATGCACCGCTCAGTGTGCTGAACCTCGAACGATGTCTGTGGTTGTTGCGAACATCTGACATACACGTTTTGATAACTACGTGATAGTTCAGTTAAACGGTTTAGAGTTGAGGCACCAAAGACGTTTTTGAAACATCGCGAAACATATGAGATGTTTTAAGGGCTGAAATTGGGATTTCAGGCTCGTGCCCATGTCAAGAGGTATAAGACCTCCGATGACTTTCTTAACCTGCAAACTAAGGAGAAAAGCTCAATTGTTGAGCTTGTGCTCAGATTGTCTGAGTACAACAATCATTTGAATCGAGTGGGAGTTGATCTTCCAGATAAGACAGTGATGGTTCTCCAAAGTCATTGCCACCAAGCTGTTAGAGCTTCGTGATGAACTATAACATATCAGGGATAGATATGATGATCCTTGAGGTATTCGCGACGTTTGACACCGCGAAAGTAGAAATCAAGAAGGAGCATCAATTGTTGATGGTTGGTGAAACCACTAGTTTCAAGAAGGGCAAGGGCAAGAAGGGATACTTCATGAAACGGCAAATCAGCTGCTGCTCTAGTGAAGAAACCCAAGGTAAAACCCAAACCCGAGACTAAGTGCTTCTGTAATAAGGGGAACAACCACTAGAGCAGAATTACCCTAGATACTTGGTAGATAAGAAGGCTGGCAAGGTCGATAGAAGTATATTGGATATACATTGTGTTAATGTGTACTTTGCTAGTACTCCTAGTAGCACCAGGGTATTAGATACCGGTTCGGTTGCTAAGTGTTAGTAACTCGAAACAAAAGGCTACGGAATAAACGGAGACTAGCTAAAGGTGAGCTGACGATATGTGTTGGAAGTTTTTCCAAGTTTGATGTGATCTAACATCGCACGCTCCCTCTACCATCAAGATTAGTATTAAACCTGAATAAGTGCTCTTGCACCTAAAGGAATGGTTTATTGAATTTTGATCGTAGGGATACATATTTTCATGCCAAAAGATATAAGATAGTAATGATGGTACCACCTACTTGTGGCACTACCACGTAAGTCATATCGGTATAAAACGCATGAAGAAGCTCCATGTTGATGGATCTTTGGACTCACTCGTTTTAGAAAAGTTTGAGACATGCGAACCATGTCTATTGGTGTATACACATGAAGAAACTCCATGCAGATGGATCGTTTGGACTCACTTGATTATGAATCACTTGAGATATGCAAATCATACCACATGGGCAAGATGACTGAAAAGCCTCGGTTTCAATAAGATGGAACAAGATAGCAACTTGTTGGAAGTAACACATTTTGATGTGTGCAGTCCAATGAGTGCTGAGGCATGCAGTGAATATCGTTATGTTCTTACTTCACAGATGATTCGAGTAGATGTTGAGTATATTTACTTGATGAATCACGAGTCTGAATTATTGAAAGGTTCAAGTAATTTCAGTGTGAAGTTGAAAGATCGTCGTGACAAGAGGATAAAAGATCTATGATATGATCATAGAGATGAATATCTGAATCACGAGTTTGGCACAGAATTAAGACATTGTGGAAATTGTTTCACAACTGATACAGCCTGGAACACCATAGTGTGATGGTGTGTCCAAACGTCATAGTTGCACCCTATTGGATATGGTGCATACCATGATGTCTCTTATCGAGTTACCACTATCGTTCATGGGTTAGGCATTAGAGACAACCACATTCACTTTAAATAGGGCACCACATAATTTCGTTGAGACGACACCATATGAACTATGGTTTGGAGAAACCTAAGTTGTCGTTTCTTGAAAGTTTGGGGCTGCGACGCTTATGTGAAAAAGTTTCAGGTTGATAAGCTCGAACCCAAAGCGGATAAAATGCATCTTCATAGGAAACCCAAAACAGTTGGGTATACCTCCTAATTCAGATCCGAAAGCAATATGTATTGTTTCTAGAATCGGGTCCTTTCTCGAGGAAAAGTTTCTCTCGAAAGAATTAAGTGGGAGGATGGTGGAGACTTGATGAGGTTATTGAACCGTCTCTTCAACTAGTGTGTGACAGGGCACATGGAGTTGTTCCTGTGGCACCTACACCAATTGAAGTAGAAGCTTATGATAGTGATCATGAAGTTTCGGATCAAGTCACTGCCGTACCTCGTAGGGTGACAAGGATGCGTACTACTTCAGAGTGGTACAGTGATCCTGTCTTGAAGGTCATGTTGCTAGACAACAATGAACCTACGAGCTATGGAGAAGCGATGGTGGGCCCGAATTCCGACAAATGGTTAGAAGCCATGAAATCCGAGATAGTATCCATATATCAGAACAAAGCATGGACTTTGATGGACTTGCCCGATGATCGGCAATCCATTGAGATAAATGGATCTTTTAAGAAGAAGACGGACGTGGATGGTAATGTCACCATTAAGAAAGCTCGACTTGTCGTTAAGATGTTTTCCGACAAGTTCAAGGAGTTGACTACGATGAGACTTTCTCACTCGTAGCGATGCTAAGAGTCTGTTGGAATTATATTAGCAATTACTGCATTATTTATGAAATCTTGCAGATAGGATGTCAAAACATTGTTTCCTCGACGATTCTTGAGGAAAGGTTGTATGTGATACAACCGGAAGGTTTTGTCTATCCTGAAATATGCTAATAAGTATGCAAAGCTCCAGCAATCCTTCTAAGGACTGGAGTAAGCATCTCGGAGTTGGAATGTATGCTTTGATGATGATCAAAGATTTTGGGTGTATACAAAGTTTATGAGAAACTTGTATTTCCAAAGAAGTGAGTGGGAGCACTATAGAATTTCTGATGAGTATATGTTGTTCGGAAATGACGTAGAATTTCTGGAAAGCATATAGGGTTATTTGGAAAGTGTTTTCAATGGAAAACCTGGATTAAGCTACTTGAACATTGAGCATCAAGATCTATAAGGATAGATCAAAACGCTTAATAGTACTTTCAAATGAGCACATGCCTTGACGTGATCTTGAAGGTGTTCAAGATGGATCAGTCAAAGAAGGAGTTCTTGCCTGAGTTGTAAGGTATGAAGTTAAGACTTAAAGCTCGACCATGGTAGAATAGAGAGAAAGGAACGAAGGTCGTCCCCTATGCTTAAGACATAGGCTCTACAGTATGCTATGCTATGTACCGCACCTGAAGTGTGCTTTACCATGAGTCAGTCAAGGGGTACAAGAGTGATCCAAGAATGGATCACAGGACAGCGGTCAAAGTTTTCCTTAGTAACTAGTGGACTAAGGAATTTTCTCAATTATGGAGGTGGTAAAAGAGTTCGTCGTAAAGGGTTACGTCGATGCAAGCTTAACACCTATCCGGATAGCTCTGAGTAGAGATACCGGATACGTATAATGGAGCAACAATTTAGAATAGCTCCAAGTACAACAGTTATTTGGAATAGCTCCAAATAGAACGTGGTAGCTGCATCTAGGAGATGACATAGAGATTTGTAAAGCACACACGGATCTGAAAGGTTCAGACCCGTTGACTATAACCTCTCTCACAAGCATAACATGATCAAACCCAGAACTCATCGAGTGTTAATCACATGGTAAATGTGAACTAGATTATTGACTCTAGTAAACTCTTTGGGTGTTAGTCACATGGGGATGTGACCTTGAGTGTTAATCACATATCGATGTGAACTAGATTATTGACTCTAGTGCAAGTGGGAGACTGTTGGAAATATGCCCTAGAGGCAATAATAAATTGATTATTATTATATTTCCTTGTTCATGATAATCGTTTATTATCCATGCTAGAATTGTATTGATAGGAAACTCAGATACATGTGTGGATACATAGACAACACCATGTCCCTAGTAAGCCTCTAGTTGACTAGCTCGTTAATCAATAGATGGTTACGGTTTCCTGACCATGGACATTGGATGTCGTTGATAACGGGATCACATCATTAGGAGAATGATGTGATGGACAAGACCCAATCCTAAGCCTAGCACAAGATCATGTAGTTCGTATGCTAAAGCTTTTCTAATGTCAAGTATCATTTCCTTAGACCATGAGATTGTGCAACTCCCGAATACCGTAGGAGTGCTTTGGGTGTGCCAAACGTCACAACGTAACTCGATGATATGATGGACCAGAGTTTGGACATGATTTACGTAGTTTGAAGATGTTGGATGCAATATTTTGTATGAACTTGTCAACTTTAATGTAATACTTGATACCTGATAGGCACCAGGGCACTAGAAAAGTAGACGGATTTATATTTTGTCATCTTGTTTCGGCCCAAGGGACTTGAATTTGTCTCTGTTATATGGTTCAAGTATTAGTTGATTCCACTTTCAGTTCCAGTTCAAATGATTAGGTGATTCTTTCATGTCGATCCTAGCAGAAATATCAGCAGCAAATACTCTTTCAATCTCAATAACACAATGACAGAATGTAAGAGGCAAGAATATGATGAAACCCACTTTTGTATTGATCTCAGCCAAGTACATGAGTGCACGAACGTGCTAGTCAGTCGTGGCTAACTAAATCCCTGAATAGGGAGATATGTTTACAATGTACAACATCACGGAACAACAACAATATATAGGGATGTTTCCAACAGACATATTTCTTACTGAACTGCCTTGATTTTGTGCCCTTTCTGCATCAGCTGATGGTGATGCTTATGTTGGAAATATGCCCTAGAGTCAATAATAAATTGATTATTATTATATTTCCTTGTTCATGATAATCGTTTATTATCCATGCTAGAATTGTATTGATAGGAAACTCAGATACATGTGTGGATACATAGACAACACCATGTCCCTAGTAAGCCTCTAGTTGACTAGCTCGTTAATCAATAGATGGTTACGGTTTCCTGACCATGGACATTGGATGTCGTTGATAACGGGATCACATCATTAGGAGAATGATGTGATGGACAAGACCCAATCCTAAGCCTAGCACAAGATCATGTAGTTCGTATGCTAAAGCTTTTCTAATGTCAAGTATCATTTCCTTAGACCATGAGATTGTGCAACTCCCGGATACCGTAGGAGTGCTTTGGGTGTGCCAAACGTCACAACGTAACTGGGTGGCTATAAAGGTACACTACGGGTATCTCTGATAGTGTCTGTTGGGTTGGCACGAATCGAGATTGGGATTTGTCACTCCGTGTAAACGGAGAGGTATCTCTGGGCCCACTCGGTAGGACATCATCATAATGTGCACAATGTGACCAAGGGGTTGATCACGGGATGATGTGTTACGGAACGAGTAAAGAGACTTGCCGGTAACGAGATTGAACAAGGTATCGGTATACCGACGATCGAATCTCGGGCAAGTACCATACCGCTAGACAAAGGGAATTGTATACGGGATTGATTGAGTCCTTGACATCGTGGTTCATCCGATGAGATCATCGTGGAACGTGTGGGAGCCAACATGGGTATCCAGATCCCGCTGTTGGTTATTGACCGGAGAACATCTCGGTCATGTCTGCATGTCTCCCGAACCCGTAGGGTCTACACACTTAAGGTTCGATGACGCTAGGGTTATAAAGGAAGCTTGTATGTGGTTACCGAATGTTGTTCGGAGTCCCGGATGAGATCCCGGACGTCACGAGGAGTTCCGGAATGGTCCGGAGGTAAAGATTTATATATAGGAAGTCCTGTTTCGGCCATCGGGACAAGTTTCGGGGTCATCGGTATTGTACCAGGACCACCGGAAGGGTCCCGGGGGCCCACCGGGTGGGGCCACCTGCCCCGGGGGGCCACATGGGCTGTAGGGGGTGCGCCTTGGCCTACATGGGCCAAGGGCACCAGTCCCAAGAGGCCCATGTGCCTAGGGAACCCTAGAGGGAAGAGTCCTCAAGGGGGAAGGCACCTCCGAGGTGCCTTGGGGAGGATGGACTCCTCCCCCCTTCTTAGCCGCACCCCTTCCTTGGAGGAGGGGGCAAGGCTGCGCCTCCCCCCTCTCCCCTGCCCCTATATATAGTGGAGGGGAGGGAGGGCATCCATACCTGATCCCTTGGCGCCTCCCTCCCTCCTGTGACACCTCCTCCTCTCCCGTAGGTGCTTGGCGAAGCCCTGCAGGATTGCCACGCTCCTCCATCACCACCACGCCGTTGTGCTGCTGCTGGATGGAGTCTTCCTCAACCTCTCCCTCTCTCCTTGCTGGATCAAGGCGTGGGAGACATCGTCGAGCTGTACGTGTGTTGAACGCGGAGGTGCTGTCCGTTCGGCACTGGGATCATCGGTGATCTGAATCACGACGAGTACGACTCCATCAACCCCGTTCACTTGAACACTTCCGCTTAGCGATCTACAAGGGTATGTAGATGCACTCTCCTTTCTACTCGTTGCTGGTCTCTCCATAGATAGATCTTGGTGTTATGTAGGAAATTTTTTGAATTTCTGCTACGTTCCCCAACAGCTTCGTCCAACAATACCGCTGAACCAAAGTATGACATGCTGGTAAGTAGTATGACTTATATCGCCCACAGCTCACTTGTGTTCTACTCGTGCATATAACATCAACACATAAAACCTAGGCTCTGATGCCACTGATGGGGAACGTAGTAATTTCAAAAAAATTCCTACGCACACGCAAGATCATGGTGATGCATAGCAACGAGAGGGGAGAGTGTGATCTACATACCCTTGTAGACCGACAGCGGAAGCGTTAGCACAACATGGTTGATGTAGTTGTACGTCTTCACGCCCCGACCGATCAAGCACCGAAACTACGACACCTCCGAGTTTTAGCACATGTTCAGCTCGATGACGATCCCCGGACTCCGATCCAGCAAAGTGTCAGGGAAGAGTTCCGTCAGCACGACGGTGTGGTGATGATCTTGATGTTCTACCATCGCAGGGCTTCGCCTAAGCACCGCTACAATATTATCGAGGATTATGGTGGAAGGGGGCACCGCACACGGCTAAGAAAACGATCACGTGGATCAACTAGTGTGTCTAGGGTGCCCCCTGCCCCTGTATATAAAGGAGCAAGGGGAGGAGGCCGGCCGGCCCTATTGGGGCGCCAAGGAGGAGTCCTCCTCCTAGTAGGAGTAGGACTCCTACTAGGAGGGGGAAAGGAAGTGGGGAGGGAGAAGGAAAGGGGGGCGCCCCCCCCCCTCTCCTAGTCCAATTCGGACCAGGGGGGAGGAGGCGCGCGGCCCACCCTGGCTGCCCTTCTCTCTCTCCACTAAGGCCCATATGGCCCATTACTTCTCCAGGGGGGGGGGGGTTCCGGTAACCCTCCGGTACTCCGGTTTTCTCCGAAATCACCCGGAACACTTCCGGTGTCCGAATATATCCATCCAATATATCAATCTTTATGTCTCAACCATTTCGAGACTCCTCGTTATGTCTGTGATCACATCCGAGACTCTGAACTAACTTCAGTACATCAAAACTCATAAACTCATAATATAACTGTCATCTAAACCTTAAGCGTGCGGACCCTACGGGTTCGAGAACAATGTAGACATGACCGAGACATGTCTCCGGTCAATAACCAATAGCGGAACCTGGATGCTCATATTGGCTCCCACATATTCTACGAAGATCTTTATCGATCAGACCGCATAACAACATACGTTGCTCCCTTTGTCATCGGTATGTTACTTGCCCGAGATTCGATCGTCGGTATCTCAATACCTAGTTCAATCTCGTTACCGGCAAGTCTCTTTACTCGTTTCATAATACATCATCTCGCAACTAACTCATTAGTTGCAATGCTTGCAAGGCTTATGTGATGTGCATTACCGAGAGGGCCCAGAGATACCTCTCCGACAATCGGAGTGACAAATCCTAATCTCGAAATACGCCAACCCAACATTTACCTTTGGAGACACCTATAGAGCTCCTTTATAATCACCGAGTTACGTTGTGACATTTGGTAGCACACAAAGTGTTCCTCCGGCAAACGGGAGTTGCATAATCTCATAGTCATAGGAACATGTATAAGTCATGAAGAAAGCAATAGCAACATACTAAACGATCGGGTGCTAAGCTAATGGAATGGGTCATGTCAATCACATCATTCTCCTAATAATGTGATCCCGTTAATCAAATGACAACACATGTCTATGGTTAGGAAACATAACCATCTTTGATTAACGAGCTAGTCAAGTAGAGGCATACTAGTGACGTTTAGTTTGTCTATGTATTCACACAAGTATTATGTTTTCGGATAATACAATTCTAGCATGAATAATAAACATTTATCATGATATAAGGAAATAAAATAATAACATTATTATTGCCTCTAGGGCATATTTCCTTCACCTACTACTACGTGCAGGCCGTTGGCGACGACCAGGGTAGTTTCGGAGGATCCCAGGCAGGAGGCCTGCGCCTCTTTCGATCTGTATCCCAGTTTGTGCTAGCCCTATTATGGCAGACTTGTTTAACTTATGTATGTACTCAGATATTGTTGCTTCTGCTGACTCTTGTGTATTCGAGCTTATGTATTCGAGCCCTCGAGGCCCCTGGCTTGTAATATAAAGCTTGTATTATTTTAATTTGTGTCTAGAGTTGTGTTGTGATATCTTCTCGTGAGTTCTTGATCTTGATCGTACACATTTGCGTGTATGATTAGTGTGCGGTCAAATCGGGGGCGTCACAAGTTGGTATCAGAGCCAACTTCCTGTAGGAATCCCCCTTTCCACACTCCTTGGCCGAAGTTGAGTCTAGTCGATGAAAATTATTTTACTAACTTCGATGTGCGGCCCATGGGCCCACATCATCATTGGGTGGTATTAGGATATTTTATTCCTTGTCTATACTCTAGGACTCTGATCTCCCTCCTATTCGGGTTAAATGAATTTTGCTAAATCTAACATTAGGATCTCTTGATCACTTTCACCCGGAGAGCACCTTATTACTGATGATCCTCTGCTGAACCAGAAGATTCCGAGGTTACTCTACGATGTTCTCCCAAGACACTTGTACCCACCACCTTTGCAAAGTCCCTACCACTGTTATATCCTTATTAATAACTGCATTCACCTACCATTCTTACATTCAATCCCAGTGATCTTGTTATTACAAGATGCCCCGAACTGCTCTCCGTTGGTTCGAGAATCCTTTGAGCTTATTGCCTTGCAGTTCCTTGTCACCTAAATACCCCTACAGATAATTTTGTGCACCTATCAAGTATCCGCTCATCCTCAGTTGATTTGATTTATTTATTTCACAAAAGTCTTCATAATACCATTCGTTCTTCTGAAAATCCCCAACAGCCTATTGTTCTTGAATTTCTTGCTTGCTTGCATTATGGTTAATACCATCAGTCTAGTAATCTTATTGTCATCCTGTGTCATTATCATTTTGTGTCCGTTGATACAATATGTTGCGAATTCTTGCAATCCTGAACCAAATCCTAGTATTCATCCTTCCGGCTCAAATGACATTTTAAACATGAGCTGGATCTCGACCAATCAAATTGCCATCGATTGTACCCCCAAGCCTACTCAACTTATCAATCCTTAATCAGAGCGTTAGTTTCTGATCCCTTGATTTGGAAATCATAATTCCTTTACATTTGAGCTTTGAATTAGCCAGTTGTTCTATAATCGGATCTCCTTGCATTCTTTCTTCTCTGGTTGTGTGTCGATGCTCACATCAGCTCCGTTATGGACCATTGAATCCTTTGTTGAATTATCATCCGATAGTGTCCTTCATATACAAAAACCACAAGGAGTTCTTTCCGGGATACATAATACCATTGGTAAACCCTATTCTCTGATTTGGCCAACAATGCTCTGTTTTCGTGCTGGTGATATTTACTATTGAAGCTTGTGGTATATGTTTCCACGATGCACTGACGGGTTAAACCTATGCCTTCCTTAATATGTGTGAACTCGGAAGTTTTCACGAGTCATAATCTTCTGGTATTTTGCCAGATGAAATTTCAACAGTACAACTTCATCGAACGTGAGAAGTGAATGAAAGGTTATGCATTGGAGAAGTGGGAGTCGACCTTGAACTTTGTGTTCATGCACATGGACGCGATGTAGATCTTCTCATCGAAGCTTCTTTTAAAATTAATTATTCCCTTGGTATAAGTTCATATTATATTTGGGATCTGTCCTTTTACAATCGTGGTTCTGACCATGTTCTCCTTTAAATATCATTTCATGTGCAAGTTTAAGCACTTGTCTTCTACCGAACAATACCCCATTCCGACCTCTACTTTGATCTGTCATCGAGTATTACCCCCCTGGTATCTTGAGATTATCACGGAACCACATAACTTCTTATGAGTTCTTCATCAAGTACTACATTCTCACCGATTCCAATTTTTACTGGGTTCTGAGTGGTTAGTCACTCGAGTACACCGATAACTAAATCGCATCTGTTCTACGATTCAACAATTCTTAGCAATCTTCATTGCTTACGAGTTTAATAATCCTTCAAGTCATTTCTAGCCTGATCGGCTATATCATTATTGTGTTAAATTTTAACTGTGCTACCTGGTCCTTCTTCTCGGAGCAAAAATTTCAACGGTGAGCTAAACTTACGTCAATCTTCCTCGTCATATCATTTGCCCTTGAACAACAAGCTTGATTTCGAGTTTGTGTCGTACTCGTGGTTTCAATAACTTATTTCTTCATCATTCCGCTGACTTGATCTCATCGCCGATCGGTTACATCTTCTTGAAACCTCTCGACAAATGTGTCATGATCATCACCAACATTCTGAGGTCTTCCAGGATATCAATCGAATTCATGATGAGAAACACCATCCTTGCCCCTCGATGATTTGTGTTAGCATCGGCAACATTCTTGCCTTCCCCCAACACAAATGTGCTCGTGTTTTATGTTCTACCTTGTAGTATTACTGTCTTCTATATCAAGAATGTTGTGAGGATTGCTCCACCTCTTAAGAATTCTTGAAATAGTGATACTTCTCACCATCACCATTCTTTCTTGGCCCCCGTGTTGATTCCAACAAGTGAACTGTGTTGTTTGGATTCTTTCCTTCTAGCAACCCTATTGCTTTGAAGTCAATGGTCGACATTTCATTCTTAGACCATTGGTTATCGAATCACCATTATAACATCGGTCATGCTTGAAGGAAATATGCCCTAGAGGCAATAATAAAGTTATTATTTTATTTCCTTATATCATGATAAATGTTTATTGTTCACGCTAGAATTGTATTATCCGGAAACATAATACTTGTGTGAATACATAGACAAACTAAACGTCACTAGTATGCCTCTACTTGACTAGCTCGTTAATCAAAGATGGTTATGTTTCCTAACCATAGACATGTGTAGTCATTTGATTAACGGGATCACATTATTAGGAGAATGATGTGATTGACATGACCCATTCCATTAGCTTAGCACCTGATCGTTTAGTATGTTGCTATTGCTTTCTTCATGACTTATACATGTTCCTATGACTATGAGATTATGCAACTCCCATTTACCGGAGGAACACTTTGTGTGCTACCAAAGGTCACAACGTAACTGGGTGATTATAAAGGAGCTCTACAGGTGTCTCCAAAGGTACATGTTGGGTTGGCATATTTCGAGATTAGGATTTGTCACTCCGATTGTCGGAGAGGTATCTCTGGGCCCTCTCGGTAATGCACATCACATAAGCCTTGCAAGCATTGCAACTAATGAGTTAGTTGTGAGATGATGTATTAAGAAACGAGTAAATAGACTTGCCAGTAATGAGATTGAACTAGGTATTGAGATACCGATGATCGAATCTCGGGCAAGTAACATACCGATGACAAAGGGAACAAAGTATGTTGTTACACGGTCTGACCGATAAAAGATCTTCGTAGAATATGTGGGAGCCAATATGAGCATCTAGGTTCCGCTATTGGTTATTGACCGGAGACATGTCTCGGTCATGTCTACATTGTTCTCGAACCCATAGGGTCCGCACACTTAACGTTACGATGACAGTTTCATTATGAGTTTATATATTTTGATGTACTGAAGTTAGTTCGGAGTCTCGGATGTGATCACGGACATGACGAGGAGTCTCAAAATGGTCGAGACATAAAGATTGATATATTGGAAGCCTATGTTTGGACATCGGAAGTGTTCCGGGTGAAATCAGCATTTTACCGAAGTACCGGGAGGTTACCGGAACCCCCCGGTAACCTAATGGGCCTTAATGGGCCTAGTCGAGGAAGAGGAGAGGAGGCCTAGGGGCTGCCCCCCCCAAGTCCGAATTGGACAAGGAGGGGGGCGGCGCCCCCCCTTTTCCTTTCTTCCCTCTCTTCCTTCTTCCCCAAGTCCTAATCCAACTAGGGAAAGGGGGGAGTCCTACTCCCGGTAGGAGTAGGACTCCTCCTGCGCGCCTCCTCCTATGGCCGGCCGCACCCCCCCCTTGGATCCTTTATATACGGGGGCAGGGGGCACCCCTAGACACACAAGTTGATCTCTAAGATTGTTCTCTTAGCCGTGTGCGGTGCCCCCTTCCACCATAGTCCTCGATAATATTGTAGTGGTGCTTAGGCGAAGCCCTGCAACAGTAGAACATCAAGATCGTCACCACACCGTCGTGCTGACGGAACTCTTCCCCAACACTTTGCTGGATCGGAGTCCGGGGATCGTCATCGAGCTGAACGTGTGCTAGAACTCGGAGGTGTCGTAGTTTCGGTGCTTGATCGGTCGGGACGTGAAGACGTATGACTACATCAACCGCGTTGTCATAACGCTTCCGCTGTCGATCTACGATGGTACGTAGATCACACTCTCCCCTCTCGTTGCTATGCATCACCATGATCTTGCGTGTGCGTAGGAATTTTTTTGAAATTACTATGTTCCCCAACAGTGGCATCCGAGCCTAGGTTTTATGCGATGATGTTATATGCACGAGTAGAACACAAGTGAGGTGTGGGCGATATAAGTCATACTGCTTACCAACATGTCATACTTTGGTTCGGCGGTATTGTTGGATGAAGCGGCCCGGACCGACATTACGCGTACGCTTACGCGAGACCGGTTCTCCCGACGTGCTTTGCACAAAGGTGGCTAGCGGGTGTCAGTTTCTCCAACTTTAGTTGAACCAAGTGTGGCTATGCTCGGTCCTTGCGAAGGTTAAAACAGCACCAACTTGACAAACTATCGTTGTGGTTTTGATGCGTAGGTAAGAACGGTTCTTGCTAAGCCCATAGCAGCCACGTAAAACTTGCAACAACAAAGTAGAGGACGTCTAAACTTGTTTTTGCAGGGCATGTTGTGATGTGATATGGTCAAGACATGATGCTAAATTTTATTGTATGAGATGATCATGTTTTGTAACTGAGTTATCGGCAACTGGCAGGAGCCATATGGTTGTCGCTTTATTGTATGCAATGCAATTACACTGTAATGCTTTACTTTATCACTAAGCGGTAGCGATAGTCGTGGAAGCATAAGATTGGCAAGACGACAACGATGCTACGATGATGATCAAGGTGTTGCGCCGGTGACGATGGTGATCATGACGGTGCTTCGAAGATGGAGATCACAAGCACAAGATGATGATGGCCATATCATATCACTTATATTGATTGCATGTGATGTTTATCTTTTATACATCTTATCTTGCTTTGATTGACGGTAGCATTTTAAGATGATCTCTCACTAATTATCAAGAAGTGTTCTCCCTGAGTATGCACCATTGCGAAAGTTCTTCGTGCTGAGACACCACGTGATGATCGGGTGTGATAGGCTCTACGTTCAAATACAACGGGTGCAAAACAGTTGCACACGCGGAATACTCAGGTTATACTTGACGAGCCAAGCATATACAGATATGGCCTAGGAACACGAAGGCCGAAAGGTCGAGCGTGAATCATATAGTAGATATGATCAACATAGTGATGTCCACCAATGAAACTACTCCATCTCACGTGATGATCGAACATGGTTTAGTTGATTTGGATCACGTGATCACTTAGAGGATTAGAGGGATGTCTATCTAAGTGGGAGTTCTTTAGTAATATGATTAATTGAACCTAAATTTATCATGAACTTAGTACCTGATAGTATCTTGCTTGTTTATGTTTGATTGTAGATAGATGGCCCGTGTTGTTGTTCCGTTGAATTTTAATGCGTTCCTTGAGAAAGCAAAGTTAAAGATGATGGTAGCGATTACACGGACTGGGTCCGTAACTTGAGGATTATCCTCATTGCTGCTCAGAAGAATTACATCCTGGAAGCACCGCTGGGTACCAGGCCTGCTACTGGAGAAACACCAGATATTATGTACGTCTGGCAGAGCAAAGCTGATGACTACTCGATAGTTCAGTGTGCCATCTTTACGGCTTAGAATCGGGACTTCAACGGCGTTTTGAACGTCATGGAGCATATGAGATGCTCCAGGAGTTGAAGTTAATATTTCAAGCAAATGCCCGGATTGAGAGATATGAAGTCTCCAATAAGTTCTATAGCTGCAAGATGGAGGAGAACAGTTCTGTCAGTGAGCATATACTCAAAATGTCTGTGTATAATAATCACTTGATTCAATTGGGAGTTAATCTTCCAGATGATTGCGTCGTTGACAGAATTCTCCAATCACTGCCACCTAGCTACAAGAGCTTCGTGATGAACTATAATATGCAAGGGATGAATAAGACTATTCCCGAGCTATTCGCAATGCCGAAAGCTGCGGAGATAGAAATCAAGAAGGAGCATCAAGTGTTGATGGTCAACAAGACCACTAGTTTCAAGAAAAAGGGCAAAGGGAAGAAGAAGGGGAACTTCAAAAAGAACAGCAAGCAAGTTGCTGCTCAAGAGAAGAAACCCAAATCTGGACCTAAGCCTGAAACTGAGTGCTTCTACTGCAAGCAGACTGGTCACTGGAAGCGGAACTGCCCCAAGTATTTGGCAGATAAGAAGGATGGCAAGGTGAACAAAGGTATATGTGATATACATGTTATTGATGTGTACCTTACTAATGCTCGCAATAGCACCTGGGTATTTGATATTGGTTCTGTTGCTAACATTTGCAACTCGAAACAGGGACTACAGATTAAGCGAAGATTGGTTAAGGACGAGGTGACGATGCGCGTGGGAAATGGTTCCAAAGTCGATGTGATCGCGGTCGGCATGCTACCTCTACATTTACCTTCGGGATTAGTATTAGACCTAAATAATTTTTATTTGGTGCCAGCATTGAGCATGAACATTATATCTGGATCTTGTTTGATGTGAGACGGTTATTCATTTAAATCAGATAATAATGGTTGTTCTATTTATATGAGTAAAATCTTTTATGGTCATGCACCCATGAAGAATGGTCTATTCTTATTAAATCTCGATAGTAGTGACACACACATTCATAATGTTGAAGCCAAAAGATGCAGAGTTGATAATGATAGTGCAACTTATTTGTGGCACTGCCGTTTAGGTCATATCGATATAAAGCGCATGAAGAAACTCTATACTGATGGACTTTTGGAACCACTTGATTATGAATCACTTGGTACTTGCGAACCGTGCCTTATGGGTACAACAACAACAACAAAGCCTTTAGTCCCAAACAAGTTGGGGTAGGCTAGAGGTGAAACACATAAGATCTCGCAACCAACTCATGGCTCTGGCACATGGATAGTAAGCTTCCACGCACCCCTGTCCATAGCTAGCTCTTTGGTGATACTCCAATCCTTCAGGTCTCTCTTAACGGACTCCTCCCATGTCAAATTTGGTCTACCCCGCCCTCTCTTGACATTCTCCGCACGCTTTAGCCGTCCGCTATGCACTGCAGCTTCTGGAGGCCTGTGCTGAATATGCCCAAACCATCTCAGACGACATTGGACAAGCTTCTCCTCAATTGGTGCTACCCCAACTCTATCTCGTATATCATCATTCCGGACTCGATCCTTCCTCGTGTGGCCACACATCCATCTCAACATACGCATCTCCGCCACACCTAACTGTTGAACATGTCGCCTTTTAGTCGGCCAACACTCCGCGCCATACAACATTGCGGGTCGAACCGCCGTCCTGTAGAACTTGCCTTTTAGCTTTTGTGGCACTTTCTTTTCACAGAGAATGCCAGAAGCTTGGTGCCACTTCATCCATCCGGCTTTGAATCGATGGTTCACATCTTCATCAATACCCCCATCCTCCTGCAACATTGACCCCAAATACTGAAAGGTGTCCTTCCGAGGTACCACCTGGCCATCAAGGCTAACCTCCTCCTCCTCACACCTAGTAGTACTGAAACCGCACATCATGTACTCGGTTTTAGTTCTACTAAGCCTAAACCCTTTCAATTCCAAGGTTTGTCTCCATAACTCTAACTTCCTAATTACCCCCGTCCGACTATCGTCAACTAGCACCACATCATCCGCAAAGAGCATACACCATGGGATATCTCCTTGTATATCCCTTGTGACCTCATCCATCATCAATGCAAAAAGATAAGGGCTCAAAGCTGACCCCTGATGCAGTCCTATCTTAATCGGGAAGTCATCGGTGTCGACATCACTTGTTCGAACACTTGTCACAACATTATCGTACATGTCCTTGATGAGGGTAATGTACTTTTCTGGGACTTTGTATTTCTCCAAGGCCCACCACATGACATTCCGCGGTATCTTATCATAGGCCTTCTCCAAGTCAATGAACACCATATGCAAGTCCTTCTTTTGCTCCCTATATCTCTCCATAAGTTGTCGTACCAAGAAAATGGCTTCCATGGTCGACCTCCCAGGCATGAAACCAAACTGATTTTTGGTCACGCTTGTCATTCTTCTTAAGCGGTGCTCAATGACTCTCTCCCATAGCTTCATTGTATGGCTCATCAGCTTAATTCCACGGTAATTAGTACAACTCTGAACATCCCCCTTGTTCTTGAAGATTGGTACTAATATACTCTGTCTCCATTCTTCTAGCATCTTGTTTGCCCGAAAAATGAGGTTGAAAAGCTTGGTTAGCCATACTATTGCTATGTCATCGAGACCTTTCCACACCTCAATGGGGATACAATCAGGGCCCATCGCCTTGCCTCCTTTCATCCTTTTTAAATCCTCCTTCACCTCAGACTCCTGGATTCGCCGCACAAAACACATGCTGGTCTCATCAAAGGAGTCATCTAGTTCAATGGTAGAACTCTCATTCTCCCCATTGAACAGCTTGTCGAAGTACTCCCGCCATCTATGTTTAATCTCCTCGTCCTTCACCAAGAGTTGGCCTGCTCCGTCCTTGATGCATTTGACTTGGCCAATGTCCCTCATCTTCCTCTCTCGGTTCTTGGCCATCTTATAGATGTCCCTTTCACCTTCCTTCGTGCCTAACCGTTGGTAGAGGTCCTCATATGCCCGACCCCTTGCTTCACCAACAGCTCGCTTTGCGGCCTTCTTCGCCATCTTGTACTTCTCTATGTTGTCTGCACTCCTATCCAGGTATAGGTGTCTGAAGCAATCTTTCTTCTCTTTAATCGCCTTCTGGACGTCATCATTCCACCACCAGGTATCCTTATCTTCGCTTCTCCTTCCCCTGGACACTCCAAACTCCTCCGAGGCCACCTTACGTATGCAAGTCGCCATCTTCATCCACACATTGTCCGCATCCCCTCCTTCCTCCCAAGGGCCCTCCTTAATGACCCTCTCCTTGAACACCTGAGCTACCTCCCCCTTGAGCTTCCACCACTTCGTTCTAGCGACTTTGGCACGCTTATCCCGCTGGACACAAATCCGAAAGCGGAAGTCAACAACCACCAGCTTATGCTGGGGTACAACACTCTCTCCAGGTATCACCTTACAGTCTAGGCACGCACGCCTATCTTCTCTTCTCAAGAGGATGAAATCAATTTGGCTAGAGTGTTGGCCACTACTAAAAGTCACCAGATGTGATTCTCTCTTTCTAAAGAGGGTGTTAGCTACAATCATGTTGTAGGCTAGAGCAAAGCTTAAGACATCTTCTCCTTCTTGATTCCTGATGCCATGGCCAAAGCCCCCATGCGCCCCTTCAAAACCTGTGTTAGATGTACCCACGTGGCCATTGAGGTCTCCTCCTATGAAGAGCTTCTCACCAATTGGTACACTCCTAACCATGTCTTCCTGGCCTTCCTAGAACTCCCTCTTGGTGTTCTCATTGTGGCCTACTTGCGGGGCATACGCGCTGATAACATTGAGAACCAAGTCCTCAACTACCAGCTTGACCAAGATAATTCGGTCCCCACGTCTCTTGACGTCTACCACTCCATACTTGAGGCTCTTGTTGATCAAGATGCCTACGCCATTTCTGTTTGCAGCCGTCCCCGTGTACCACAGCTTGAAGCCGGTATCCTCACCTCCTTCGCCTTCTGTCCTCTCCATTTGGTTTCTTGGACGCAAAGGATATCAACACCTCTCCTCACCGCTGCATCAACTAGCTCCCAAAGCTTCCCTATCAGAGACCCTACGTTCCAGCTACCTAAGCGAAACCTCCTAGGCTCGGCTAGCTTCCTTACCCTTCGCACCCGTCGAGTCAAATGCGAAGACCCTTACTCATTTTCCACTACACCCGGGCGCCGATGTAGCGCGCCACTAAGGATGCGACGACCCGATCCTCGCTCACTTGCCACCGTATCCAGATCAAGATACGGCGGCCACTTGGGGAGTGACGGCCCGGCCCTTGCCCACTTTCCACCACACCCGGGTTCCGATGTGGCGCGTCGCTGAGAGGGTTACGCCCCAACGGAAATCTTTTGGGTTTCATCTCCATAAGAGTGGCTGAGTTTTTACGTTGGCTCGCCAAGCCTATCACAACCCTCCTCCTTTACCCGGGCTTGCGACCGGCTATGTTGAGACAACATAGGCGGAGTTGAACCGTGCCTTATGGGTAAGATGACAAAAACACCGTTCTCCGGTACTATGGAGAGAGCAACAGATTTGTTGGAAATCATACATACAGATGTATGTGGTCCGATGAATGTTGAGGCTCGTGGCGGATATCGTTATTTTCTCACCTTCACAGATGACTTAAGCAGATATGGGTATATCTACTTAATGAAACATAAGTCTGAAACATTTGAAAAGTTCAAAGAATTTCAGAGTGAAGTTGAAAATCATCGTAACAAGAAAATAAAATTCCTACGATCTGATCGTGGAGGAGAATATTTGAGTTACGAGTTTGGTGTACATTTGAAACAATGCGGAATAGTTTCGCAACTCACGCCACCCGGAACATCACAGCGTAATGGTGTGTCCGAACGTCGTAATCGTACTTTACTAGATATGGTGCGATCTATGATGTCTCTTACTGATTTACCGCTATCGTTTTGGGGTTATGCTTTAGAGACGGCCGCATTCACGTTAAATAGGGCACCATCAAAATCCGTTGAGACGATGCCTTATGAGCTGTGGTTTGGCAAGAAACCAAAGTTGTCGTTTCTGAAAGTTTGGGGCTGCGATGCTTATGTGAAAAAACTTCAACCTGATAAGCTCGAACCCAAATCGGAGAAATGTGTCTTCATAGGATATCCAAAGGAAACTATTGGATACACCTTCTATCACAGATCCGAAGGCAAGACTTTTGTTGCTAAATTCAGAAACTTTCTAGAGAAGGAGTTTCTCTCGAAAGAAGTGAGTGGGAGGAAAGTAGAACTTGATGACGTAACTGTACCTGCTCCCTTATCGGAAAGTAGTACATCACAGAAACCGGTTTCTGTGACACCTACACCAATTAGAGAGGAAGCTAATGATGATGATCATGAAACTTCAGAACAAGAGACTACTGAACCTCGTAGATCAACCAGAGTAAGATCCGCACCAGAGTGGTAAGGTAATCATGTTCTGGAAGTCATGCTACTAGATCATGATGAACCTACGAACTATGGAGAAGCGATGGTGAGCCCAGATTCCGCAAAATGGCTTGAAGCCATGAAATCTGAGATGGGATCCATGTATGAGAACAAAGTGTGGACTTTGGTTGACTTGCCAAAAGATCGGCAAGCAATTGAGAATAAATGGATCTTCAAGAAGAAGACTGACGCTGACGGTAATGTTACTGTCTACAAAGCTCGACTTGTCGCAAAAGGTTTTCGAAAAGTTCAAGGGATTGACTATGATGAGACCTTCTCACCCGTAGCGATGCTTAAGTCTGTCCGAATCATGTTAGCAATTGCTGCATTTTATGATTATGAAATTTGGCAGATGGATGTCAAAACTGCATTCCTGAATGGATTTTTGGAAGAAGAGTTGTATATGATGCATCCAAAAGGTTTTGTCGATCCAAAGGGAGCTAACAAAGTGTGCAAGCTCCAGCGATCCATTTATGGACTGGTGCAAGCCTCTCGGAGTTGGAATAAACGCTTTTATAGTGTAATCAAAGCATTTGGTTTTGTACAGACTTTTGGAGAAGCCTGTATTTACAAGAAAGTGAGTGGGAGCTCTGTAGCGTCTCTGATATTATATGTAGATGACATATTACTAATCGGAAATGATATAGAATTTCTGGATAGCATAAAGGGATACTTGAATAAAAGTTTTTCAATGAAAGACCTCGGTGAAGCTGCTTACATATTGGGCATTAAGATCTATAGAGATAGATCAAGACGCTTAATTGGACTTTCACAAAGCACATACCTTGACAAAGTTTTGAAGAAGTTCAAAATGGATCAAGCAAAGAAAGGATTCTTGCCTGTGTTACAAGGTGTGAAATTGAGTAAGACTCAATGCCTGACCAATGCAGAAGATAGAGAGAAAATGAAAGATGTTCCCTATGCTTCAGCCATAGGCTCTATCATGTATGCAATGCTGTGTACCAGACCCGATGTGTGTCTTGCTATAAGTCTAGCAGGGAGGTACCAAAGTAATCCAGGAGTGGATCACTGGACAGCGGTCAAGAACATCCTGAAATACCTGAAAAGGACTAAGGATATGTTTCTCATATATGGAGGTGACAAAGAGCTCATCGTAAATGGTTACGTTGATGCAAGCTTTGACACTGATCCGGACGATTCTAAATCGCAAACCGGATACGTGTTTACATTAAACGGTGGAGCTGTCAGTTGGTGCAGTTCTAAACAAAGCATTGTGGCGGGATCTACATGTGAAGCGGAGTACATAGCTACTTCGGAAGCAGCAAACGAAGGAGTCTGGATGAAGGAGTTCATAACCGATCTAGGTATCATACCTAGTGCATCGTGTCTAATGAAAATCTTTTGTGACAATACTAGTGCAATTGCCTTGGCAAAGGAATCCAGATTTCACAAGAGAACCAAGCACATCAAGAGACGCTTCAATTCCATCCGGGATCTAGTCCAGGTGGGAGACATAGAGATTTGCAAGATACATACGGATCTGAATGGAGCAGACCCATTGACTAAGCCTCTTCCACGAGCAAAACATGATCAGCACCAAAGCTCCATGGGTGTTAGAATCATTACTGTGTAATCTAGATTATTGACTCTAGTGCAAGTGGGAGACTGAAGGAAATATGCCCTAGAGGCAATAATAAAGTTATTATTTTATTTCCTTATATCATGATAAATGTTTATTGTTCATGCTAGAATTGTATTATCCGGAAACATAATACTTGTGTGAATACATAGACAAACTAAACGTCACTAGTATGCCTCTACTTGACTAGCTCGTTAATCAAAGATGGTTATGTTTCCTAACCATAGACATATGTTTTCATTTGATTAACGGGATCACATTATTAGGAGAATGATGTGATTGACATGACCCATTCCATTAGCTTAGCACCTGATCGTTTAGTTTGTTGCTATTGCTTTCTTCATGACTTATACATGTTCCTATGACTATGATATTATGCAACTCCCGTTTACCGGAGGAACACTTTATGTGCTACCAAACATCACAACATAACTGGGTGATTATAAAGGAGCTCTACAGGTGTCTCTAAAGGTACATGTTGGGTTGGCGTATTTCGAGATTAGGATTTGTCACTCCAATTGTCGGAGAGGTATCTCTGGGCCCTCTCGGTAATGCACATCACATAAGCCTTGAAAGCATTGCAACTAATGAGTTAGTTGTGAGATGATGTATTACGAAACGAGTAAAGAGACTTGCCGGTAACGAGATTGAACTAGGTATTGAGATACCGACGATCGAATCTCGGGCAAGTAACATAACGATGACAAAGGGAACAAAGTATGTTGTTATGCGGTCTGACCGATAAAAGATCTTCGTAGAATATGTGGGAGCCAATATGAGCATCCAGGTTCCGCTATTGGTTATTGACCGGAGACATGTCTCGGTCATGTCTACATTGTTCTCGAACCCGTAGGGTCCGCACGCTTAACGTTACGATGACAGTTTCATTATGAGTTTATATATTTTGATGTACCGAAGTTAGTTCGGAGTCCCGGATGTGATCACGGACATGACGAGGAGTCTTGAAATGGTCGAGACATGAAGATTGATATATTGGAAGCCTATGTTTGGACATCAGAAGTGTTCCGGGTGAAATCGGCATTTTACCGGAGTACCGGGAGGTTACCGGAACCCCCCGGTAACCTAATGGGCCTTAATGGGCCTAGTGGAGGAAGAGGAGAGGAGGCCTAGGGGCTGCCGCGCGCCCCTCCCCCCAAGTCCGAATTGGACAAGGAGGGGGGCGGTGCCCACTTTTCCTTTCTTCCCTCTCTTCCTTCTTCCCCAAGTCCTAATCCAACTAGGGAAAGGGGGGATTCCTACTCCCGGTAGGAGTAGGACTCCTCCTACGCGCCTCCTCCTATGGCCGGCCGCACCCCCCTGTAACGCCCTCGATGCGGCTATATCTCCCACGTGTCGAAGCACGACTTAGAGGCATGACCGCATTGAAAGCAAAGTCGCAAGTGAGGTAATCTTCACACTACCCATGCAATACATAAGGGAAAGAGATACATAGTTGGCTTACAATCGCCACTTCACACAATTACATGAATAAAGCATTACATCATCCATATACAATCAAGGTCCGACTACGGAACCAAAATAAAAGAAGAACCCCAAATGCGACACGGTCCCCGATCGACCCCACCTGGGCTCCACTACTGATCAACTAGAACGAAACAACATAAAGGACAAGATCTTCATCGAGCTCCTCCTGAGCTTGGTTGCGTCATCTGCACGGACTCATCGGCACCTGCAAGCTGGTTTTGGAAGTATCTGTGAGCCATAGGGACTCAGCAATCTTGCACCCTCGCGATCAAGACTATTTAAGCTTATGGGTAAGGTAAAAGTATGAGGTGGAGCTGCAGCAAGCGACTAGCATATATGGTGGCTAACATACGCAAATGAGAACGAGAAGAGAAGGCAAAGCACGTTGAAGAAAGTATGATCAAGAAGTGATCCTAAAACAACCTACGTCAAGCATAACTCCAACACCGTGCTCACTTCCCGGACTCCGCAGGAAAGAGACCATCACGATTACACACGCAGTTGACTCATTTTAAATAAGTTAATGTTCAAGTTATCTACAACCGGACATTAACAAATTCCCATCTGCCCATAATCGCGGGCACATCTTTCGAAAGTTCAAATCCCTGCAGGGGTGTCCCAAGTTAGCCCATGACAAGCTCTCACGGTCAACGAAGGAATAGACCTCCTCCCGAGACGTTCCGATCAGACTCGGTATCCCGGTACAACAAGACATTTCGACAGGGTAAAACTAAACCAGCAACACCGCCCGAATGTGCCGACAAATCCCGATAGGAGCTGCACATATCTCTTTCTCAGGGCACACCGGATTGTCTAAACTTCCGGTAGGCCAGCCCAGAGTTGCCCCTGGTGGCCACTAGCGGCTGACAATTTGGACCAACACTCAGAGGAGCACTGGCCCGGGGGGTAAAATAATGATGACCCTCAGGAGCGCGACTCCCAAGGGAAAAGAAAAGGCTAGGTGGCAAATGGTAAAAGCAATGTTGGGCATTGCTGGAAGAGCTTTACTTAAGGTGAACTGTCAAGGGGTTCCCATGATAGCCCAACCGCGTAAGGGATGCAAAATCCAGGAACATAACACCGATATGACAGAAACTAGGGCGGCAAGAGTGGAACAAAACACCAGGCATAAGGCCGAGCCTTCCACCCTTTACCAACTATATAGATGCATTAATTAAATAAGATATATTGTGATATCCCAACAAGTAAACATGTTCCAACAAGGAACAACATCTCCATGTTCCAACAAGGGACAAACTTCAATCTTCACCTGCAACTAACAACGCTATAAAAGGGGCTGAGCAAAGCGGTAACATAGCCAATCAACGGTTTGCTAGGACAAGGTGGGTTAGAGGCTTGGTTCAACAATATGGGAGGCATGATAAGCAAGTGGTAGGTATCGCAGCATAGGCATAGCAAAAGAGCGAGCAACTAAGCAAGCAAAGATAGAAGTGATTTCGAGGGTATGATAATCTTGCCTGAAATCCCGCAAGGAAGAAGAACGAGTCCATGAAGAAGACAAACGGACGTAGTCGAATGGGTCCTCACAAACACGATGTTACCGGAACCAACCCGAAGAAGCAAACACCGGAAAGAAACACACAACATAGTAAACAAACCACACATGAACATGGTATGATATGTGGGATGCGGGATGCGATGCATGTGCATGATTTGGCAATGAATGAATGAACATGGCCTCAACTTGGCAATCCAAGGGTGCCACTGGAAAGGTGATATGAAATCGCTCGAAAACGATATAAAGATCACCGGAATCGGAGTTACGGTTTGGAAATGGCAAGCAATTCAAATATGACCACGTTCTGCGATTTGCAGCAAGTAGCCATCTAAATGCAATGAGATGAACAAGCTACAACACTCAAACATGGCAACAAAATACATGACAGGGATGCATTCAAGATGCTTAACAAAGTCTAGCACTGAGCTACGGCCAATTCATCCATTAACAGGTTCAAACAAGCATGGCAAAAATGCATATGGTAAACAGATCTCACACTTAGTGAAATTAACACTTGTCTGCAATTTCAGATCAGATAGCACACTTCGGAGCAACAAAACTATATGCTACATGACCTGAACATGGCAAAGTAAAGCATGGCATGGAGATACTCAAAGATCTTAACAAAAGTCCCTTAGTGACCTTGAGCCAAAATGGATCAGAAAATACAATTGCAAGTATGAGAACATGACAAAAACATAATCAGATCACAGACTTAGTGAAAACTGGAGCATGCTGAAACAGATATCAAGTAGGCATGTTTATGAGCTCGATGCACTCACTACAGAGCAAGTCATGGCAATCTAAGCATACACCCATCAAGAATACACAAAATGCAAGCTAGACATGGCAAGAACAATAACATAGCATGCACGGATCAACTACAACATCCTCGGCAAAATCGCTAACAAGTAGACAATCTGCCCAGATTCACGAAATAGCAAAAGTAGAGCTCGATTGACTCAAGCTAGGGTGCTCCATAATTGCAAACAAAGACATGGATGGATAGAGCACTACAAGATTAACAAAACATCCTTACTAATCATCCTCAAAAGAGGCACGGATCACTAGGAAACAACATGAACATATGGCCATATGAGATAAACAGATCAAGGACTTAGTGGAAATGCTAAGTCCCTGAAAACAGCATTACCAAGTGCCTCACTTTGCACGCTTGTGCAAGTCACCACACACATCACAAAAATACATGGGTTGCACCTCTGGAAAGATGGCAAAACCCTTAACAAAACATATGTAGAGCTCCAGGTCATATCATGCACACAATAATCATGGCAAAAATGACAAATATCTAAATGGAGCAGCAGATCTGACAAATAACTCAAATAGCACTCTTCTAACAGCATTTCGGGCATCAAGATGAACTCAAATGAAAGTGATGCAATAGAATGAAATGATGTACTCTCTGAGACAAACATTTTGATATGCTATATGCCCAAAACGGAGCTACGGATGCGGAGTTACGATGCGATGAACACGAGCACATGAATCTGGGAATTTCGGGGACTTAGTAGAAATTATACCCTCCGCGAAAAGTCAACGGGACGGAGGGATCCGGGACGATGAGATCAGGATCGGGCGAGGGTGCGTTTGGTTCGGGGGAGTGGTGGATCTCGTCCACCTTCTTCTCCGGATCCGGCCGACGAGGGACGAACTCCGGCGAGGTCGAAGACGGGGCGGCGCACGCCGGCGCGGCTGCCGAAGCTTGCAGCAGCGAGAAGAGGCGGCAGGGAGGCTCGGTCGCCGAAGCACGGAGGAGGAGGTCCGCGGCGCGGCGGCGGAAGCAAGATCCGGCGGCGAACCTCGCCGGCGGGAGGTCCTGCGGCGGGGTACAGGGAGCTCGGTCCCCGGCGACGACGTGCTCGCCATGGTGGCTCGCCGGCACGGGGAGGATACAAGGCGGCGCGGCGACGTTGCCTGGCGACGGCGGAGCACGCCGAGCGGCGCGGCCGGGGCAGGCGCCGGCGGCGGCGAGGCACGTCGCAGGAAGC
>NC_057800.1:244771283-244774886 GCF_018294505.1 Triticum aestivum
GCGCGGGCGGCGGAGATGCGCGGGCCGGGCGGGCCGCGGCGGCTGGTGGAATGACGGCGGGACAGGTGGCGGCGTCCGATAGGAGGAGAGCGGCGGCGGCGCGACGTGTCATGCTCTGATTGGTCGGAGTGAGGTGGCGGTAGCGGCGGACATGTCCGGAGTGGGAGGAAGAAATGTCCGGCGGTGCGAGGGAAGAGATCTAGGGTTTGTACTGCGCGAAAATTTCGATGGAGAGCACATATTTATAGGTAGAGGGAGCTAGGAGAGTCCAAATGAGGTGCGGTTTGCGGCCACGCGATCGTGATCAAACGACCGAGACGATGGAGGAGGTTTAGGTGGGTTTTGGGCCACTTTGGAGGGGTGTTGGGCTGCAACACACACGAGGCCTTTTCGGTTCCTCGGTTAACCGTTGGAGCATCAAACGAAGTCCAAATGGTACGAAACTTGACAGGCGGTCTACCGGTAGTAAACGAAGGCCGCTTGGCAAGTCTCAGTCCAATCCGGAAATGTTTAACCCCCACACACGAGAAGAAGGTAGAAATGACCACCGGAAGAGAACGGAGCGCCGGAATGCAAAACGAACAACGGGAAAAATGCTCGAATGCATGAGACAAACACGTATGCAAATGAAATGCACATGATGACATGATATGCAATGCATGACACACAAGCAATGACAAGACAACAACAGCGAATAACTGGACGACACCTGGCACATCGGTCTCGGGGCGTTACACCCCCCCTTGGCTCCTTTATATACGGGGGCAGGGGCACCCCTAGACACACAAGTTGATCTCTAAGATCGTTCTCTTAGCCGTGTGCGGTGCCCCCTTCCACCATAGTCCTCGATAATATTGTAGTGGTGCTTAGGCGAAGCCCTGCGACAGTAGAACATCAAGATCGTCACCACGCCATCGTGGTGACGGAACTCTTCCCCAATACTTTGCTGGATCGGAGTCCGGGGATCGTCATCGAGCTGAATGTGTGCTAGAACTCGGAGGTGCCGTAGTTTCAGTGCTTGATCGGTCGGGCCGTGAAGACGTATGACTACATCAACCGCGTTGTCATAACGCTTCCGCTGTCGGTCTACGAGGGTACGTAGATCACACTCTCCCCTCTCGTTGCTATGCATCACCATGATCTTGCGTGTGCGTAGGAATTTTTTTGAAATTACTACGTTCCCCAACAATGCTACCTAAGCTCATATTTCGGGTGCACCTTTCAACCAATGTTTAATTGGGTATGTTTTCCTCGAGCATATCTCATTATATCATTTGATCTGACAAATGTTACCTCCTTTTTCAGATAACTGTGGAAATCCATCTTTTGTTAATCTCAATGAAATGTCGCTGAGTCCATCAGCCACCTCCTCATCCTCTCGGTTTAATGATGAACTCTTGTTTCAGAACTCGCTTCCATAGTTCATTTCCCGAGAATCTTACAATGTCATCCTGTCAATTTGTGTTGCACATTTTCTTCTCAGGCAACCTGAGTCTGAGGTATCCTGACCCCAATCAGATCTAAAACCCGGTTAAATATGATGGTTGGAACATTTTCCAAAAGCCATAACATTGGTCTTTGTATAGCCTAGTAAGGTGATGTCATGCCTAGCACCCCTGGCCGGAGAACCTATTGTTATAATTTTTCCTTTTGCAAGGTTAAACCCTTCTTCCATGATGAAATTTAAGACTTATTCTATAAGTTGTTCCTGAGAATCCTTTGAGTATCCAAAGTCCGACCTTGCTTGAAGACCATGTCAATGCTATCTCGAACCATGTCTATGGTACTCCGATTTTCAACAAGAACATTTGAAGCCCAATGCTAAACGTATCTTGCTCAATTATCCAAACACCATTGTATGGGTAATGTGATGAAAATTCTCTCCCCTTTCCTAAAGGGTTTTCTACGTTATATCCTGTCATGGATATCTTTCTCTGCTTGTCCTTGGGAAGGATATACCCCTGAATTATGTGTTTAAACACATTTTTCTTTCCATTGTTCTGTTTAATCTGATAATCATATTTTCCTTTCCATTGTTTGGCTTAACCTTTCTTGTGATCTATATGATATAAGCAGTAATATTCTCCTGCTTATGTAAATACCTTGGTATACAATTCTATCAGCAAGACCCTATTACTATTGTTGATGACATTCCGGTAGCCACCAATGGACGAGAACTTTGCCTATTGGTCCGCCTCGTTCAGCGAGCAGGAAAATGGTTCTCTTCGTCCCTCGCCCTTGGTACCGATGTTGTTGCCGACATAACTGACATGCTATCCTCTGACATGCCTTGATATCATGACCATGCAAGATGTCACCGCTCCACCTACTTTGAACCCACATGGTGGGCCCATAACCCACAATTCCACAGGATCGAAACCTAACTCTGTTGTACACCCCCTGTTTCCAAATTTATTCCTCATGCGTGGCTTCGTAGGTAATTCACGAACCACCTTCCTATAGATCTATTCTGGTATCAGATGCAATACTTATTCTCGTTGCTCAGAACCCCTTTCACACCTTGTTTCACGCATCGAACGATTGCCTTTCCGCTTGAAACTTCTTATTACACCTTTTTACCCTCTCTCGGTGTCTTTCTTGAATTTCAACTCGAGAGATACCTTGAGCCTCATTCGCTGAGATAATTATCGATTGTCAATCCTCACCGACATATGTCCTTATGATTTCCCCCTTATTCTTTCGTAAGTACGATGAGGACCCCGAAGAAATTGGCATAATGACCTGAAGCAGAGAAATGAAGACATCAACATAGTGGATCAACCTCTTCAAGAAGAGCAACGAAGACCGAGAAGAAGCATTAGAATTTCATAACCAGGACTTCCCCCTTACTCCACCTCTTAAATCTCGGGACGAGATTTCTTATTGTGGAGGAGAGTTGTAACACCCCGAGAATCATGCTACAGTAATCTCTCCCTAATGGTGGCCATGTCATCATGGTTAACTATGCAAATTTCCACTTGTCCAAAATCAAAATCAAATTTAAATTGCAAGTGAAATTATTATTTTTCTGAACAGTAAAACTAAAATGTTCTAATTATTACATAAATTACATTGATCATTTTCATGTTGAAACCAACTTAAATTGAGTCACAAATAAATTCCTAGGAATTTAATAAGAGGCCCAAAGGCATTTAAATTGGCCCTTTTCAAAATAAACAAAAATCTCAACCTTTGCAAATGCCCCAAAAACTTTTGTGCAGCCCTAGAATATTGCATAGCATTTTTGTGCAAAGTTTGATCTCCAACAAAATTCAATTGTTATCTAACTAAATAGGAAACAGTGGCATTTTTATTAAAAAAAGAGAAGAAAATGGAAAGATTACCTGTTGGACTGGGGCCTTAAGTCAACAGTGCAGGCCCAGCCCAATTTCTTCCGGTTGTCTTCAACCTCCTGTTCACAGGAGGTTCCGTGGCCGCCGTTCCCTCGTCCGCGCGTCGGATCACCACGTGCAGGTCATCCCGTGGCCTCCCCATCGTCTCCCCGCGCGTATATGGTCGCCGTCAACCCCCTGGCCAAACCTAACCCTCATATCCCCTTCCCCATCTCGATTTCTTCCTCCCCCACACAAACCTGACCCATCG
>NC_057800.1:244775151-244788002 GCF_018294505.1 Triticum aestivum
CATCGTCCTAGAAGAGCACATCGAGCAGGAGAGCCCCACGTCGCTGGATCGAGTCGATCCCCTCCTCTGCTGTTGCCGGCGCCCGTCGCCAAATCCGGCCGCCTCTACCACTCCTAGCCTTCCAACGAGCGACCGTGCGCTCCTACGTAAGCCCCCCAACATTTCTCCTCTTCTACCATCGTCGATTTCGTCCTCTAGCCGCCTTCTTCGTCTAGCCCGTGGCTGCGCCACCGCGGAAGTCGATGCCGTTGACTGCTCCGGCCGTCCCTGCTTGTGCTACGTGCACCGGAAGACGCACCTCGTCGTGCTCGTCCGATAGGAGGCCGCGGCCGCCCATTTGGTCACCAGGACCGCCAGCCCCGTGCATCGCCGCTGCCGTCGTGTGCTCGCTGTAGCCGCGGACGGAGCTCTGCTCCCGTGCGCCGTGCCTCGCTCTCTAGCCGCGTCCCTGCGCCAGTTCGTGCGTGCCCGCGCGTGGAGATGCCCCCGCTGCTCTCCTGTTGCTACTTCTACTCCATGTCGCTGCTCTGCTACTACGTATTCTGCTGCTCTGCTACTACGTATTCTACTGCTCTGCTACAGTAACTGAATGCTACTGTAGCAGTAGCTAGCTTTGCCGCTGCTCCATTGGTTAGCCATCTAGACAGCCCCTAAACAGCGTCTAAACAACTGATAACATGAATAAAAATAATATGCGTAGAAAATATACTTGACAAACTCCATTTTATTCCACTGGACCAAATCCATTTGTTCAACGGATTAAATCCTATAAAAATCACAAAATTCTATGTTCGTATATTTTAGTTCTGGAATTAACATCAAGTGACACTTTTTAAGCGCAGTTTTGATTAACAAAATGAACTCTAACACTGATGCAAATTGATACCATCTTGTAGATCACATGAAAGTTATCAATTTTGATATAAGGCATTAATCCATAGATTATACCATTTGGATAACAGCTAAGTAATGTTCAAAAACTGAGCAATCCTCACACTTAGCCAATTTTCAGGAATTCCGAATAACTGTTTAAATCTTCGGAAATTCGTAAAAGTTCATCTGTAACTCGGATGAAAATACTTTGTACATGAAAGTTACTCAGAACGACGAGACGAATCCGGATACGTAACCCGTTCGTCCATCACACATCCCAAGCACAGCGAACACGCAACTTTTCCCCTCCGGTTCATATGTCCGAAAATGCGAAACACCGGTAATACTTTCTCGGATGTTTCTCCCCTTCGCCGGTATCACCTCTTACCGCGTTAGGGCACACCTAGCACCGCTCATTGTCCTGTCATGCATCGGCATGCTTATGTTTGCATTATATTTATTATTTCTTCCCCCTCTTCTCTCGTTAGACATCGAGACCGACGCCGCCGCTACTCAGTGCGACTACGGTGTTGACGACCCTTCCTTCTCGGTTGAGCTTCCAGGAAAGCCCCCCTTAATCACCAGATATCGCCTATTCCTTCTCTCTACTGCTTGCATTAGAGTAGTGTAGCATGTTACAGTTTTCGGTTAATCATATTCTGATGCATAGCCTGTCTTTGCTACTACTGTTGTTACCTTTACCTGCAATCCTAATGCTTAGTATAGGATGCTAGTATTTCATCAGTGGCCCTACATTCTTGTCCGTCTGCTATGCTATACTATCGGGCCGTGATCACTCGGGAGTTGATCACGGGTATATACTAATATACATAATACTTGATGCTTGTGGTGACTAATGTCGGGTTGGCTCGTTGAGTACCCGTGGTTGATTCACGGATTGGGGGTTGAAAGGACATACTTTCCCGACGGCCCTCTGTGTGGATCTTTGTGGCGGAGCGACAGGGCAGGTTGAGACCACCTAGGTGAGAGGTGGGCCTGGCCCTAGTCGGCGTCTGTGATTACTTCAAAATAACACGCTTAACAAGATCTTGGTATTTGATATGAGTCTGGCCACTGTCCTATACGCACTAACCAACTACGCAGGAACAATTATGGGCACTCGACGTCGTGGTATCAGCCGAAGCCTTCTTGATGTCAGCGCGCGCCGGATTGGACTGGAACGTCTGCTCTTGTATTAGGAAGGCTAGGTCTGCTTACCGGCCGCGTTCGCAACGTGCAGGTGTGCAACGGGCGAAGGGCCCAGACCCCTGTGCCATAGGATTTAGACCGGCATGCTGACCTCTCTGTTGTGCCTAGGTAGGGCTGCGACGTGTTGATCTTCCGAGGCCGGGCATGACCCAGGAAAGTGTGTCCGGCCAAAGGGGATCGGGCATGTTGGGAAATGTGGTGCACCCCTGCAGGGAAGTTTATCTATTCGAATAGTTGTGTCCCTCGGTAAAAGGACGACCTAGAGTTGTACCTTGACCTTATGACAACGAGAACCAGATACTTAATAAAACACACCCTTCCAAGTGCCAGATACAACCAGTGATCGCTCTCTCACAGGGCGACGAGGGGAGGATCACCGGGTAGGGTTATGCTATGCGATGTTACTTGGTGAACTTACCATCTACTCTCTTCTACATCCTGCAAGATGGAGGCGACCTGTAACACCCTAGATGTAACTTTCCCTATTTGTACTCCAACTCTTGCCGTTTCCGGCGTTAAGTTATATTTATTTCCTCGGGTTTGGGTTTCGTCTCCGTGTGTTGTTGTCGTTGTCATGCATCTCATATCATGTCATCATGTGCATTGCATTTGCATACATGTTCGTCTCATGCATTCGAGCATTTCCCCCGTTGTCCGTTTTGCATTCCGGCGCTTCGTTCTCCTTCGGTGGTCATTTCTAGCTTTCTTTCATGTGTGGGGACTAAACATTTCCGGATTGGACCAAGACTTGCCAAGCGGTCTTGGGTTACTACCGGTAGACCGCCTGTCAAGTTTCGTACCATTTGGACTTCGTTTGGTACTCCAACGGTTAACCGAGGGACCGAAAAGGCCTCGTGTTTGTTGCAGCCCAACACCCCTCCATTTTGTCCCAAAACCTACCAAACTCTGTCCCATCTTCTAGAGCATTCGATCACGATCGCGTGGCCGAAAACCGCACCTCATTCGAACTCTTCTAGCTCCCCCTACGCCTATAAATAGACCCCCCGTTTTTCGGATCTCTCCCTCTCCCCGAAACCCTAAAAAATCCCCTCGCGCCGGCCGGACATTGTCCGACCCGGCCGGACGCGTCCATCGCCGCCGCCACATCACCCCGACGAATCAGGGGCCGCCACCTCAGCCGCGCCACCCCTCCGGCCAAGTCGGACGCCGCCACCTCAGCGCGCCTCCTCTCTTTCTCCTCTCACGCCCACCGCCGGCCCGCGGAGCCCAGGGCAGGCCCGCCCGGGCCCCGATCCGCTCCACCACCGCACGGTCGCCGCAAGCGCGCTCCGCCGCCCCACGCCTGGTCGGCCTTGCCGCCTCGGCAGCCCCGTGCCGCTTCAGGCGCCCCACGCCGCCGCAGGCTCCGGTCGCCGCCGGAGTTACCCACCGGCCACGGCGAGCCACCCCGCTGTCCTCCACCGCGCCTCCTCGCCACGGTCGCCTCTCCGCCCGGCCGCCGACATCACCGTCCGGCGAGCTCCTCCGGCCGGCGAGATTTCCTCTCCGGCGAGCTCCTTGACGAGCGCGCCCCCGCCGGCCACCTCTCCATCGTCTTCTCCGGCGTACTCCGGCGAGATCCCGAAGATTGGATCAGATCCACCAATTCCGCGATCCAAACGGCCCCCTCGTCCCGGATCTCGTCGTCCCGCACCACCTCATCCCGCGTTGACTTTTCGCGGAGGTAAAATTCCACTGAGTCCCGGAGATTGCAGATCCATGTTGCCCTGTTCGAGGCCTAGTAACTTTGCATACATAGCTCCGATTCATGCATATAGTATATCAAAATGTTCGTCTCAACGAGTACATCATTTCATTCCATTGCATCATTTTCATTTGAGTGCATCTTGATGCCCGAAATGCTGTTAGAAGGAGGCTTCATGAGTTAATTGTCAGATCTGCTAGTTCATCTTAGATTTTTGTCATTTTTGCCATGATTAATGTGTGCATGATATGCCTGTGAGTCCTTCATATGTTTTGTTAAGCATCTTGTTATCTTTCCAGAGGTGCAACCCATGCATTTTTAGGATGTGTGTGGTGACTTGTGCAAGCTTGCAAAGTGAGGCACCCCGGGAAATCTGTTTTCAGGGACTTAGTAGTTTTCACTAAGTCTGGGATTATTTAGTTCATGATGCCACGTGTTCAGCTTGTTTCCTAGTGATCCGTGCCTCTTTTGAGGATGATCAGTAAGGGAGTTTTGTTAATCTTGTAGTGCTCTATCCATACATGTCTTTGTTTGCAATTATGGAGCACCCTAGCATGAGTCAATCGAGCTCTACTTTTGCTTCGTTGTGAATCTGGGCAGATCGTCAACTCGTTTGTGATTTTGCCGATGTTATTGTAGTTGATCCGTGCATGCTATGCCATTGTTCTTGCCATGTCTAACTAGCATTTTGTGCCTTCTTAATGGATATATGCTTGCCTTGCCATGACTTGCACCGTAGTGAGTGCATCGAGCTTGTTTACGTGCCTTCGTGAGTTATATTTCAGCATGTCTCAGTTTTCACTAAGTCTGAAAACTGATTGTGTTTTAGCTATGTTCGTATGCCCGTTAGTATATTTTGTGAACCCTTTTGGCCCCAGGTCACTTTGGGTCTTTTGTTAAGCTTGTTGAGTAGCTCCATGCCATGTTCTTTATTGTCATAATCAGGTCATGTATAATGTTGTTTTGCTGCTCCGAAGAGGGCTTCGTGATCTGAAATTCCAGACAAGTGTTAATTTCACTAAGTCTGAAATCTGTTTTGCATTTGCGTTTTTGACATGCTTGTTTGAACCTCCTAATGGACGATTTGGCCGTAGCTCAGTGCTAGACTTTTTCTAAGCATCTTGTGTGCATCCCTGCCATGCATTTTGTTGTCATGTTTGGGTGTTGTAGCATGTTCATTTCATTGCATTTAGATGCCCACTTGCTGTAAATCGCAGACCGGTGTCAATTTCAAATCGCTTGCCATTTCCAAACCGTAACTCCGATTCCGGCGTTCTTTATATCGTTTTCAAGCGATTTCATCTCATCTTTCCAGTGGCACCCTTGGAATTCCAAGTTGAGGCCAGGTTCATGCATTTCCTGTCATGTCTTGCATTTTGCATCCCGCATCGCATCCCGCGTAGCATGTCATCTTTGCATTGTGTTGTTTGAGTTTGCGCGTGGTTGATTGTATCCTTGTTACTTGTTTGTCTTGTTTGGGTAGAGCCGGGAGACGAGTTCGCTAACGAGGAGCCCGTTGAGTTTGCTCTTGAGGATCCAGTCAACTCTGACAGCTTTGCAGGCAAGATGATCATACCCTCGAAATCACTACTATCTTTGCTGTGCCAGTTTGCTTGCTCTTGCTATGCCAATGCTACGATGCCTACCATTTGTTTGTCAGCCTCCCAATTGCCATGTCAAACCTCTAACCCACCATGCCCTAGCAAACCGTTGATTGGCTATGTTACCGTTTTGCTCAGCCCCTCTTATAGCGTTGCTAGTTGCAGGTGAAGATTGGAGGCCGTTCCTTGTTGGAACACCTTTTATTTACTTGTTGGTATATCATTATATTGCTATGTTATCTTAATGCACCTATATACTTGGTAAAGGGTGGAAGGCTCGGCCTCTCGCCTAGTATTTTGTTCCACTTTTGCCGCCCTAGTTTCCGTCATATCGGTGTTATGTTCCCGAATTTTTGCATTCCTTACGCGGTTGGGTTATAATGGGAACCCCTTGATATTTCGCCTTGATTAAAGCTTTTCCAGCAATGCCCAACATTGGTTTTACCATTCGCCACCTAGCCCCTTTTCTTTCCCTTGGGTTCTGCAGACTCAAGGGTCATCTTATTTTAACCCCCCTGGGCCAGTGCTCCTCTGAGTGTTGGTCCCACCGAGCGATGTCCGAGGCTACCAGGGGCAACTCTGGGCTGGCTTACCCGACGTCTGGCTCATCTGAGTGTGCCCTGAGAAAGAGATATGTGCAGCTCCTATCGGGATTTGTCGGCACATTCGGGCGGTGTTGCTGGTCTTGTTTTAACCTGTCGAAGTGTCTTGAGTTACCAAGATACGGAGTCTGATCGGAACGTCTTGGGATGAGGTCTATTCCTTCGTTGACCGTGAGAGCTTGTCATGGGCTAAGTTGGGACTCCCCTGCAGGGATTGAACTTTCGAAAGTCGTGCCCGCGGTTATGGGCAGATGGGAATTTGTTAATGTCTAATTGTAGATAACTTAAACTTAAACTTAATTAAAATGAATCAACTGAGTGTGTTACCGTGATGGCCTCTTCTCGGCGGAGTCCGGGAAGTGGACACGGTGTTGGAGTAATGTTTGCGCAGGTTGCTCTCTAGTTTCTCGCTCGTGCTTTGCCTCCTCTTCTCGCTCTCTTTTGCGAATAAGATAGCCACCATATATGCTAGTCGCTTGCTGCAGATCCACATATATATTTGCCTTACCCTTCCTATAAGCTTAAATAGTCTTGATCGCGAGGGTGCGAGATTGCTCAATCCCTGTGGCTCACAGATACTATAACTCCAGATGCAGGTCCAGGTGATTCCGCTCCAGGTGATGAGTACGAGCTCAAGTGGGAGTTCGACGAGGAATCTCAGCGTTACTATGTCTCTTTTCCTGACGATCAGTAGTGGTGCTCAGTTGGGGGTGATTGGGACCGTGTCGCATGTTGGGTTCTCTTCTATTTTGGCGCCGTAGTCGGGCCATGAGTGTTTTGGATGATGTAATGTTATTTATGTTCTTGATTGACGTGGCGAGTGTAAGCCAACTATGTTCTCCCCTTTATTATTCATATTACATGGGATGTTGTGAAGATTGTCTAACTTGCGACATATGCCTTCAATGCAATTATGTCTCTAAGTCATGCCTCGACACGTGGGAGCTATAGTCGCATCGGGGGAGTTACAAGTTGGTATCAGAGCCTTCCCCGACCTTAGGAGCCCCATTGCTTGATCGTTTTTAGCGGCCGAGTTGTGTCTAGAAAAATGTTTTGAGTCATTAGGAATTATATATCGGAGAGTTTAGGAATTCTTTTTACTTCCCAGTCTCCTCATCGCTCTGGTAAGGCATCCTGACGTAGATTTTTGACTCTTCTCTTCTCAAATTTCACTAAAAAAATTTTAGGATCACGCGAGTATCTTGGAATCGTTCCGATGGCTTATGATGAGAACATTATCTTGGTGCCTCCTATCAGGGGTTTAGTGGAAGTGTCCCGGGAGTTGAGCTCTGAGGTGTTGTCATCATAATTTTATTGTTGCAATTCTGGAATACTTGAGATATGTTCGCCGACATCGAAAATCTCTTTTATGCAGTTCGTTGGTGAGATAACCTCGACGCCACCCAGTACTGGGGCGGGAGTTCGGGAGTATCGCCATAACTTGTATAACGGATGCTTTTCGAAGGTTGAGGTAGATGGTTTCCGAAGTTTTCTTGGTTATGTGTTGAAGGATGGATACAGCTGGATGTAGGATTTGCTAGTTTGGGTGAGATATTATGCTTCCCCTGTATTCCCAACACCTGATTGCATAACCGGAAAGGTTCGGGAGTTTCATAGGTGGGAATTCTAGTAGCTCTAGTTCTTCTTCCACGGATATTGGTTTGAAATTGGAATTTCTTACTGATTATTCGTTCTTGATCCATACCTTGTTGATTTATTTCTCTACCTTAATTCTACGTGGCTTCTCAATTTATGGATATGTGACCGTTTGAAGAGGAATGCATTCGTTCATTTTGTTCGGATGTGAAGACTATATGTTGCAATTTTCATTCCATTGGATTCAGCTTCAATATTTATCTGTCAATGTGCTAATGGTAGTCAACCTCTTCAGGATGGCTCCTCCAACGCGCACGACTCCGAATCCTGATCCGCCACCACCTCCACCTCCTCCAGAGGCATGGAAAGCTGTGATGGCTGCAACCAATGCAAACACACAGCTGATCATGCAAATTCTTCATAGCTGCAGAATGGTTACAGCAGTACAAGGACTCCAGAGGTGGACGTGTTATCACTTGGGATGATTTCCGTTGAGATTTCCGAGCTCATCATATTCCGCAGAGCGTGGTTGAAAGCAAGCGTGAGGAATTCCGCAATCTGAAGCAAGGCTCTTTGTCTGTCTATGACTACAACAAATTGTTCTAGAAGCTCGCCCGCTTTGCCAAGCAGGACGTGCCTGATGAGAAGAGCATGATATATCAGTTCAGGGGTGGTCTCAGAGAAGATATTCAGCTCGCTCTTGTTCTCTTTGAGCCCTTGAGATACGATGAGTTCTACAACATGGCACTGAAGCAAGAGGCTGCTCAGTTGAGGTGTGATGCTTCCAAGAAGCGAGTCAGAGATGTTACTCCTTCTTCCTCTACTCAAGTGGCCAAGCAGCAGAAGTTTTGGCTTCCTCCTCCTCCGTTCCGTCAGCCGTATTAGCAGAAGAGCAAAGGTGGCAGTGGTTCTTCCCACCCACCCAACCCTGGCTTTCAGAACAAGACTTCGTCTCAAGCTCCAAGATCGAGTGCTCCGTATCACCGTCCGCTTTCAGAGATCACGTGCAACAAGTGCCAACAGAAGGGTCACTATGCCAACAAGTGTTTCAACCAGAGGCGTCTTCCTCCTCCTCCTCCTGTGAGATCGGCAAGTACAGCTGTGGTCAAGCATAACCCCAAGTCCGCCAAGGTCAATTTGATGAATGCAGCTTAGGCAGAGGACTCGTCAGATGTGATCATGGGTAACCTTCCTGTTAATGATATTCCTGCTAAAGTTCTTTTTGACACGGGTGCATCGCATTGTTTCATCTCGAGGCCATTTGTTTCTAAGCATGAGTTGCCTTTGCAAGATTTGCCTAGACAGTTATCTGTTGTTTCTCCGGGTAAATTTATGAATGCAAGCGCTATTGCCCCAGATGTTTCTATCACATTGGGGGATTACAAGTTTCTCTCTTCTCCGGTGGTTCTTGGTAACTCAGATATTGATCTTATTCTTGGGATGGATTGGCTTTCTAAGCACAAGGCTCAGCTTGATTGTGCAGCCAGGCAGATTCAATTGACTCATTCGTCTGAGGATGTAATTGTCTTTGCCGCTCATGAGGATACTATCCGTCTGTTTTCTCTCAATGAGAAGGGTGAATTGGGTGCCATCTCTCAAATTCCAGTCGTCTACGAATATCAAGACGTCTTTCCAGAAGAGCTCCCAGGAATGCCTCCGCACCGGCCAGTTGAATTCGTTATTGAGCTTGAGCCTGGCACGGAACCTGTGTGCAAACGTCCTTACAAGCTCGGACCTGAAGAGTTGAAGGAGCTGAAGAAGCAACTCGATGAGCAAGAAAGAATGGGTCTCATCCGGCCTAGTTCTTCTCCGTGGGGTTGTGGTGTTCTTTTTGTGAAGAAGAAGGATGGAACGGACCGACTTTGTGTTGATTACCGTCCAGTGAATAAGAAGACCATCAAGAACAAATACCCACTTCCCAACATCAATGAGCTGTTCGAACAACTCAAAGGTGCCCAAGTATTCTCCAAGCTTGATCTCCGTATGGGTTATCACCAGATTCGCATTCGTGAAGAAGATATTCCTAAGACAGCATTCAGAACAAGCTTTGGTTCATATGAATACACTGTCATGTCTTTTGGCCTCGCCAACGCTCCTTCGACGTTCTCTCGCATGATGAACTTCATCTTCAACGCCTACACCAATGACTTCGTTTTGGTCTATCTCGACGACATTCTGGTTTTCTCGAAGAACAAGGAAGATCATGCCAAGCACTTGCGTTTGGTGCTTGATAAGCTCAGGGAACATCAGTTCTACGCCAAGTTCTCCAAGTGTGAATTTTGGCTTGATGAGGTTCTTTATCTTGGTCATATCATCTCTGCCAAGGGCATTTCCGTGAATCCTGAGAAGGTGTCTGCAATTGTGAATTGGGAACCTCCTCAGAACATGAAGCAACTCCGCAGTTTTCTCGGTCTCGCTAGCTATTGCCGAAGATTCATTGAAAACTTTTCCAAGATCGCGAAGCCTCTCTCTAATCTTCTTCAGAAGCACATCAAGTACGTTTGGTCTCCGGAGTGTGATATTGCTTTCAACACTTTGAAAGAGAAGTTGATCACTGCTCCAGTTCTGACTCCGCCTGATGAATCCAAGCCGTACGAGGTCTTTTGTGATGCCTCTCTCCAAGGTCTTGGCGCATTTTTGATGCAAGAGAAGAAAGTGGTTGCTTATACATCTCGCCAGTTGAAGCCTAATGAGAAGAACTACCCCACTCATGATCTCGAGTTGGCGGCAGTTGTGCATGCTCTTTTGACTTGGAGACATCTTCTATTGGGAAGAAAAGTGGACATTTTCACTGATCACAAGAGTCTCAAGTACATCTTCACTCAGCCTAATCTCAACCTCAGGCAAACTCGATGGGTCGAAATGATTCAAGAGTATAATCCGAGTATCGAGTATACTCCGGGCAAGGCTAATGTGATTGCTGACGCATTGAGCAGGAAGGCTTACTGCAACAGTATGATTATCAAGCCTTATCAACCCGAGCTTTGTGAAGCTTTCCGCAAACTTAACCTGCAAGTTGTTCCTCAAGGTTTCCTCGCCAACCTTCAAGTCTCTCCTACCTTAGAAGACCAGATTCGCCAAGCCCAGCTTCTTGATGCTATGGTGAAAAAGGTGAAGATTGGGATTTCCAAGAGTCAGTCCAAGTACAAGTGCTACCGCCTTGATGACAAGGACACTCTCTTCTTCGAGGATTGTATTGTTGTGCCCAAAGGTGAACTTCATAAAGTGATCATGAACGAGGCTCACAATTCTCTCCTCTCCATCCACCCTGGGAGCACGAAGATGTATCACGACCTCAAGCAAGCTTATTGGTGGACTCGAATGAAGCACGAGATCGCTCAATTCGTGAATGAGTGTGATGTCTGCAGAAGAGTGAAGGCAGAACACCAAAGGCCAGCAGGTCTCCTCCAACCTCTTGCCATTCCAGAATGGAAGTTTGACCACATTGAGATGGACTTCGTGACTGGGTTTCCAAAGTCCAAGCGTGGCAATGATGCTATATTTGTTGTCATCGACAAGCTCACCAAAGTGGCTCACTTTCTGCCTACCAAAGAGTCGATCACTGCAGCTCAATTGGCGGAACTCTATACCTCTCGCATTGTCTCTCTGCACGGTATTCCTCAAGTGATCTCTTCAGACCGTGGCAGCATCTTTACCTCGAAGTTTTGGGATTCTTTCCAGAAGGCCATGGGCACGAACATCCGCTTCAGCACTGCTTTCCATCCTCAAACAAGCGGTCAAGTCGAGCGTGTCAACCAGATTCTTGAAGATATGCTCAGGGCTTGTGTGATCTCCTTCGGCATGAAGTGGGAGGATTGTCTTCCTTATGCTGAATTCTCCTATAACAACAGTTTTCAAGCAAGTTCGGACAAGGCCCCATTTGAAATTCTGTATGGCAGGAAGTGTCGTACCCCTCTCAACTGGTCTGAAACCGGTGAACGTCAGCTGCTGGGTAATGACTTAATCACAGAAGCAGAAGAAATATGCAAAGTCATTCGTGATAACCTCAAAGCAGCCCAATCCCGCCAGAAGAGCTACTATGATAGTAAGCACCATAATTTGGCTTTCGAGATTGGAGATCATTTTTACCTCCGTGTCTCTCCTATGAAAGGTACTCGTCGCTTCGGTATCAAAGGGAAGCTTGCCCCTAGATACGTGGGACCTTTCAAGATTGTCAGCAAGAGAGGCGACCTCGCCTATCAACTCGAGCTTCCTTCAAACTTTGCAAATGTTCATGACGTGTTCCATGTCTCTCAGCTTCGAAAGTGCTTCAAGACTCCTGACCGCACAGTCAACTTTGAGGACATTCAGCTCCAAGAAGATCTCTCTTATCATGAGCACCCAGTTGATATTCTTGAAGAGACGGAACGCAAGACTCGCAACAAGTCAATCAAATTTCTCAAAGTCAAGTGGTCACACCATTCCGACCGTGAAGCTACCTGGGAATGCGAGGATCACCTCCATTCTGAGTACCCGACATTCTTTCAGTCCTAGATCTCGGGACGAGATCCTTTTGTAGTGGTGGAGTGTTGTAACACCCCGGATGTAACTTTCCCTATTTGTACTCCAACTCTTGCCGTTTCCGGCGTTAACTTATATTTATTTCCTCGGGTTTGGGTTTCGTCTCCGTGTGTTGTTGTCGTTGTCATGCATCTCATATCATGTCATCATGTGCATTGCATTTGCATACATGTTCGTCTCATGCATTCGAGCATTTTCCCTGTTGTCCGTTTTGCATTCCGGCGCTTCGTTCTCCTCCGGTGGTCATTTCTAGCTTTCTTTCGTGTGTGGGGATTAAACATTTCCGGATTGAACCGAGACTTGCCAAGCGACCTTGGGTTACTACCGGTAGACCGCCTGTCAAGTTTCGTACCATTTGGACTTCGTTTGGTACTCCAACGGTTAACCGAGGGATCGAAAAGGCCTCGTGTTTGTTGCAGCCCAACACCCCTCCATTTTGGCCCAAAACCCACCAAACTCTGTCCCATCTTCTAGAGCGTTCGATCACGATCGCGTGGCCGAAAACCGCATCTCATTTGGACTCTCCTAGCTCCCCCTATGCCTATAAATAGACCCCCCGTTTTTCGGATCTCTCCCTCTCCCCGAAACCCTAAAAATCCCCTCGCGCCGGCCGGACATTGTCCCACCCGGCCGGACGCATCCACCGCCGCCGCCACATCACCCCGACGAATCAGGGGCCGCCACCTCAGCCGCGCCACCCCTCCGGCCTAGTCGGACGCTGCCACCTCAGCGCGCCTCCTCTCT
>NC_057800.1:244788393-244797601 GCF_018294505.1 Triticum aestivum
CCGCTCCGCCACCGCACGGTCGCCGCAAGCGCGCGCCGCCGCCCCGTGCCTGGTCGGCCTTGCCGCCTCGGGCGCCCCGCGCCGCCGCAGGCTCCGGTCGCCGCCGGAGTTGCCCACCGGCCACGGCGAGCCACCCCGCCGTCCTCCACCGCACCTCCTCACCACGGTCGCCTCTCCGCCCGGCAGCTGACATCGCTGTCCGGCGAGCTCCTCCGGCCGGCGAGATTTCCTCTCCGGCGAGCTCCTCGACGAGCGCGCCCCCGCCGGCCACCTCTCCGTCGTCTTCTCCGGCGTACTCCGGCGAGATCCCAAAGATTGGATCAGATCCACCAATCCCGCGATCCAAACGGCCCCCTCGTCTCGGATCTCGTCGTCCCGCACCACCTCATCCCGCGTTGACTTTTCGCGGAGGTAAAATTCCACTAAGTCCCGGAGATTGCAGATCCATGTTGCCCTGTTCGAGGCCTCGTAACTTTGCATTCGTAGCTCCGATTCATGCATATAGTATATCAAAATGTTTGTCTCGACGATTACATCATTTCGTTCCATTGCATCATTTTCATTTGAGTGCATCTTGATGCCCGAAATGCTGTTAGAAGGAGGCTTCATGAGTTAATTGTCAGATCTGCTAGTTCATCTTAGATTTTTGTCATTTTTGCCATGATTAATGTGTGCATGATATGCCTGTGAGTCCTTCATATGTTTTGTTAAGCATCTTGTTATCTTTCCAAAGGTGCAACCCATGCATTTTTAGGATGTGTGTGGTGACTTGTGCAAGCTTGCAAAGTGAGGCACCCCGGGAAATCTGTTTTCAGGGACTTAGTAGCTTTCACTAAGTCTGGGATTATTTAGTTCATGATGCCATGTGTACAGCTTGTTTCCTAGTGATCCGTGCCTCTTTTGAGGATGATCAGTAAGGGAGTTTTGTTAATATTGTAGTGCTCTATCCATCCATGTCTTTGTTTGCAATTATGGAGCACCCTAGCTTGAGTCAATCGAGCTCTACTTTTGCTTCGTTGTGAATCTGGGCAGATCGTCAACTCGTTTGCGATTTTGCCGATGTTATTGTAGTTGATCCGTGCATGCTATGCCATTGTTCTTGCCATGTCTAGCTAGAATTTTGTGCCTTCTTAATGGATATATGATTGCCTTGCCATGACTTGCACCGTAGTGAGTGCATCGAGCTCGTTTACGTGCCTTCATGAGTTATATTTCAGCATGTCTCAGTTTTCACTAAGTCTGAAAACTGATTGTGTTTTAGCTATGTTCGTATGCCCGTTAGTATATTTTGTGAACCCTTTTGGGCCCAGGTCACTTTGGGTCTTTTGTTAAGCTTGTTGAGTAGCTCCATGCCATGTTCTTGATTGTCATAATCAGGTCATGTATCATGTTGTTTTGCTGCTTCGAAGAGGGCTTCGTGATCTGAAATTCCAGACAAGTGTTAATTTCACTAAGTCTGAAATCTGTTTTACATTTGCGTTTTTGACATGCTTGTTTGAACCTCCTAATGGATGATTTGGCCGTAGCTCAGTGCTAGACTTTTGTTAAGCATCTTGTGTGCATCCCTGCCATGCATTTTGTTGTCATGTTTGGGTGCTGAGCATGTTCATTTCATTGCATTTAGATGCCTACTTGTTGTAAATCGCAGACCGGTGTCAATTTCGAATCGCTTGCCATTTCCAAACCGTAACTCCGATTCCGGCGTTCTTTATATCGTTTTCAAGCAATTTCATCTCATCTTTCCAGTGGCACCCTTGGAATTCCAAGTTGAGGCCAGGTTCATGCATTTCCTGTCATATCTTGCATTTTGCATCCCGCATCGCATCCCGCATAGCATGTCATCTTTGCATTGTGTTGTTTGAGTTTGCACGTAGTTGATTGTATCCTTGTTGCTTGTTTGTCTTGTTTGGGTAGAGCCGGGAGGCAAGTTCGCTAACGAGGATCCCGTTGAGTTTGCTCTTGAGGATCCAGTCAACTCTGACAGCTTTGCAGGCAAGATGATCATACCCTCGAAATCACTACTATCTTTGCTATGCCAGTTTGCTCGCTTTTGCTATGCCAATGCTACGATGCCTACCATTTGCTTGCTAGCCTCCCAATTGCCATGTCAAACCTCTAACCCACCATGTCCTAGCAAACCGTTGATTGGCTATGTTACCGCTTTGCTCAGCCCCTCTTATAGCGTTGCTAGTTGCAGGTGAAGATTGGAGGTCATTCCTTGTTGGAACACCTTTTATTTACTTGTTGGGATATCATTATATTGCTATGTTATCTTAATGCACCTATATACTTGGTAAAGGGTGGAAGGCTCGGCCTCTCGCCTAGTGTTTTGTTCCACTTTTGCCGCCCTAGTTTCCGTCATATCGGTGTTATGTTCCCGGATTTTTGCGTTCCTTACGCGGTTGGGTTATAATGGGAACCCCTTGATATTTCGCCTTGATTAAAGCTTTTCCAGCAATGCCCAACATTGGTTTTACCATTCGCCACCTAGCCCCTTTTCTTTCCCTTGGGTTCTGCAGACTCAAGGGTCATCTTATTTTAACCCCCCTGGGCCAGTGCTCCTCTGAGTGTTGGTCCCACCGAGCGATGTCCGAGGCTACCAGGGGCAACTCTGGGCTGGCTTACCCGACGTCTGGCTCATCTGAGTGTGCCCTGAGAAAGAGATATGTGCAGCTCCTATCGGGATTTGTCGGCACATTCGGGCGGTGTTGCTGGTCTTGTTTTAACCTGTCGAAGTGTCTTGAGTTACCAAGATACCGAGTCTGATCGGAACGTCTTGGGAGGAGGTCTATTCCTTCGTTGACCGTGAGAGCTTGTCATGGGCTAAGTTGGGACTCCCCTGCAGGGATTGAACTTTCGAAAGCCGTGCCCGCGGTTATGGGCAGATGGGAATTTGTTAATGTCCGGTTGTAGATAACTTAAACTTAAACTTAATTAAAATGAATCAACTGAGTGTGTTACCGTGATGGCCTCTTCTCGGCGGAGTCCGGGAAGTGGACACGGTGTTGGAGTAATGTTTGCGCAGGTTGCTCTCTAGTTTCTCGCTCGTGCTTTGCCTCCTCTTCTCGCTCTCTTTTGCGAATAAGTTAGCCACCATATATGCTAGTCGCTTGCTGCAGCTCCACATATACATTTGCCTTACCCTTCCTATAAGCCTAAATAGTCTTGATCGCAAGGGTGCGAGATTGCTGAGTCCATGTGGCTCACAGATACTATAACTCCAGATGCAGGTCCAGGTGATTCCGCTCCAGGTGACGAGTACGAGCTCAAGTAGGAGTTCGACGAGGAATCTCAACGTTACTATGTCTCTTTACCTGACGATCAGTAGTGGTGCACAGTTGGGGGTGATTGGGACTGTGTCGCATGTTGGGTTCTCTTCTATTTTGGCGCCGTAGTCGGGCCATGAGTGTTTTGGATGATGTAATGTTATTTATGTTCTTGATTGACGTGGCGAGTGTAAGCCAACTATGTTCTCCCCTTTATTATTCATATTACATGGGATGTTGTGAAGATTGCCTAACTTGCGACATATGCCTTCAATGCGATTATGTCTCTAAGTCGTGCCTCGACACGTGGGAGCTATAGTCGCATCGGGGGCGTTACACGACCAGAAGCGTAGTCTTCGATAGGACTAGCTATCCCCCTCTTATTCCGGCATTCTGTAGTTCAGTCCACATATACTACCCCTTTCATTGATATCAATGCATATGTAGTGTAGCTCCTTGCTTGCGAGTACTTTGGATGAGTACTCACGGTTGCTTTGCTCCCCCTTTTCCCCCTTTCTATATCCGGTTGTTGCTACCTGACGTTGGAGTCCAGGAGCTAGACGCCACTGTCGATGACGACTGCTACTACTCGGGAGGTGCCTACTACTACGTGCAGGCCGCTAGCGACGACCAGGAGTAGTTTAGGAGGATCACAGGAAGGAGGTCTGCGCCTCTTTTGATCTGTATCCCAGTTTGTGCTAGCCTTCTTAAGGCAGACTTGTTTAACTTATGTTTGTACTCAGATATTGTCGCTTCCGCTGACTCTTGTGTATTCGAGCTTATGTATTCGAGCCCTCGAGGCCCCTGGCTTGTAATATAAAGCTTGTATTATTTTAATTTGTGTCTAGAGTTGTGTTGTGATATCTTCTCGTGAGTCCTTGATCTTGATCGTACACATTTGCGTGTATGATTAGTGTGCGGTCAAATAGGGGGCGTCACACCTATGATGTTTGAGTAGATCCGTTTTGTCCTATGGGTTAATTGATGATCGCGATTGGTTTGAGTTGCATGTTTTATTATTGGTGGTGTCCTATGCTGCTCTCCATGTCACGCAAGCATGAGGGATCCCCGTTGTAGGGTTTGCAATATGTTCATGATTTGCTTATGGTGGGTGGCGTGAGTGATAGAAACACAAACCAGAGTAAGTAGGTTGTTTGCATATGGGTATATAGAGGACTTGATGCCTTCTAATGCTATGATTGGGTTTTACCTTAATGATCTTTGGTAGTTGCGGATGCTTGCTAGAGTTCTAATCATATGTCCGTATGATCCAAGAAGAGAAAGTATGTTAGTTTATGCCTCTCCCTCAAATAAAATTGCAATAATGATTACCGGTCTAGTTATCGATTGCCTAGGGACAAATAACTTTCTCGTGACAAAAAGCTCTCTACTAAAACTAACTTAGTTGTGTCTTTACCTAAACAGCCCCTAGCTATTATTCACACGCTCTTTACTATCTTGCAAACCTATCCAACCTCACCTACAAAGTACTTCTAGTTTCATACTTGTTCTAGGTAAAGCGAACGTTAAGCGTGCGTAGAGTTGTATTGGTGGTCGATAGAACTTGAGGGAATATTTATTCTACCTTTAGCTCCTCGTTGGGTTCGACACTCTTACTTATCGAAAGAGGCTACAATTGATCCCCTATACTTGTGGGTTATCACTCTCCGCCACACGGAGTGACAAATCTCAGTTTTGATCCATGCAACCCAATAGACACCTTCGGAGATATCTGTAGCACACAAGGCATTCCTCCGATATTCGGGAGTGGCATGATCTCATAGTGTAAGGAACTGATACTTGACATGAAGAAAGTTGTGGCAAATAACTAAACAATCTGGTGCTAAGCTTACAGATGGGCCTGTCCATCACATCATTCTTCTAATGACGTGATCCCATTATGAAATGACAACTCGCGTCTATGGTTGGGAAACCTTAACCATCTTTAATCAACGAGCTAGTCTAGTAGATGCATACTAGGGACACAGTGTTGTTTATGTATCCACACATGTATTTAAGTTTTCGGTCAATACAACTCTAGCATGAATAATAAACATTTGTCATGAACAGAAAATATGATAATAACCATTTTATTATTGCCTCTAGGGCATATTTTCAACAGCTAAAAAGCCAAAAAAAGCTTCTGTTTAGGGGCTTTGGCTTTTAACCCGAAGTGAAAAAGCTGCAAAAGTTGAAGCATAAGCCAAAAAAACATGACTTAGATGGTTGATGGTTGATGAAACATATAGTTGGGCACCGCGTTTGATTAATAAGCCCAATGAAATAGTCACTTACTCTCCATGAAGAATAAAAGCAAGAGAAAGATCACACTTTGTAAATGATGCTTTTCTAGGCAATTCACAACAAAATATATGCCATTCCATTTTTATGGTGGAGATAATCTTGGCATTGATAAAAAATCTACGGAAGTAAAGATTTTGACAGGATGGAAGTAAAGTCTTCTGGAAGTTATCTATAGAAGAAAAGATTTTGAAAAGACGGCTCATGGTGCCGAGAATGAGGTAGAAGGAAAAGAGGGGTTGTTTCGGTTTGAAAGTTATTGTCTTGTCTTCTTACAAGAAGAGATGTTTGTTAAAGAGACGCTATGATTGTCAAGAATGAATCAAGTTGTCGTTATATGCATGGAAACCACATGTGTCATGTTCGACATATATTTCTAAATAACAACAATTGTTTTTAGTTGTGTTTTTGTTCCATGGCAACCACGGGCATTCAACTAGTAAAAATAAAGGTGGGCAAAATTAGTGGATGAATTTAAAAGGAGACGAGATGCGGCGGCCCCAATGAGCGCTCGTGCGCCAATTATGAATCTCGGTGAAATAGTTTTTTCTTAGTATGGAAAATAGTTATGTTTTGAACCAAACATATTGAAGATTACAACAGATTTGGATTGACTCGGCCTACATCAGGTGATTGATGACAGAGATGAAACATGCTTAATCCCAAGCTATAGGGACTACAACTACTCCCTCTATAAATTAATATAGGATCGTTTAGATCCCTATTTAAACGATCTTATATATTAGTTTAAGAAGGGAGTATTTGTTATTATCAACCAAAGATGCATACACTAGCAAATTAAATTAAGATCATGATGTTTAGCAACGTGGTGATGATATATATGCTTAATTATGCATGATTGTGGGGGTAACTAAACATGCGGTTAATTACATGCACTTATCGTACATGCAGCACGGCATAATAACTCTTAATGCGGGTTTCGTGGATCATGGCGGCCGTTGGCCCCGGACCCCGGGTAGTCCTCTGTCTGCAGGTCCACCCTCCTGGCCAACATCTCCTCGTCGTCGCTCAGCAGCAGATGCATCTCTCCTCCGACCGCCACCTCCTCCGCCGTCGTCGGCATCGCCTGCCCACCATCGTCGGACACGGCGGCGGCTGCCGCTCCCTCCCTCGGCAGGAACATCTTGCGGTTGCCGCCGGCCCCGGCCACCGCCGCTGCAAGGACGAGAAAAGACAAGGCAAATATGAGGAGGATGGCTTCCGGCGAGAGGTCCGGCGAGCCAAAAAGCTCGGTCAATCCGTACAAACCGTGTGCGAGGAAGAAGCAGGAGAGGAAGGCCAGCAACACCAGGAGAGGAACCGAGCAGTTCGCCCTCCCCATCTTCACCAGACGCGGGTCGACCGATTAATGGACCGAGAAGCTTATCACTTGTCAGCAAGCAGCTGAGCGGTTTTTGGCAAGCACTGGTATTGCAGGTGTGTGGCCTTGGCCTCAGTTTGTGACAGACGGGTCTCCGTTACCATTATATAGTGTGAAGTGACGCGGCCGAGGTCAAACGAGCACACTAGCTAGGCATGTGGCTTTCTTTGCACTGAGCGCCAGAATGGGCGGGACGAGCTAGGGCCACGCACGTACGTCCACATACACGCTATGTGTGTGTGTGCGTGCGTGCACTGGCATCCACTAACGTCGCACTGTTGTGTTGCGCCGTGATCTCGATCAGTCTATCGGTCCTGCGGGAGTGAGTGCGCAAATATCGTCCATAATTACACGATTTTCTTAGCGATTGTGGCTGATTTACACGTTTCATCGAGCTGAAATCTAGTTTTGTGGCGTGTGAGATTCGGCACACAGATCCGATAGGCGTGTGAGATTCGGCAGCCTGGTCTAGTCTTGAATTACCTGTCAATAGAGCTTTTGCTAAAATAGCAAGCATGTTCGTTAATATTGGCAAAGGTACCGGCAAGGTCAAAATATGTGTGCTCTAACGCGCGCACAAACGAGTTCATTTCAGTATGAGCTTCATGTTCTCAGTGCAGCCTCGGCTGGTCATTGCCCTTCGCCGGCTCAGCTGTTGCATCACTTCGCACAATGCCCGGGCGTGCCGTGATTGCTGAGTCCGCTGTCAAGGTTCATGTTTGTGTCCTTGTCTCGGTTTCATGAGATTCTTCAATGGCGACGACAGAGCGGCCCGCAGTGATGGCATCATTGCTGAGTCCTCCAAGTTATTTAAGATCATATGTGGCGGTCGATGGAGGGTTTGTCGACTTGCTAGTGCATCATCGTGTGCATGTTGTTCCATCTTGTTTGTTATTTTTGGGTGTGTCGTGTATGTTTTTCTTGTATCCTCTCCTCTTTAGTCCCCGTGTGCTTTTGTAATAGGGTGTAAAGCTTTATAATAAAAAATGAATACAGTCCAGGTGGGGACGGTCCCGACCTACACTTCAGTGTGAGTTTTGAGAGATTGTCCGCATATTCGCTCTCTATCTTTCTCAATTTGAAGTGTGTTAGAAATTTTGAGCGTGTACTTTTCACATTCTGTGTTGCACGTGAATTTTACATTATACAACAATAGGAGTGGTAGTGGCGGCATGGCATGTCAGCCGTGTTGTTGGAAAATTAGGCAAGTTCATGATTAATTTCAGTAAATAATTCATGACTAGAACAGAAAATAGCATGCAACAATCTAGTATACTAGATGAACAGGAAAACATGCACACTAGCATCGCACACGAAACAACAACTACGGATAGAAATATGAACAAATCACGATGGACTACTGATCGTTAGCTGCCGTGGGAGAGACATTGTTGATGAAGATGTTGGCGACGATCTGTTGCTGGCGCGATGAAGACGACAATGAGTAGCACCACCCGACTCGGACGAAAGATGACCCGTGACGACTGACGATGAACTTGAGCAGTTGCGCAGAGTGCTTCCCAACAACCTATTTCGTCCTCTCTCGGCGCTAAGAGCATCTCCACTAGGGCCCCTAGGACGCCCCCAAGCACCTTTTTTAGCACTGGCCACTAAAAAACGTCCTAGCCAGGCCCCCAAGACGTTGTTTTGGGCCGGATTTTACGAAAATTAGCGCCGGCACGCCCATCCCACACCCAGCCCGCTAGGGGTAGCTGGGGACGCCGACATTTGCTTTTTGCAGCCGCTGCCCCACTTGCCAGCCCCTCTCTCTCTCCCCTCTCCTCTCCTTTCTCTCTGTTCTTTCTCTTCTCTTCTCTCTTTTTCCTTCCACCACCTACCGCCCACAACTCGCGCGGCCGGCCACCGTCGCGGCCTCTTCCTCGCCGCCGCATGCCAGGGGGCGCGCCTCCGCGGCCTCCTCTCGCCCCCCCTCGCGGGCCGCCGCGGCCATCGCGCAACCCAGCTCGAGCCCGTCGGCGCTGCACAGGAAGCAGCAGGCGCCCGCATCACCTGCGACAGGGGCGGCCTTCGTCCCCTGCGACGCCCGGGTGCCCCCGGGGAACCGCTGCAGCTCGTCGTCTGCGAGCACCACCCTCGGCGTCGTGGCCTCGCCAACCGCGGAGTCCCCCGTCACCGCCACCGCTTCGCACGAGTTGCAAGCGCACGGTGGTTGCGTGGGGAGGAGTGGCTGCAACGCTACGAGGAGGGAGGAGAGAGCGATCGCCAGGAGGAGGAGGAGGAGGAGGAGGAGGAGGAGGAG
>NC_057800.1:244798066-244798828 GCF_018294505.1 Triticum aestivum
TTTTCGCAAAATTCGCCGCAAAAACGACGTCTTGGGGGTCTGGCTGGAACATTTTTTACCCGCCGGTGCTAAAAAAGGGGGCTTGGGGATGCCCTGGGGGCTCTAATGGAGATGCTCTTAGGGTAGTGGTATCTAAGTGGGACTCATTATGGAACACACGAGTGTTGTGAGTCTCAAATCTTCTGAATGATGGCGAGGGCGTTGGTTGACCAAATGTCATTGTTGGAGAAGTTTGAAAGTGAATTTCACAATTAACCGGATAGGTATTTCAGGAAGTTTTGCACGATGGGTTGAAATAGCAAGGGGGGATGGCTAACATAATAAAGAGGGATATGTAGGTAAACCTGAGGGAAGCAGGAGACAGCGCCCCCCGAAAGTTAATTGTTACACACGCTATTACTGTTAAATGTTAATGCTGTAACATGATGGAATTAACATGTAGGAGATCTGATTTTATAACCATAGGAAAAAATCATCCATATATTTTGGTGCAACACAAAATAGAAGTGGTGCCGCTAGCTTCCTGTGGGGCACAACGAATATTTGCACTATGTACGGCAGAAATTAGGCAGTGCCGTTCGTTCACAACTCACGCGCAAGTGGAAGTACATCGGTGCATGTGTGCATGATATATCACATCATATTCACCAGGATATACCTAATTCTTTCGGCCACGGAAGACGTTCATACAATCGACCAGAATTCTTGTCAACTCTCCTACATCGAACCCCCACTAACAAAGCACATCTACACATGCGAGAG
>NC_057800.1:244798971-244873956 GCF_018294505.1 Triticum aestivum
AGAGAGAGAGAGAGAGAGAGGCTGTTCTAGCCAAACCACAGTCGGCACGTAATTAACACGTGGGGACAGATCCAAAGAGGCCGTTAAAATTAGCTAAACTACTGTACTTTGTTAAGTCAAAGCACACTCAGCTAGCGTGCAACACGCAAGCGCCATACCATGCAGCAAGTATATCCATGCATGCATGTCACTCTAGTATATGGTTCCAATATCCCTTTGGACAGAAAAGAAGAACATGCATGCATGATGCATGGCAGGTGTCACACCCACTACTATATGTACTGGAGATTTTGGCAGGTGACAAGTTGAGACAACCCCTTTTCCTTTGCATGGACGATATGGTGGATGCGCTGATCACTCCAACTGTTAGCCACATGCGAGCACCATACATGCATGTTGCAACTTTGACAACACACAATCATCCGCCGCACTACCATATCCACACATCCAACCAACATGCACCCAAAGGTGTTACGATTTATAACAAGTAAAAGAAAGAAAAAAAATCACCACTCGCCAAGCAAAACTCGTAGGGGCATATGTAGTTGCAGGGACACACACCTGCCCAGCCATGCCCGGCGGACTGATTGTCTCGCCATCCACAAAGTCATTAGATCCCGCACGAGAGCACATCAAGTTTTATGTTTCAGTTTCTGAAACTTACAATTTTCTTGTTCGCTTGTTCCAAGTTTCGCAATTTTGTCATTCGCTCGTACAAGTTTTAGCAGTTGAAATTTTACGATTTTTTAAAAATTCATCGAAACCTACTCAAAACTAATGTTGTTTGAGACACCTCATCACAAGAAACACGAACATGCAAAATGGAACCTAATTTAAAATTTTAGTTGAAAAGACACAAGAAGATTAAAAATCAAAAGCGAAAAGAAAAACAATGGGTCGGCATTGGGGTTACGATCCTGACAATGAGTACTAGGGGTACGAACAAGGGCAGAGCCTAGCTACGACGCAGGTGTAACACTTGGTGTTTAATGAGTTCAGACCCCTCTCGGCGGAGGTAATAACCCTCCATCTTGTGCCCCAAGGCTTGCTTTGATTTGATGGGTATGGTTACAAAGATTGCTCGTGCCCGGATATGGAGGGGTGCGGCTTATATAGAGTGTGCCGCAGCTCCATGTCCTTCACATCGCCGGGGCATTAAATGACACTGAATGCTTTAGTTACAGGTAACGACAGCCTTGACTCTGTTTAATGAATGACTTAGGATTCCTCGACTGTTGTAGCTCCCACGCCGCCTGATTGCCTCCTTGGTCCGAGTGGTGGTTCATCAGCCGAGTGACGGGTGGTCGTCCGAGTGCCGTCGAGCCGTCCGAGTGGACTTCCTGATGTATGCATCCGAATACTGGCATGATCCAGGAACCTACCCATGGTGGTGATGGGCCCCATGTGGGGTCCCAAATGATGGGTCCTGGACCCTACCTGTAATAGGTGACTTCATCAGTCCGTGCCACCGCACTTGCATGCCACAAAGTGCTTTTTTCAGGATGATGCCACAGAGTGTTGGGTATATACTTCACAATTAATTTAACCCAGAAATAAATCATAAACATGGCATCAATAGTAGTAATCTCGTACTATTTCTACAATCCAAACTCTTACGACACAAATAGCAAGCAAGGCAAAAACACACAAATAGCAAGCAAGGCAAAAACAGTAATGAACAAAAGAGGGATAAGGCATCTCCAATGCGACCCTCAAACCGCCCGCAATCGTCCGGTCGCGCGGTCCAGACGTGTTTTGTCATCTAACTCGGTCCATTATCGATCTGCGGGCCGGTCCGGACGCGCTTTTTGCCGCAAACCGGAGACACATAAAGTGTGTGTGTGGGAGGGGGGAGGGGGCTTTGCGGGCATCCGGACCACAGGCACGCCCGGTCCTGACTACACTGGCCCACCAAAAACCTTCCTCCCTTGCCCGCATGTGTTCCCATCCGACGCTGGTCACCGCTGCTACAGAGCGTCAGCGCTACATTCAGGCCGGCCACGAGCGGACGTGTCCTCTCACTGGACCCGACATTGAAGCGGTGTGTCGGCCAACTGCGCCGCTTCCCGGTGCAGGCGTCGTTTCTCCCCATTCAAACTGCACCAGTTTGTCCGCCTGCCTCCATTAAATGGACGGAGTTTCCAAGGAACGACAAGACAACGCCATCTGTTCGTCCGTCTGCCGCCCGCCATTAATCACTTTAGTGGTCTCCCTGCCACCCCCCCGCTATATAAACCGCAGGCCTGGCCATAGCTGCATCCATCATCCTTCGCTCCCTTCCTCCTCTCTACCCCATGCCCGCCATGGCCTCGTCGAGCTGCAAAGTCGTCTGGGATAGCCTCTCATTCGAGCAGAGAAAGGAGATCATCGGCATTGCAGCCGGCTGGCATGCCGAGAAGCAGACGGAGGTCAGCGTTGCAGACGTCCCAATGGAGGATGCGGCCGAGGACGAGCCGGTGCCACCCTCATCGCCGGTGCATGATGGCATCACCATCGGTGAGGCCCGTTCCCACTACACGGACATGGTGCTGGAGGAGCAGGTGGCCAAGTTTCGGCAGGCGCATGCCGACCAGGACTACGACCTCTACCTCCTCGATGAGCACCGACACACGAAAAGAGCAACTTGCTGCCGAAAGGACCATTGTGCTGGATGTGGACGTGGTTGAGCAGGAGGCGCTGGTCGACACTTACCGCACCGCCCGTGAAATCCGGCATGACCACATGCGCGGTACATCTAGTATTAGGCAGATTTCCAGGTCGCATACAAGGAGATGGACGAGATGGCGGATGAGGTGTTCAGCAAGAGCGACTATGGGGAGGACAACGGCAGCTCTGCCATGTCGTGCCCCGCTGCCACGACAAAAAAGCTGACACCTCCGCGAGGGCCGCCTACAACGAGAAAGTGTAGGTCATGGGAGGTCACCAACGCTCGGGTCCCAGGAAGGCCACCACTCCTTCCCTCCCATTAAAGCCAAGTTTGGTGGGCTCAACATCGTCAACCGATTAGCCGCTTGGAAGCAACATGGAGGCGGACAACTTCACTTCCAGGGGCTCAGGGCTGCGCAGGTGGAGCTGGAACGGACGCCGGTGTGTTGGGTTCTACGGTAGGGCGCATCGGCTACAAATTAAAATTTTCCTACGTGTAGAACAACCAAGAACATGCTACGGGAGATGGATCACATTTCGTTACCACTAAACGCGCAGTGCCGTGCAGCGGTAGAAGAGTTAGTGCAGCGCGTCTGCGTGGATCGTCTCCTCCTTGTCCGATCTCCCTCGAACAGCCAGTCGCCGGATCCCACATACAAGTTCGCCGGAGCGGTGTAGGTGCACCACCTCTAACGGTATCCGCGCGTGCAGGAGGAACGTAGTGCGGCGGACTGCTACGTCCGATCACACAACCGGCGACGAGTGGAGGTGTCTATTCGCAACACATGCAAACCCTAGTGACAACGCCGAAGCAATCAAAAATCACATGAGTGTACGACACATCCAATTTATATAGGCGTCCGTCGTGGGCTCAACACTTGGGACTCACATGGACCCTAAAGCCCATAAGTCTACTCGGCCACAATCCGAATACAGCTCGGATCACATCCGACCAGTGTCCTCGGATCCGACCTTGTAGGTTCCTTCCCTTAAGCGCGCGACTCCTTAGGTTCAAGCCAGCTTGGTCACAATTCGGATCACCTCCGAACTGCATGGTTGGTAGCGGCCCCTAGCAAGGCATGCCGAACACCAAGCAGACTATGAAGCTGATTACGCGAACCTGTACATCATACTTCCATTCCTTTTGCCACACGATATATGTTGTCGGGCTCAAGGCGAGTCTGTCATCCTTGTGCTAGCCCGACCTCTTTCTCGTTCCAATGATGCCGACGACAAACCAGATTACCTGTACATCATACTTCCATTCCTTTTGCCATCCACCGTGTTATATGCTAGTCTAGTTGGCTGCACGTCAACACATCCCTTTCGACTAGGGACCTTTTAGGACAGTCATCATACAATGCAGTCCCACAAACAAGTCACGTACTTGCTGATACACATCCTTGATAATGCCCAAGGACTATCTTTATTCATAAACACATAGGAATCATCATCATACATGATTGCCTCTAGGGCATATCTCCAACACGGTGATCATTTAGATTCGGTTGAGAGATGAATTAAGTTAAAATATGTCCAAAATGTTGTGAATTTCGTCCGGTTTATATGAAATCCAACCGGTTTCCATGGATTTTGTCCGCTTTGTTAATATATGGTTTCAGTTGTATGCGAGTAGCATTGGATGGTCGGCTCCCGCATCTATGTCCACTAACTGGTCCCACCTTTCCACGGACGGATGTGGAAAGAAATTTGCGGGTCAACTTTGGAGATGCCCTAAACGAAGTATACCCTCCAGTCGGCCAAGACGAAGCTGCGGCGACGGCGGAAGCATCGGTCTCCTCAACGGCCTTCTTTTCAGCAGTGGCCTTCTGGATAGCAAGTCTTTTGGTTTTGGTGGCCATGTTGATGACGAAGGCGATGAGGACATAGACGAAGTTGTGTATGTAGATGAACGGTGGTGAGCAGTTGCGTTGGAGACGCTCCCCAAAACCATATCCCCCTCTCCTATACAGGATCTCAAGGGGCGGGGTTTCCGAGGTCCGCTATCCCGTACAACCGTGCATGCAGTGGACAGGATGGGATCGCCACCGGCGGTAGTAGGAGTGGAACGGCGGTGAGCAAAGCACGTGTAGCTAGAGCAGATGCGATCTATTCTTTGTGGTGGCTTGGGTTGGCTGACACCTCCAATATATAGGCATGTTCGGGTGGAGAAACATGGGTTGGAACCACGTTCAAGTCGGCAATAACCCATGACCTAATGTCTCAGATCATCGCTCGTTTGTTAAGGACTCTCAGTTTCTGACAGGAAAAAATTAAGCACAAGCGGACAAGTGACACACGTCTGAGCTCGGCTCGGGTCATCACTGGTACACGTCGGTGCTATACAAATGGTTTTTAACCCCTTTCCGCGACGACATTTGGAACCGTCGCCAAGTGAGTGCGGGTGATAGGGGGTGTCGGTGTTAAAACCGGCGGATCTCGGGTACGGGGTCCCGAACTATGCGTCTAAGGTCGATGGTAACAGGAGACGGGGGACACGATGTTTACCCAGGTTCGGGCCCTCTCTATGGAGGTAATATCCTACTTCCTGCTTGATTGATCTTGACGAATATGAGTATTACAAGAGTTGATCTACCACGAGATCGTAATGGCTAAACCCTAGAAGTCTAGCCTGTATGACTATGGTAATGAGTATCCCTCCCCCCTCCGGACTAAGTCCTCTGGTTTATATAGACACCGAGAGGATCTAGGGTTACACAAGGTCGGTTACAAAGAAAGGAATCTATATGTTTGGTTACCAAGCTTGCCCACCATGCCAAGGAGAGTCCCATCTGGACACGGGGCAGTCTTCGGTCTTCGTGTTCTTCACAGCCCATTAGTCCGGCCCACGAATAATAGGCCGGACGCCCGAGGACCCCTTAGTCTAGGACTCCCTTAGTAGCGCCTGAACCTGGCTTCAATGACAAGGTATCCGGCGCGTAGATCTGTCTTCGGCATTGCAAGGCGGGTTCCTCCTTCCAAACTCCAAGATAGTCTTAGGACGTATTGATCGTGTCCGTACATGTAACACACACAACCGCAGTGAGAATATAATAATCCTCGAGTCCAATCTGCTGACAACTTTTCACAACATGACATCACATCTGCCTGGTCATAATTTCAAACCTTTCTTCGCCTGCTGCTCCATGTTTCGAGATGCGGCTGCCATTGGCACGTCTTGTCGAAGCAGAGATCATGTCCCCTTATTGCGGAATTCTTATCAGTATAGGCATGGTAACCCAACCGTGCCATTTACACAACCCTTGGGAGTAGGTGAACTTTAAGGCAGTTGGGGAGGCGTTCAATATTCACTGCCCTTATAAGGAGATAAGAATCCCCTTTCTTCTCCCACGCCTTCTCTCTTCCTCTGCCCTCCCACTCTTGAGCTCCAACGCCCAAGTTCTCATCTTTTTCCCACTCGAGCAAGCACTCAACCTTGTCTGGATACAGAGGTCAAGGAAAGTGGATGGCCTCCTCCACCGAGGAGAAGGACATTGCCGAGCTTCGGGCGGCCGGGTACCTGGCGAAGGAAATCGCCCACCGCCTTCCAGCCAAGGGACAAATCATCCCCACACCGAAGCCCAGCAAGAGGGTAGTATTCATCCCCCATCTCCTCCGCGGGCTAGGGTTTCTACCACACCCTTTCGTCCGTGGGATGATTGTCAGTGTCAAAACCGGCGGATCTCGGGTAGGGGGTCCCGAACTGTGCGTCTAGGCCAGATGGTAACAGGAGGCAAGGGACACGAAGTTTTACCCATGTTCGGGCCCTCTCGATGGAGGTAAAACCCTATGTCTTGCTTGATTAATATTGATGATATGGGTAGTACAAGAGTAGATCTACCACGAGATCGGAGAGGCTAAACCCTAGAAGCTAGCCTATGGTATGATTGTTGTTGTGTATGTGGTCCTACGAACTAAAACCCTCTGGTTTATATAGACACCGGAGAGGGTTAGGGTTACACAAAGTCGGTTATAATGGTAGGAGATCTACATATCCGTATCGTCAAGCTTGCCTTCCACGCCAAGGAAAGTCCCTTCCGGACACGGGACAGAGTCTTCAATCTTGTATCTTCATAGTCCAGGAGTCCGGCTGAAGGTATAGTCCGGCCATCTGGACACCCCCTAATCCAGGACTCCCTCAGTAGCCCCCGAACCAGGCTTCAACGACGATGAGTCCGGCGCGCAGATTGTCTTCGGCATTGCAAGGCGGGTTCTCCTCAAAATTCCGTGTACCTGTTGAATAATGTCCGGTTTCTTGTAAATGTTGCGCTCCTCGGCTCCTACGCCTAATAATGGCCGTCTCCCACGTGTCAAACGAATATGAAAAGTCTGAGTGTTTTTACATCCACACCCTTAGCCGTGTAAATGAGCCGCCCATTTAAGGGGACGAGGATTTAGATCCAAACCACACCTTCTCCCATTTTGCGCACTATATCCCGATAGAGCAAGTTGAGGATGCTGCCACCGTCCATTAGGACTCGTGTCAGGCGGAACCCATCAATTATTGGGTCCAGGATCAGTGCGGCTGAACCGCCGTGACGGATGCTGGTCAGATGATCCCGGTGATCAAAAGTGATTGGGCATGACGACCATGGATTGAATTTTGGGGCGATTGTCTCTATCCCGTAGACGTCCCTGAGTGTGCGCTTGCGCTCCCTCTTGGGGATGTGTGTAACACAGGGGGAAACTTCTTCTTCCCCCCTGTGTTTGGCTGCAGGGGCTCATTGTTATCGTCCTTGCTTTGCGGTCCCTTTTCCTTTTCTCCGCATTTAACTTGCCGGCTTGCTTAAAAACCCAGCAATCTCTGTTGGTATGGTTGGCTGATTTGTCTGGGGTGCCATGGATTTGGCACGGACGGTCGAGTATGCGGTCCAGGCTAGATGGTCCCTGATTGTTTCTCTTGTACGGTTTCTTCCGCTGGCTGGACTTGGAGCCGCTGAATCCGGCGTTGAGTGTAGTGTCGTCGTTATTATTACCATTGCTTCGGCGCTCGTGTCTGTTACGTCGGAGCTTGCCGTTGCTGTTTTTGGCCTCAGAGGGCCCTGCGTCGCCGACCGTATTTTTACTATGAGCCAGCCAGCTGTCCTCACCCGCACAAAAGCGGGTCATAAGTGCCGTGAGGGCTGCCATAGATTTTGGCTTTTCTTGGCCGAGGTGGCGGGCGAGCCATTCGTCGCGCATGCTATGTTTAAAGGCCGCTAGAGCTTTGGCATCCGGATAATCGACGATCTGGTTATTTTTGGTTAGGAACCTGGACCAAAATTTCCTGGATGAATCTCTAGGTTGTTGGACTATGTGGCTTAAGTCATCGGCGTCTGGTGGCCGGACATATGTACCTTGGAAGTTGTCGAGGAAGGCTTCTTCCAAGTCCTCCCAGCTACCGATAGAGTTTTCAGGCAGGCTGTTTAACCAGTGCCAAGCTAGCCCTTTGAGCTTTAGTGGGAGGTATTTGATAGCATGGAGGTTATCTCCGTGGGCCATGTGGATATGGAGAATAAAATCCTCGAACCATACCGCGGGGTCGGTTGTTCCGTCGTATGATTCAATGTTAATGGGTTTGAACCATTCGGGGAATTCGTGATCCATTACTTCATCGGTGATGAAAAGAGGGTGTGCGGCGCCTCTATATCGGGCCGCATGGCAACGTATCTCCGATGGAGTCCGTCTGTGATTGTCGGCTCGGGTGTGACTAGGTTTGTCACGTCCGAATAGGTAGCCGTCATCGCGTGTCGGTGGACGTCCTCGCGATCCATAAATCGATCGAGTATGTTCTACTCTACTATCCAGGGTCTGTCGGAGGTCGTATGTGTGACCCCGAGCTGTTTCATTTCTTTTTTGACGAGGCAGTGGGGCAGGCCGCTGCTCGGCCTAAGTTGTCGCTCTATCCCGACCACATGGTGGTCGGTCCGCCGCACTGCCCCGATCGCGTGGTGGTCAATCAGCCGCGTTGTGTGAGGGGGGGTATGAGCTCCTGCGCCTCTTCATCAAACTGTGGTAGCAGCCTTCGCTTTGGGTAACTCTTGGCTGGGCGTTTGAGGGCGTATTCTTCGACTGCCAGGACATCGGTCCATCTGTCGACGAGCATATCTTGGTCCGCTTGAAGCTGCTGCTGTTTCTTTCTCAACCTCCTCACCGTTGCTATTAGTTCACGCTTGAAGCGCTCCTCCTCGAGAGGTTCCTTAGGCATGATGAAATCTTTGTTTCCGAGGCTTTCCTCATCCTCGGAGAGCAGACGATAACTACCTGAAGTTCCATGACCCATTTAGCAGGTTTATTAATTTACAATTAATAATTCCAATATTATGCAAATTCACATTTCATATCAAACAGTTGTTTGCCAATTTCATATCAGGCACATAAATATATTTTAACATCATAGTATGATAGCTACCTGAAAACAACACAGTACATCATATAGCTAGTTCCACTTCATAAGAGCAATATTATAACAATATATACATTTCCCAAATCGAGATCATCTAGGCATGTCTTATCCACCTTTGCTTTTAGTTCAGTAAGGACCTATTTTGCACTATCCAACTGGGAAAGTGCCTCCTCTTTCGCCAACACCATCTTAGCAAAGTCTAATTTAAAAATCTGAGCTCATTCTCCAGCTTCCTCCTTTTATTCCGCATCTTCAAATATTCTTCAGCGTTGACAACACTTTCTCTAAGCCTACCTCTGTTCTCTTCCTCATAGATGCTCCAGAGCTTTGCTAGGCACATCTTCAAAGACCGCGGCCACTCTTGATCAACCCACTCCAAGTAAGAACACTTTCGTTCATCCTATAATATTTAAAACTAGATCAGTAACAATTGTAGGGAAATGGGTTTATAGCAACATAGAAAATCACCAATACTTATTTTGAAAAACTGAAGAATCAAGTTAATTATGACATATCTTCTCAAAAAGATCAATGTGCAAATGAATTAATTGCTACTGAGACAAAAACCAAATTCTGAAACATCAGAAGCTATAATTAACTACAACAACGCCACAAGTTATTACTTATGTACTATAAATAACAAATTGAACATTTTATGAGGAAGGTAAATATAACAGCAACATCATAGCGACAGTGTTTGGATGACAACAAAAGGATACTAACAGGTGTGTACATGCACAAATTTAGTAACAGAGAACTAATAGCACCAAGTCCGTCCACTATGTATGCCAAAACCAGTGTAAAGACAATTGTTGCTACATCTTGCACTGGTGCCCTGCACTGGCGAGCCAATGCAGCGGAAAAAATCAGGGACCCGGACTCTGGAGCACCTAGTTGCTCCGATGCCTAGTTCCTTCGTGCCATAAAGATTTAGTATTTTATTGCTTGGTTGCTCGGATGTGTGGACCAAAGTTGGCTGAATGCCCATTTTGCGCACTATATCCTGATAGAGCAAGTTGAGGCTGCTGCCACCGTCCATCAGGACTCGTGTCAGGTGGAACCCATCAATTATTGGGTCCAGGATCAGTGTAGCTGAACCACCGTGACGGATGCTGGTCAGATGATCCCGGCGATCAAAAGTGATTGGGCATGACGACCATGGATTGAATTTTGGGGCGACTGTCTCTATCGCGTAGACGTCCCTGAGTGCGCGCTTGCGCTCCCTCTTGGGGATGTGTGTAACACAGGGGGAAACTTCTTCTTCCCCCCTGTGTTTGGCTGCAGGGGCTCATTGTCATCGTCCTTGCTTTGCGATCCCTTTTCCTTGTTCTCGGCATTTAACTTGCCGGCTTGCTTAAAAACCCAGCAATCTCTGTTGGTATGGTTGGCTGATTTGTCTGGGGTGCCATGGATTTGGCACGGACGGTCGAGTATGCGGTCCAGGCTAGATGGTCCCTGATTGTTTCTCTTGTACGATTTCTTCTGCTGGCTGGACTTGGAGCCGCTGAATCCGGCGTTGAGTGTAGTGTCGTCGGTATTATTACCGTTGCTTCGGCGCTCGTGTCTGTTACGTCGGAGCTTGCCGTTGCTGTTTTTGGCCTTAGAGGGGCTTGCATCGCTGGTCGTATTTTTACTATGAGCCAGCCAGCTGTCCTCACCCGCACAAAAGCGGGTCATAAGTGCCGTGAGGGCTGCCATAGATTTCGGCTTTTCTTGGCCGAGGTGGCGGGCGAGCCATTCGTCGCGCATGCTATGTTTAAAGGCCGCTAGAGCTTTGGCATCCGGACAATCGACGATCTGGTTATTTTTGGTTAGGAACCTAGTCCAAAATTTCCTGGATGAATCTCTAGGTTGTTGGACTATGTGGCTTAAGTCATCGGCGTCTGGTGGCCGGACATATGTACCTTGGAAGTTGTCGAGGAAGGCTTCTTCCAAGTCCTCCCAGCTACCGATAGAGTTTTCAGGCAGGCTGTTTAACCAGTGCCAAGCTGGCCCTTTGAGCTTTAGTGGGAGGTATTTGATAGCATGGAGGTCATCTCCGCGGGCCATGTGGATATGGAGAATAAAATCCTCGAACCATACCGCGGGGTCGGTTGTTCCGTCGTATGATTCAATGTTAATGGGTTTGAACCATTCGGGGAATTCGTGATCCATGACTTCATCGGTGAAGCAAAGAGGGTGTGCGGCGCCTCTATATCGGGCCGCATGGCAACGCATCTCCAATGGAGTCCGTCTGCGATTGTCGGCTCGGGTGTGACTAGGTTTGTCACACCCGAATAGGTAGCCGTCATCGCATGTCGATGGACGTCCTCGCGATCCATAAATCGATCGAGTATGTTCTACTCTACTATCCAGGGTCTGTCGGAGGTCGTATGTGTGACCCGAGCTGTTTCATTTCTTTTTTGACGAGGCAGTGGGGCAGGCTGCTGCTCGGCCTAAGTTGTCGCTCTATCCCGACCACGTGGTGGTCGGTCCGCTGCACTGCCCCGATCGCGTGGTGGTCAATCGGCCGCGTTGTGTGAGGGGGGGTATGAGCTCCGGTGCCTCTTCATCGATCTGTGGTAGCAGCCTTCGCTTTGGGTAACTCTTGGCTGGGTGTCTGAGGGCATATTCTTCGACTGCCAGGACATCGGTCCATGTGTCGACGAGCAGATCTTGGTCCGCTTGAAGCTGCTGCTGTTTCTTTTTCAACCTCCTCGCTGTTGCTATTAGCTCGCGCTTGAAGCGCTCCTCCTCGAGAGGTTCCTCAGGCACGATGAAATCTTCGTTGCCGAGGCTTTCCTCATCCTCGGAGAGCAGACGGTAACTACCTGAAGTTCCATGACCCATTTAGCAGGTTTATTAATTTACAATTAATAATTCCAGTATTATGCAAATTCACATTTCATATCGAACAGTTGTTTGCCAATTTCATATCAGGCACATAAATATATTTTAACATCATAGTACGATTGCTACCTGAAAACAACACAGTACATCATATAGCTAGTTCCACTTCATAAGAGCAATATTATAACAATATATACATTTCCCAAATCGAGATCATCTAGGCATGTCTTATCCACCTTTGCTTTTAGTTCAGTAAGAACCTATTTTGCACTATCCAACTGGGAGAGTGCCTCCTCTTTCGCCAACACCATCTTAGCAAAGTCTAATCTAAAAATATGAGCTCATTCTCCAGCTTCCTCCTTTTATTTCGCATCTTCAAATATTCTTCAGCGTTGACAACACTTTCTCTAAGCCTACCTCTGTTCTCTTCCTCATAGATGCTCTAGAGCTTTGCTAGGCACATCTTCAAAGACCGTGGCCACTCTTGATCAACGCACTCCAAGTAAGAACACTTTCGTTCATCCTATAATATTTAAAACTAGATCAGTAACAATTGTAGGGAAATGGGTTTATAGCAACATAGAAAATCACCAATACTTATTTTGAAAAACTGAAGAATCAAGTTAATTATGACATATCTTCTCAAAAAGATCAATGTGCAAATGAATTAATTGCTACTGAGACAAAAACCAAATTCTGAAACATCAGAAGCTATAATTAACTACAACAACGCCACAAGTTATTACTCATGTACTATAAATAACAAATTGAACATTTTATGAGGAAGGTAAATATAATAGCAACATCATAGTGACAGTGTTTGGATGACAACAAATTGATACTAACAGGTGTGTACATGCACAAATTTAGTAATAGAGAACTAATACCACTAAGTGCGTCCACTATGTATGCCAAAACCAGTGTAAAGACAACTGTTGCTACAATTTGCACTGGTGCCCTGCACTGGCGAGCCGATGCAGCGGAAAAAATCAGGGACCCGGACTCTGGAGCACCTAGTTGCTCCGATGCCCAGTTCCTTCGTGCCATAAAGATTTAGTATTTTATTGCTTGGTTGCTCGGATATGTGGAACAAAGTTGGCTGCACAAACTGCTGAAGCGGTGCCAAATAATTTTCTAATGGCACCGCTGATGAGATGGCAACATTTTTAGATACTAGGTACAAACTGTGACATTGTCTTAGGATGCATTTGGTTGAAGGTGTGGTATGAATGGGTTGGGACCGTGAAAGTGTCTGAATCACATCTAAAAAGTGATTTGTAACAACAAAAGAGGGTCTCACCTTCTCTGCACATGCCAGAAACTTCCTCCCACTATCCACAGATTCAAACGCAACTAACTTCATGCATGGAGATTGATGGTGACAATGAGCAGACAGAGATCTTCAGCCACCCCGCTCCATTCGTTGCAACTGATGGTCCTAGGGAGCTACAAGAGGAAGAAATGACTCAAATGGACCACCGGGTTAAAAATCCTTCATTCCAAGTCATAACCCGAGAGAGAAAAGAGAGGCATACCCAGGTGGTGAAGGAGCCGTCATCGGAGGAGGAACCGCTGGAGAGGTCATTGAAGAAGACCATGGCGACCCCTGCAGTAGGATGCGAGACGGCGAGAGCGACGAAGCAAGCAAGGAAGCAGCTATAGCTTAGTAACGAAGGAGGAAATAGGGAAAAGGCGACTTGTGGTCGGGGACAAAAGGGGGTGGGGAAGGGGGGAGGGGGCGGGGGTAAATATTTTGGCAGTAGGGCAACATTTTGGAAATGTGGAGGGAAACTTTGCGCGTGGTGCCGCCGGACACCATTCACTTTGAACGATTGTGTGCATCGCAAACGATTCTTCTGCTTTACGCGCATGGGATGAACTTGATAATTCAAATTTTGGTGGAAATTTCCCCGGGTACGTCATTGCATAATTTAACATCACTTGCTAATTTGGGCACACAAAAGAGCGTACAGCAAACAGACCACACTTACTGAATCAAGCAATTTTAGTAATTAAACAGAGCCAGTTGACCTAAACATTGCTTTAATGAAAGACCAACATTAAAAACAAAGCCTAAGTACGCATAATTTTAACAAATCCGCTGCTGCGCCGGCCAATGCATCGCCGATGTGACATGAGATGTCAATGACTTGTCTTAGCGAAATGCCACTGTTGGTGGACTCCGTGTCCCCCTTGCTGAAGTCGACTGCGTCCTTGTCCTCGTCCTTGGCGCCATCCTCAAGGTTGTAGTACTCATTGTAGTAGCTGCGCCAGAGCTCGCGTTGGTACTCCACCGCCGATTCCTCGACGGATAGACTCTTCTCTACCTCGACCTCAGCCACACGCAACTCCTCCTCCCAGCGCTCCTCTATCTCCGCCGCCTCCTGCATCTCGAGCTCTCGCTCGATGTTCTCAAGAGGAAGCAGGTGCTCCATGGGCAATGCCACCTTTTCATGCGTGGGTTGCATGCTGGATTCTGAGGTGTCTTGGAATATCTTAGCGTGTGCGTCCTTGATCTTGGCATGGATGGCCTCGACCTGGGCCATGGCGACATCGGCGGCACAGATGGCAGCTCGAGCGCTCTTGGCGTTTGCAGCCGCCATCGCAGCAGCACCTACAGCCGTCTCGGCTACTACAGCTGCCCTGTCGGCTGCCACAGACACCCTCTCGGCGGAAGCAGCCACGCTCAATGTGGATGCGACGGCACCCTAGGAGTAGGCGGCCGTGCTCTCGGCGCAGGCGGCGGCGCTCGGGGAGGACGCGACCATCATACGAGCCTTCACGAAGCGTTTCCACAGCGTGATCTTTGCAGAAAGGGGTGCGGGAATGGACATCAGGATTCATGGATTTGGGGGTTGCCGGCACTAGAGTAGACGAGCCAGCAAAGCTTAAGGAGGAAGACTTAAATAGACCCAGAAATTTTAAGCACAAACGGTTCCTACAACAAAATTTCGTGTGATGTTGTGGATATTTTTTATTAGATGTGAAAGATGAATTTTGAGTAAACTGGCAACGGATGGTGTTTTAAATGTACTAGAAAATTTGTAGTACTAATAAAATTTCATGTGAATTTTTGGAAAATTTCAGGGGTCATTTGACCTTTGAAGACATTCAAGTTATTTTCTAGCCATTTAATGACCGTAATTCAAATTTGAACTACATGTACATGCAACAGCTAACCATAACGGTTTGAAAAGTCATATTTTGTGTACTTGTGTGCGATTTAATTCCGTGTGCAGTAAATTGGAAGGAATTTTCAAACATATTGGTCTAACGGCTATGACACAATTAAGCATGGAGTGCCAAGGCATTTAAATTCCAAAAAATTAAAAAAAGATCAGAAACACATGAAACCTTGCTTGATGTAATGTCATGACACCAAGATGACGTGGTAAAAAAATTGGCATGTTTGACGAAAGTTTGGACATACACCCCTCACAAACCAAAGCAACTCACTAGAAGAGGCTCGTGTTTCCGAGAGGGAACAATGCATGTTTGATGACGAACGGGAGATGGCTTTCCCTTACAACCTTCATTTTTTTCACATTTAACGTGCACTAATACAACTGTCATGTGAAAATTTGGAAAACTTCAGGGGTCATTTGACCTTTTAAAGACATTTAAGTGATTTTCTAGCCATTTAATGACTGTAATTCAAATTTGACTACATTTACATGCAACGGCTAAGCATAACGGTTTGAAAAATCATATTTGTGTACTTGTGTGCGAGCTAATTCCATGTGCAGTAAATGAGAAGGAATTTTCAAACATATTGGCCTCATGGCATGGACGCATGCATAGAGTGCCATGTCATTGTAATTCCAAAAAATTAAAAAATGATGAGAAAAACGTGAAACCTTGCTTGATGTAATGTCATGCCACCAAGATGATGTGGTTAAAAAATTGGCAAGTTTGACGAAAGTTTGGACACACACCCCTCACAAACCAGAGCAACTCACAAGAAAGCTCGTGGTTCGGAGAGGAAACAATGCATGTTTGATGACGAACGGGAAATAGCTTCCTCTTACGGCCTTCAAAGTTTTTCTATGTTTATTAATGTGCACTAATACAACTGTCATGTGAAAAATTGGAAAATTCCATGGGTCATTTGACCTTTTAAAGACATTTAAGTGATTTTCTAGCCATTTAATGACCGTAATTCAAATTTGAACTACATCTACATGCAACAGCTAACCATAACGGTTTGAAAAATCATATTTGTGTACTTGCGTGCGAGTTAATTCCTTGTGTAGTAAACTAGAAGGAATTTTCAGACATATTGGTCTCACGACATGGACACATGCATGGAGTGCCATGGCATTTTAATTCCAAAAAATAAAAGAATGATCAAAAAAACATGAAATCTTGCTTGATGTAATCTCATGCCACCAAGATGATGTGGTAAACAATTTGGCATGTTTGACGAAAGTTTGGACACACACCCCTCACAAACTGAAGCAACTCACTAGAAGGCTCGTGCTTCCGAGAGGGAACAATGCATATTCAATTACGAACAGGAGATAGCTTCCCCTTACGTCCTTCAATTTTTTTCTACATTTAACGTGCACTAATACAACTATCATGTGAAAATTTGGAAATTTTCAGGGGTCATTTGACCTTTTAAAGACATTTAAGTGATTTCTAGCCATTTAATGACTGTAATTCAAATTTGAAGTACATCTACATGCAACAGCTAACCATAACGGTTTGAAAAATCATATTTGTGTACTTGTGTGCGTGTTAATTCCATGTGCAGTAAGTTAGAAGGAATTTTCAAACATATTGGTCTCACGACATGGACACATGCATGGAGTGCCATGGCATTTAAATTCCAAAAAACAAAAAAAATGATCAGAAAAACATGAAACCTTGCTTAATGTAATGTCATGCCACCAAGATGATGTGGTAAAAAATTGTCCTGTTTGACAAAAGTTTGGACACACCCCCTCACAACCGAAGACTCACTAGAAGGCTCATGGTTCCGAGAGGGGACAATGCATGTTTGATGACGAAAGGGAGATAGCTTCCCCTTACGACATTCAATTTTTTCTACATTTAATGTGCACTAATACAACTGTCATGTGAAAATTTGGAAAATTTCAGGGGTCATTTGACCTTTTAAAGACATTTAAGCGATTTTCTAGCCATTTAATGACTGTAATTCAAATTTGAACTACATCTACATGTAACAGCTAACCATAACGGTTTGAAAAATCATATTTGTGTACTTGTGTGGGAGTTAATTCCATGTGCAGTAAATTAGAAGGAATTTTCAAACATATTGGTCTGACGGCATGGACACATGCATGGAGTGCCATGGCATTTAAATTCCAAAAAATAAAAAAAATGATCAGAAAAACATGAAACCTTGCTTGATGTCATGTCATGCCACCAAGATGATGTGGTAAAAAAATTGGCCTGTTTGACGAAAGTTTGGACACACCCCCTCACAAACCGGAGCAACTCACTAGAAGGCTCGTGGTTCCGAGAGGGAACAATGCATGTTTGATGATGAACGGGAGATAACTTCCTCTTACGGCCTTCTATTTTTTTTCTACATTTAACATGCACTAATACAACTGTCATGTGAAAATTGGAAAATTTCAGGGGTCATTTAACCTTTTAAAGACATTTAAGTGATTTTCTAGCCATTCGATGACTGTAATTCAAATTTGAACTACATCTACATGCAACGGCTAACCATAACGGTTTGAAAAATCATATTTGTGTACTTGTGTGCGAGTTAATTCCATGTGCAGTAAATTAGAAGGAATTTTCAAACATATTGGTCTTACGGCATGGACACATGCACGGAGTGCCATGGCATTTTAATTCCAGAAAGTTAAAAAATGATTAGAAAAACATGAAACCTTGCTTGATGTAATGTCATGCCACCAAGATGATGTGGTAAATTAATTGGCCCGTTTGACAAAAGTTTGGGCACACACCCCTCACAAACCAGAGCAAATCACTAGGAGGCTCGTGGTTCCGATAGGGAACAATGTATGTTTGATGACGAACGGGAGATAGATTCCTCTTACGGCCGTCATATTTTTTCTACGTTTAACGTGCACTACTACAAGTGTCATGTGTAATTTTGGAAAAATCTAGGTGTCATTTGACCTTTTAAAGACATTTAAGTGATTTTCTAGCCATTTAATGAAAGTAATTAAAATTTGAACTACATCTACATGCAATGGCTAACCATACCGGTTTGAAAAATCATATTTTTGTGTACTTGTGTGCGAGTTAAAAAATCATCAGACGATGTAAATATCTGGTGTTCAAAAAAGAAAATGTAAAGATCTGGCAAGACAACTGTCCCCCACACGATTGGCACTCTATTTCGCAGCTCGAGGTTTGGTAGGTGAGTGGCGAGTGACATTAATCAGACACGGTTCTGTATTGGAAACCGTCAGCTATTAAGTTCACACATGGATTTTGCAGCGGGAAACGTGTGTAATTCAAACTAAAGTACTCGTAAATTCCTGCGACCGGCGTGTGTACTGTTCCCATCGATCTAGATTCCAGCCGCAAATAAATACTACCTTTCTCACGTCGTCTCGCTTGCATTATCTTCTACATCCTCCCCTCGCTTGACCTATCTCTCTCTCTCTCTCTCTCAAATCTCTACCATGGCACCGCCGGTCTGGCCACGCGTCGACGAGGAGTCACGTCCCCCGAGGACTCTCACTCGAATAGCAGCGACAAGGACCCCTACGCGTCACCGGACGAGGTTGCGTCGGACCACCCAACTTTGGATTGGTTTTGGGGCCAGTACAATCTTTGTACGTGGAAGTCGCTGCCGCAGGCTAAGAAAGCCAGGCAAGTGGCATTCAAGAAGGAGATGGCGGAGGAGGAAGCCAGGTACCAGGCAGCCTATGAAGCCCGTGATGCCGATTGGAAAAAGGGAGGCGGCAGAGATTTGGGGGCGGGCGAGTCGTCGTGTGGAGGAGGTGTACGAAGACGGGTACTTCGCGAGGAAGGTCAAAGGCACTGGGCGCCTCATCACTATGTCGAGGTGGGCTGATAAGCTCGAGCGTGCCACCGACGAGGAGCTTTGGTGGGCGCCCAACGAAATGGCAAGATCGTTCGCGCTCGTCCGCCAGCAAGAGGCAGATCGGTACGTCAACCGTTGCGAGGCGGAGTACTGCCTCCACGCTAGGAAGACGCTGCGCACCAGGGAGCTGTTGGCGAGGGGCTGCCGAAATACTGGCCCTAGAAGGGATTATTAGTTTTAGTATTGTTCATTTTCAATTTTATGCATTGTACCTAGTAATTAATTATCATCATGTATATGTGATGATATTATATATATTCCATGATGAACTAATGAACAATTAATATATATATATGTATATATATTATGAATTCCATTTTCTATCTATTTTTGTATACTAATTTGTATCTAGCTATTACCATCCACATGTACAGAATGGAAAGCGTATATACACACATTAAAACAGAACATATAATAACAGAAAATAGAGTACACACATTGAAACAGAGCAATAAATAGAGCAATACTATGATTGTTGTGGATACATAGCTATCCACATCGCAACGACTCAACAAAATATAACGCGTCCATGAGACCATGACCAGCAGCCCTTGCCCATGGTAGCTCTTGGCTCTGGCTGAACTCATGCAGGCGTTCCTCCAAGCGGTCGACACGCTCGCGGTACATCTGGAGCGCGATCTCGAGCTCCAAGTTGGCTATTTCATTGGAGATCACCAGCTCGGCGATGCGACGGCCATGTTCCTCTACTTTGCCCAGGTGGACACCTGGGCCAAGGAGGCTGTCGAACCTACCGACCAGCGCGTTGGCATCGAGCACGCCGCAGACAATGCGAACGGCGCGACCCATGTGAATGGCGCGGCGAGCGTCCAGTGCAAGTACGGTGCGGCCAGCCTCTGGTGCAAGTACGATGCGGAGGGCCTCTGCCTAGTCCTGGAGAGGAATGGGGGTACTGACGGGATGTGTACCTAGTTGCGAAGCCCCGTCGATAGTAGGCAAGCACCGATGGACCCGCTCTTCCTATGCGGCACATCACGCCTCATGTTCTGTGCGCTCCAACGGTCTCGCCGTACGGCGAGCCGTAGCCTATCGGCGCGAACGAGCCTAGCTTGCTCTGCTACGCGGCATCGATGATGTTGTGCGCCGAGCTACAACCTCTCGACGCTGACATGCCTATCTTGATCCGCGGCGCTGAAGCGCCATGCACCAACGGTCTGCTCAACCCTAGCGATGACGCGCATCACGACATCATCCATCGCGTTGCCGGGGAGCGCCTCGGCCTCGACGAACCATGGTGCCTGCTCATTTTCCTCGTCGACGAGGTTGATGGCACATGTGGCGCTTTGGTGGGTTGGCATGCTTGGAAAAGGTGGATGTGCTACAGGCTGCGCTTGTTGCCTCCGTGCACCGCGCACCGCCTAGGTTTATGCTCAATATTGCCGGGTGGCAGGAAACAAGTGAGGAAATGGCGGGAAATGGTGGCGTGTTCATAAAACACCATTAATTAATGGAAACTTAGCATATAAAGAACATCGAGCTAGCACAATAAGTAGATGATGATAAGATGAACACGGACCACACTAGGAAACCCGTCGGTGATGAATTCATCAATTGCAAATAGTTGTATACTAGCAATCGTTTTTCCACAATACACACGGCTTATTCCATCACAAACAGGTCCGATGGATCAACTCTATGCCACGTATCACACATTGTCAAAAAGTAATGCGGTAGACCTTCTTTAACATGTGATAAAAAAGACCTCAAGGTTAATTTAACTGATGGGATGGATCATAGTGGTCATTTAATTTGACCTGTATGACCCATCCCATCAGTTAATTTAACATCAAGACAACTTCCCATGCAGTCACCCATCTGATGGCTACTCCAGCCTGAGCACAGTTAACTTGAGAGTTCTCTTAGATGAGCTATTGGTGGAACAGCTAGTCCTTGCTAATATAGGATGCCTCTTCGCATCCTTATTGCGTACCCGGATGACCGCCCGTCGCCCAATGGCCAATATATGTTGTGTAGACAAAGCATATCACATACGTATTATTAGAAGCAATCGTCTATGTTATTATCGGTCTTCGCACACGTTTCTGATTACAAACTTGTTTGTCGCGGATCACACACATCTTGTTATATTGAACCGTTTTCGTTCTCTTGTCTCAATGCAAACAATTCATCCGAGTGAACCACATGTCATATATCGCACACACCTTGAATTGGCTGACCATTTCTTTTGTGTTGCCTAATCACAAACAGTTCATCCGAGTGAACCGTATAATGTATATCACACACACCTTCTGAAGAAAATATGCCCTAGAGGCAATAATAAAGTTGTTATTTTATATTTCCTTATATCATGATAAATGTTTATTATTCATGCTAGAATTGTATTAACTAGAAACTTGATACATGTGTGGATACATAGACAAAACACAGTGTCCCTAGTAAGCCTCTACTAGACTAGCTCGTTAATCAAAGATGGTTAAGTTTCCTAGCCATAGACATGTGTTGTCATTTGATGAATGGGATCACATCATTAGGAGAATGATGTGATGGACAATAACCATCCGTTAGCTTAGCATAATAATGATTATCAAGTTTTATTGCTATTGGTTTCTTCATGACACATACATATTCCTTTGACTGTGATATTATGCAACTCTCGGATACTGGAGGAATACCTTATGTGCTATCAAACGTCACAACGTAACTGGGTGATTATAAAGATGCTCTACAGGTATCTACGAAGGTGTTTGTTGGGTTGGCATAGATCGAGATTAGGATTTGTCACTCTGAGTATCGGAGAGGTATCTCTGGGCCTTCTCGGTAATGCACATCATAATAAGCCTTGCAAGCAATGTGACTAATGACTTAGTTGCGGGATGATGTATTACAGAATGAGTAAAGAGACTTGCCGGTAATGAGATTGAACTAGGTATGAATATACCGACGATCGAATATCGGGCAAGTAACATACCGATGACAAAGGGAATAATGTATGTTGTCATAACGATTTGACTGATAAAGATCTTCGTAGAATATATGGGAGCCAATATGAGCATCCAGGTTCCGCTATTGGTTATTGACCGGAGAGGTGTCTTGGTCATGTCTACATAGTTCTCGAACCCGTAGGGTCCACACACTTAATGTTCGATGACGATTTGTATCATATGAGTTATGTGATTTGGTGACCGAATGTTGTTCGGAGTCCCGGATGAGATCACGGACATGACGAGGAGTCTCTAAATGGTCGATAGGGAAATATTAATATATAGGACGATAGAATTTGGACACCGGAAGTGTTCCGGGGGTACCAGGTACGTATCGGGTCACCGGAAGGGGTTCCGGGAAACTCTCGGCAAACCAGATGGGCCTAACTCGTGAACTGCGTGCCGTTGTCGGTGATGACTCTATTCAGCACACCGAAATGGCAGACTAGTCCCTTGAAGAACTTGATGGTTGATTGTTGTCGGTGTCAAAACCGGCGGATCTCGGGTACGGGGTCCCAAACTGTGTGTGTAAGGCGAATGGTAACAAAAGGCAGGGGACACAAAGTTTTACCCAGGTTCGAGCCCTCTTGATGGAGGTAATACCCTACATCCTGCTTGATTGTTTTTGATGATATGAGTATTACAAGAGTTGATCTACCACGATATCAGAGAGGCTAAACCCTAGAAGCTAGCCTATGGTATGATTGTATGTTGTCCTACGGACTAAAACCCTATGGTTTATATAGACACTGGAAGGGGCTAGGGTTACACAAGGTCGGTTACAAAGGAGGAGAGATGCATATCCGTATTGCCTAGCTCGCCTTCCACGTCAAGTAGAGTCCCATCCGGATACGGGACGAGGTCTTCAATCTTGTATCTTCATTGTCCAACAGTCCGGCCAAAGGATATAGTCCGGCTGTCCGGAGACCCCCTAATCCAGGACTCCCTCTGTAGCCCCTGAACCAGGCTTCAATGACGATGAGTCCAGCGTGCAGTGTTGTCTTCGGCATTGCAAGGCAGGCTCCTCCTCCGAATACATCATGGAAGAGTTTGAATAGAAGGATAGTGTCCGACCCTGCAAAATAAGTTTCACACACCACCGTAGAGAGAGAATAATATTTCCACAAATCTAATCTGCTGACACGTTTCGATAGTATGACATCACTCCATGGCCCGGTTATTATTCGAACCGCTTTTCTCAACCAGCTTCGCACATATCGCGAGGTGGTTTTCTTGATACGTCTTTTCAAAGCAGAGATCGTGTTCCCCTTATCACGGGATTCTCATCAATACGGACGTGGGTAACCCAACCGCGCCATCAATTATGGCGCCTGGGGAATAAGCGGTTTTTCCAGGCAAGTGGGGAGACTCATCGCCTCCCGCGCCCTTATAAAGGGACAAAGATCTACCTTTTTCACCCACGCCTTCTTCCTTCTCGCTTACCCATTCCCGCACACTCGAGCTCCAGCGCCCAAGCTCGCATTCCTCTTCTCAAGCCACTCCAAGCATGTCTGGAGCAGGAGGCAAGTGGATGGTTTCCTCCGTCACGGAGGAAAACATCAAAAATTTACGGGAGGCCGGATACCTACCTGCGAATATCGCGCACTGGCTGCCGAATGCGGGGCAGATCATCCCAATGCCCGAACCCCATGAGAGGGTAGTTTTCCTTGCCCATTTCATCCGCGGACTGGGATTTCCTCTCCACCGTTTTGTCCGCGGGCTCATGTTCTACTACGGGCTGGATTTCCATGATCTGGCCCCCAACTTCATCCTCAACATCTCGGCGTTTATCGTCATGTGCGAGGCCTTCCTCCGCATCAGGCCCCACTTTGGCCTATGACTGAAAACCTTCAATGTCAAACCGAAGGTGGTGGGGGGCCAGCAAGCAGAATGCGGAGGCACCATGGTGGGCAAGATGCCTAATGTCACCTGGCTCGAGGATACCTACGTGGATACCATAAAGGGGTGGCAATCGGGGTGGTTCTATATCACCGAGCCGCGCGACTCCAACTGGGTGGCGGCCCCCAAATTTCGATCTGGAATCCCCATGCGGCTCACCTCCTGGAAAAGGAAGGGCCTGTCCTGGGGTTCTTCGGTAGAGCTGGCCGGACTCCAGATCTGCATCCAGAACATGACGAACAAGAAAATCAAGCTCGTCAACATGGTCCAGGTTATGCTCTTCCGTCGGATCCTTCCGTGCCAACAACGGGCATTTGTTTTGTGGGAGTTCGACTCAGCCCAGCACCAGACGCTGCGAGAGCTCTACGGCACGACGCACGAGGACGTCTGGAAGGTGCTGTTCAAGGGTGCCGAGATGCCCGCCTCCCTCACCGAGGACAACGGACTCAGCGCAAAGCGCCGCGACCATCTGGTAGGCTTTTACATCACTCAGGGTATTTATGTGCCCCGGCTTAGTTATGTGCTGGACCTAAGGTTTTATGTCATTAACAGGACTGGAAAAAGAGAGTGGAGCAGCTTGATTGCCCAGCCCCCCTGCCCAAAGATCCGGCAAACGCTCTTCTGACAAAGATGCTGACCCCGACACCTTACGAGGTGCGAGAAAAGACGGCCAAGAAGAAGGACGTGGGGACCCGAAAGGGTCTCCGGCGCAAGATGGTTCTGTCGGACTCATCATCCGATGAGTCCGACGTGCACTCCTCCCATGGAATCTAGGAGGAGGAGAAAAGTTCTCCCCCCCTAGCCGGGGGAGACAAGAAAAGGAAGGCTGACCCATCCGGGGAGGCTGAAGGGTCCAAGAAGGGAAAGACCCTCCCTTCGGACTGTGCCACGACGGCCGCCGACAGCGGCGACGAGTGGCTACCCAGGGACAAGCCCCTGGCAAAATCGTAAGTGCCCGGACAACATAGTACTTCTTGGTATGTTTTATTGTACCGCATTTGCTTACGCCGAACCTGTTTATGCAGTCCGGCCCGAGCTCGTCTCGATGTACCCTCGTCGAGCGGCTCTTTGAGCACGTCGGATATGAACAGCGGTTCTACTCCGACGGCTTCCACCCCTCGCCCTACGGACAACACCGAGGTGGTGTCTCAAAAGGCACCAACCCAAGGGGAGGCGGTCCTGGGGGCGCCTCATGGCGACCTCCCGGACCCTGGGTACCAAGGGAGCGAGGCTCCTACGGGCTTCGAGTTCAGGCCCCAATCAGACATTGTGCTGGAACCTTCAATGGTTCCGGACTCCGGCAGGCGGTCCCCCATTAATGGGGGCCAACCATCCGTGCCGGTGTCCTCTGTCCAACCAGAGGCACCGGACAACTTGCTGGAAGCGCTTCACAGTGCTTCCATCGATGAAGAACACCGCACTATCATGAGTGCGGTGGTTAAGAAGGTCCAGTCTGCCAAGAACGGACTGACCGAAGCTTGCGCCAGCCTCCTAACAGGCTTTGAGGTAAGAATTCAAAATATAAAAATAATACCGCATAGATAGTAGCCCCTGATACTCTGTTCGGCGTTCGCGAAGAAAAGCCGAATAGAGTATCAAATGTTAACTCAGGAGTCTAATTAGAGTATGTCTATGTCTATGTGCAGGCTTGCCTGCTGGCCGCTGCCGCACGTACTGCGGAGGTCTCTGCGCTGAAGCAGGCCCTGAAGCGGACCGAGGACGAGCTCGGCCTTACCAAGGGGCAGCTCGAAGAGAGCAAAGGTAAGATATACCCCAGTTTATATAGGTAAAAAGAACTTCGGTGTAAAGTAATAGGATCATCATGAATTTGTCAGGGGCCACGACCGAGGTGGAGACCTTGAGGAAGGCATTGTCCGCGGCTGAAGACAAAGCGGACAAAGAACATACTAAACGGGAGAAACAAGAAGCCCGAGTGGGCGAGGTGCAGCAAGAGCTCGAGGCTCTCGCCAAAAAGCACGAGTCCTTGGAGCTTGACTCCAAGACGCGGGAGTCCGACCTCACGCAGGCACTTGAAAGCGTCCGGAGCGCCAAGGCCGAAGCCCACAAGGCCCTCCAGGAGATTGATGCGGCAAAGAACATAGCAGCGGGTATGGCATTCAATATGCAAAGCAAGCATGTGAAGGAGACTTTCCTTTTTCTTACCCGAGTTTGGAGCTCTCCAGGAGCATTTGCAGATCTTCCCCGCAGTGTGCTAGATGCCACAGAGTTTTACCGGGCTGAGGAGGGGAGCTCACCGGAGAAGTTGTTCTGGTCTCAGTATACTGGGACCGAACACCCCGTGTCCTTGAGCGACCAGCTAAAGCAGTTGGTTGAACTTCACAAGGTGGCCGAACAGGCCATCAGGGGCCTTATAGTCCGGATGTGGCCTAGTGAGCCCCTGTCTGGCAACTACTTCGGTCTGGTGAGGCGACTGGTGGAAGCCTGCCCACGGCTTGAAGTCATCAAGCGATCCGTCTGCATCGAAGGTGCACGCCGAGCTTTTCCCCAGGCGAAGGTGCACTGGGCAAAGCTGGACGCCGTGAAGCTTGTGAAGGAGGGGCCGCCGGAGGGCATGGAGCATCGCCGCCCCAAGAATTACTATGAGAGTGTCCTGAAGGGTTCCCGCTTAGTGGCAGATGAGTGTGCCAAGGATGTAACTTTTGAATGAACATGCCCATGTGATCCTGTAATATGAAACGAGTTCTTTTGCGCCATGCGACACTTTCTTAATTTAAAATATTACCTTCTGTGCGGCCGTTTAAAAAACCTGAGAGTTGGCCAGTCGTCGGCTTCTGCCCCCATGTGACTAGTACTGGGGTGTTCGGGGTAAATCTGAACACTCTTTACCCCAATTTTTGGTCCTTCAAGGGAGGTGCTTAGCGCAATGAACCAGGCAATCTGACTATAATGCTTTAACACTCTCACTTAGCCATAGAAGTCTATGATTTTAAATTTTAGGCGAAGCCCCTGGTATTCAGAAGGCCGAATTTGGGGCGCTATACACGCCTAAGCCGGACAAGGCCGCCTCTTCGCCCGAAGCGGAAAAAGTCTTTATGGACTTGAGACCTCTCGAACAGCGACCAGTCTCTCGCCTTATCATGACAGTCAGTTTTTGGCTTTCTCTACTGAGGTGCTCGTCCGAAAGAACCAGGACACAATTGTAGTAGTTCTCACACCGCTACCTTAGCCGATATAGCGGAACGTAAGGTACCAAAGCATGGGAGCCGGGTAACCCAACATTTGACCCAAGACATGATTCGGAGCTGATGCATATAATGCTATAAGTTCAGGGTGCCGCACTGTCGAAAGTGTTCGGACTTCTTGAGCTGTACTACGGGGTAAACGAGAGCCCCTGGCGTACTGACCGTACCGAACGGGAAGGTGTGGAATGTCGTAAATGGACATATAAGAGAAAGAGAAAAACTTAAATAATGTAATGACAGATTAATAATATGCATTTATTTGAATAATACGTCGAAGTGTATTGGTACAAGTATGCAATAAGCATGAAGTAGGACAATTCGAAATGCCCTATCCCAAGGCAAGCTACGCATAAATAGTAAAAAAGAGGGTATATCAAGTAGTACTAGAGACCACCTGCGGTTCCCGTGTTCCTCTTAGCTTCTTGCAGCCTTGGTTGTTGCTTCTGGAATGTGTCCGACAATCGGACTGCCGCAAAGGGCTTCCGAAGAGTTAGGCCCTGAAAGAGAAAAAGAATGTCAAAGGTATACCGCCCCTGGTGTGGTTAAGCCACAATGCAGGGCGTGTCCTGATTGTGCCCCCGCCTATGTCCATGGTATTTTCAACGCGCGGTTATGTACGCACGGCACGAATTTCGTCGCTGCACTGGGACTGGGACGGGGGCGAATTGCTAGGCGAGCACTGATCGCGCCAGGCGATCCTGTTGCAGATTGTTCCGGACTCGCTTGAAGGTGTCCGGGGACTGTAATGCCGAATGAGTGGTCTTCCTCAACATGCTGCTTTGTGCCTTTGCTGCAAGGGCCGCAGTGTGCTCTTCCGTATGGAGTGAGTGTTCTATATTTCTGTTTACTATTATGACCCCGCGAGGTCCTGGCATCTTGAGCTTGAGGTATGCGTAATGCGGCACTGCATTGAATTTTGCAAATGTTGTCCATCCGAGCAGTAGCCACTGCGAAACGGGACGATGGCGAAGATTAACCCTTTGCTTCAGAAGTTGTCCGATGATCCGAAGACCACTTCCAGTGTGATTGAGCCTGTGCAATGGGCCTCTACACGTGGGATGACACCTTTAAATGTGGTTTTGCTGGGTTTGATCCTTGAAGGGTCAATATCCATTTTTCGCACTATATCTTGATAAAGAAAGTTCAGGCTACTGCTGCCATCCATAAGGACTCGAGTGAGGTGAAATCCATCAATGATGGGGTCTAGGACCAATGCGGCGGATCTGCCATGACGGATGCAAGTGGGGTGGTCCCTGTGATCGAAGGTGATCGAACAAGCAGAACATGGGTTGAACTTCGGGGCGACGGGCTCCATCGCATAGACGTCCCTTAGTGCACGCTTCCGTTCCCTCTTGGGAATGTGGGTTGCGTATATCATGTTCACTATCTTCACTTGTGGGGAGAACCCCTTCTGTTCTCCTGGGTTCGGCGGCCGGGGCTCGTCCTCGTCATTGCTATGCATCCCCTTGTCCTTGTTTTCGGCATTTAACTTTCCAGCCTGCTTGAACACCCAGCATTTTCTGTTGGTGTGATTGGCTGGCTTGTCAGGGATGCCGTGGATTTGACACGAGCGATCCAGTATGCCATCCTGACTGGACGGAGCCGGAGTATTTCTTTTGAATGGCCTTTTCCGCTGACCGAATCTAGAGCCTTTGAATCCGGCATTGACTGCCGTATCTTCGGTGTTATCGCTGTTATTGCGGCGCTTTGGTCTATTACGACGCTGCCTACAGTTAACGTATTTGGTATCCGAGGTATCCGGATTCCTTGATGTGTTGTTGCTGCGAGCCATCCAGTTGTCCTCGCCCGCGCAAAAGCGGGTCTTGAGTGTTGTGAGGGCTGCCATATATTTCAGCTTCTCCTGGCCGAGGTGGCGGGTGAGCCACTCGTCGCAGATGTTATGCTTGAATGCCGCTAGGGCTTCTGCGTTCGGACAGTCTACAATTTGATTTTTCTTAGTCAGGAAATGTGTCCAGAATTGTCTGCCCGATTCCCCTGGCTGCTGGGTTATGTGGCTCAAGTCATCAGCATCCGGTGGCCGCACATAAGTGCCCTGGAAGTTGTCAAGAAATGCATCTTCCAAATCCTCCCAACTACCGACGGAATCTGCTGGCAAGGTATTCATCCAATGCCGAGCTGGTCCTTTGAGTTTTAGTGGGAGGTACTTGATGGCATGTAGATCGTCACCGCGAGCCATGTGGATGTGAAGGAGGAAATCCTCAATCCATACCACGGGATCTGGTGTGCCATTGTATGATTTGATATTTACGGGTTTGAAACCCTCCGGGAATTCATGATTCATAACTTCATCAGTGAAGCATAGGGGGTGTGCGGGGCCTCTGTGCCGGGCTATATCCCGACGTAGTTCGTATGAGTCTTGTCTGCTGTATTCGGCCCGGCCGTATTTACTCTTAGTGTATCTGACGCGACGGTCATCGTCCCGTGTGGGCGCACGTGTTCGTGTCCCGTATATTGACCTTGCGATTTTTGCCTTGCTGTCCAAGATGTCTCGCAGGTCCTCTGTGTTGCCCCAGGCCTTAGTATCTTTGACTGAGTGGCGACGGGGTGCGGGCTGAACTTTGGGTTGAAACGCCTCTCTGGCTTGGCCGCGTAGTGGCCGGTCAGCCGCATTGTACACTGATGAATGAGGTTTTAATGCTTCCTCCTCGAGGTGAGGTAGCAACCTGCGTTTTGGGTAACTCTTGGACGGGCGCTCGAGTTCATGCTCCTTGGCCGCAAGGACTTCGGTCGATTTGTCTGCTAGCAAGTCTTGATCAGCTTGAAGCTATTGCTATTTCTTCTTTAGGCTATTTGCCGTGGCCATAAGCCGGCTCTTGAAGCGCTCTTGCTCGACAGGGTCCTCAGGCATGATAAATTCGTCGTCGCTGAGGCTCGCCTCGTCTTCGGAGAGAGGCATGTAATTGTCCTCCTCTGGTTCTCCATCTACTGCCTGCTCTGGAGGGCTAGCTTGTTTGTCCTCCAGCTCTTCGCCGTGCTGGATGGGATTGTTATTGTCTTCGGCGCTATCCGGAGTGTTATTATCTCCTGTGCCGGTATCGCTGCTCTTACTGTGGCGGGACTTAGAGCAGCGCCGCTGACGTCGGTGCTTGGGTTGCTTCTTGGAGGGGTCATCCTACGCTTTCTCCTCGCCATTGGCTTCTTTGGGGGTGTCCACCATATATATATATCATATGATGAGGTGGCGGTCTAGTGCCCCGAGGGTGGTGGATCATGTTCGTCTCCGGCTTCGTCGTCCATACCGTCGAAGTCTTCGGAGCCGAAGTCGAGCATGTCGGTTAAGTCGTCGCCAGTGGCTACTAAGTGGGTGGTGGGTGGGTAGCGAATTTCTTCGTCGTCCGGATCCCATTCTAGCCGGACATAGTTCGGCCAAGGTTCTCCTGACAGGGAGAGAGACCTTAATGAATTTAGCACATCTCCAAAAGGTGAGTGCTGAACGATATCCGTGGAGGTGAACTCCATGATCGGCGCCCAGTCGGACTCGACGGGCACGGATACGAGCGGCTCGGAGTCCATGGCCGAAGATGAATCCAGTGGTTCGGCAACACGGCTCTCGTAAGGGATGAAGTCAGTATCCGACTCCATCGCCGCTGAGAGTGCGGCCTCCATGGTGGGGCCCATCCCTCTGCTCTCGGATGGCGCGACTTGCTCCAGATTAAAAGCCGGAGTAGCTGCGGATGCAATCTCCCGAACACTATCCGACGGTAGAGTTACGTCTTGCGTGACTGTGCAGCGCGTCCGGCATGGGCTCGAATCCATTGAAGATCAAGTCTCCGCAGATATCGGCCTTGTAGTTCAAGTTTCCAAATCTGACCTGATGGCCATGGGCGTAGCTCTCAATCTGCTCCAGATGGCCAAGAGAATTGGCCCGTAGTGCAAAGCCGCCGAATATGAAGATCTGTATAGGGAGGAAAGGCTCACCCTGGACCGCATCGCTGGCGATGATCGAAGGAGCCATCGAGCCTTATGGTGACGACACAGTGGAACTCTCAATGAAAGCACCAATGTCGGTGTCAAAACTAGCGGATCTCGGGTAGGGGGTCCCGAACTGTGTGTCTAAGGCGGATGGTAACAGGAGGCAGGGGACACGAAGTTTTACCCAGGTTCGGGCCCTCTTGATGTAGGTAATACCCTATGTCCTGCTTGATTGTACTTGATGATATGGGTATTACAAGAGTTGATCTACCACGAGATCGGAGAGGCTAAACCCTAGAAGATAGCCTATGGTATGATTGTATGTTGTCCTACGGACTAAAACCCTCCGGTTTATATAGACACCGGAGGGGGCTAGGGTTACACAAGGTCGGTTACAAAGGAGGATATATGCATATCCAAATTGCCTAGCTTGCCTTCCACGTCAAGTAGAGTCCCATCCGGACACGGGACGAAGTCTTCAATCTTGTATCTTCATAGTCCAACAGTCTGGCCAAAGGATATAGTCCGGCTGTCCGGAGACCCCCTAATCCAGGACTCCCTCAACTGTGTTGTTACCTTTCTCACTAGATCCACTTCAGGCCACTTTCTGAACTTGTCAATCGCGACGTACAAGTACTCAAAGCCCCCGGTAGCATGGGGAAAGGGGCCCAGTATGTCGAGCCCTAGACCAAAAATGGCCAGGAAAGAGGGATTGCCCGAAGAGCTTGGGCGGGTTGAGCTTATTTGAATGGAACTGGCACGCTTCACACTTGGTTACTAGCACAGTTGCATCCTGGAGGGCGGTGGGCCAGAAGAAACCTTGCCGGAACGCTTTGCCGGCAAGAGCCCTTGGCCCTATGTGGGATCCACACGTTCCTCCATGTATCTCTGCTAATAGCCTTAGTCTGTTCTCTCGAGGAATGCACTTCAATTTCACACCGTTCGGTCTTCTCCTATAGAGGGCATCATCCAGGAACTGGTACATACTGGACCGACGGGCTACTTTCTCTGCTTCTTCCTGCTCTTCGGGGAGCTCTCCTGTTTGGAGGAAACGGACTGTGGGCTGCGCCCAGGCCAGAGCCTGGGGCTCGACGGCAAGGAATAAAGGCTCATCTTCGGCCGTAAGAGTATCTGCTTCTATGTCTACGGCATGAGGCCCTGCCCAGGGTTGCTGCCCTCTGGCAAGCCTGTGACTCCCGGCAACATCCTTGTCGGTGGCTCCTGGGAGCTCAGCAGGAAAGTACTTGCGAGGGCCCGCCTTTCTTCATTCGTTCTGTCCTGCTGATGGTTCAACGGATGGGTGAGTTAGCTGAAGCACAAAGGTACCTGGTTCCACATGCAACTTGAGGGTAGCACACTTTGACAGGTCGTCGGCAATGTCGTTCTCTGCTCGAGGAACATGCTATGCTAGCAATCCGTCGAAGCACTCTTCCAACTTCCTCACTTCATCCACATAGGCCTCCATCAACGGGCTATGGTAGTCCTTGTTTACTTGCTTGACAACGAGTTTCGAATCACCTCTGATGATGAGCTTTCTGATTCCAAGGTCTGCCGTGATCCTGAGACCGGCCAACAACCCCTCGTACTCTGTTGTGTTGTTCGTCGACTTTTCCCGGGCGAAGTGCATCTGGATTACGTACTTGAGGTGCTCTCCGGTGGGCGCGACGAGCAATACACCGACACCAGCACCTTGGAGTGAGAAAGCTCCATCAAAGTACATAATCCACTCACTCCTCGTCTCCTTGCCGGGAAGGGTGGTCTCTTGAATCTCCTCGTCGGGCGTTGCAGTCCATTCTGCTATGAACTCTACCAGGGCTCCACTCTTGATTGTTGAAGTACTTTCAAACTTGAGGCCAAAGCTCGACCGCTCCAACGCCCACTCCATAATCCTCCCACTCGCATCTGGGTTGTGCAAGATTCGTTGCAATGGGAGGCGCGTGACGACGGTGATCTCATGTGCTTGGAAATAGTGGTGCAGTTTTCTCGAGGCCATGAGGAGGCTGAAAAGTTGCTTCTGCATACTAGAATATCTTGACCCAGCCCACTGCAAGAGGGAACTGACGAAATAGACTGGGTGCTGCACTATCTTCTTCTTTTGTCCTACTTTGCTCATTTGCTCAGACTCCGCCTTGCCGGGATCGGGTCTCGCCGGGGGTTCTGTCTTGCCGGCGTCAGACCCTGCCGGGGATGACCCCAGCCCACCATCCGATGGCTCTGCTACTAATGCCGCCTCTTCCTCAAGTTCCCTATGCGCCACCAGCGCGGCACTGACCACTTGACTCGTTGCTGCCAAGTATAGCAGCAACGGCTCTTGTGGCTTGGGCGCGACTAGTATCGGGGTGGAGGAGAGATACCTCTTCAAATCTTGTAGTGCGGCCTCTGCCTCTGGAGTCCACTTTAATAGACCCACCTTTTTCAAAACTTTGAAAAAGGGGAGGACGCGCTCAGCAGATTTGGAGATGAATCTACTCAGGGCGGCAACGCAGCCGGCGAGCCTACGGACGTCTTTGACCCGCTTCGGTGCCTCAATCTGCTCGATCGCCTTGATTTTGTCGGGATTTGCTTCAATTCCGTGCTGAGACACAAAGAACCCAAGAACTTTGCCGGATGGGACACCGAACACGCACTTCTCTGGGTTGAGCTTGAGGTTGATCTTACGCAGATTTGCAAATGTTTCTTCTAGGTCTTGTACGAGCATGGCCCTGTCCTTGGTTTTGTCCACTATATCATCCACATAGGCTTCCATATTTCTATGTAGTTGGGGCTCAAAACCAATTTGGACCGCTCGGGAAAACGTCGAACTGGCGCTCTTCAACCCGAAAGGCATCCGTACAAAACAGTATGTACCACATGGGGTGATGAACGCGGTCTTCTCTTCGTCTTCTTTCATCATGAAGATCTGGTCGAGGAATGACAGCAGGTCACACCCGGCAGTGGAGTCTACAATCTGGCAGATGCATTGCAAAGGGAAAGGATCCTTTGGACAAGCTTTATTGATATCTGTGTGATCAATACACAGCCTCCACTTCCCATTTACCTTACGTACCATCACTAGATTGGCCAACCACGTGAGGTGGAGTACTCCTCTAACTAGGCTTGCCGCCTCCAACTTCCTGATTTCTTCTATGATGAACTCTTGTCGCTCCAAAGCTTGCTTCCTGACCTTTTGCTTGACGAGCCGCATATGAGAACATACAGAAAGATGGTGCTTAATCACCTCCCAGGGAACACCGGGGATGTCGGATGCTTGCCATGCAAACACATCGACATTCGCCCGCAGGAAGGCGATGAGTGCGATTTCCTATTTGCTGTCGAGGGCGGAGCTTATGGTGAAAGCCCTTCCCGTGCCGTCCTCCTTGACGGGCACCTTCTTGGTTTCTAGTGGTGCAGCTTTGGACTTCTTGCTCTTGCCGAAGAAGCTCTCTGGCACGTCCTCAACGGGAGCGTAGCACTCTGAAGAGGTGTGCTTGCTGGAGTGGGTGCAAGAGGTCTCGCTGGAAGAGGTCTTGCCGGGAGGGATCTTGCTGGCCTTCTTCTTTCCCTGGGGCTTCAACGGCAGGGGCAAGTGTCTTCGCGGCAGTTGCTGCAACTGCCTCTCGGTAAAGTTGATTGGCGTAGATGAGCGCATCTTTCTTGTCGGAGGGGACGGTGATGATGGTCAGCGGCCTGTCATATTTAACGTGTTGTAGGCGTACTGGGACGCCACCATGAACTTGGCCAGCGCTGGGCGGCCAAGGATCCCATTGTATGGCAAGTGGATCTCGGCGACATCGAAGACGATCTTCTCCTTCCTATAGTTCAGCTCGCCTCCAAACGTACTGGGCAGCGTGATTTTACCTTTAGGCTGGCTCCTTCTCGAGTTGACCCCTTGAAATGTGCCCGTCTCTTCGAGGTCTCCATCAGGAATCTGCAGCTTCTTGATCACAGCGGGTGAGATCAAGTTCAGATCGGCCTCACCATCAACCAGCACATTCGTCACCTTGAGGTTGCGTATTGTCGGTGAGACCAACAATAGCAAACACCGGGCCGCAATTGTGCGTTCAGGGTGATCCTCGGTGTCAAAAACGATGGGCGTGCGGGACCACTTCAGGGGCTTCTGGGCATCGAACGACGGCTCTGCCGCAGTGACCTCATGCGCCCACTACTTCAGCTGGCGGTGTGAGGTGTGCAGTGAGGCGCCATCGTTGACGCACATGGCCTCTGTAGCCTTCTGGAACTCATGCTCGCCGGACTCGTCGTCCTCGTCGTGATCATCATCCTCCTCTTTCTTGTCGCGGCCCCGAGCAGGCCTCTCTTGTTGGTTATCTTTGCCGCGGCGACCCCCTTGGCCGCCATGCTTCTTGCCGGATCCCTCAGCACCATCCTGACCTTTCTCCTTGTCTCGCCTTTCATATTCAGCCTTCTTATTTTCAACAAGCAGCTCAACTTGTCGGCAGTTCTGGAGGTCATGGCCCTTGGTGCGGTAGATCTTGTAGTACTGCTTCTCGGAGCCTCCTGCCTTGTCGGCAGCCGCCAGGGACAAGAAGGCGGCACACCCGACAACCTCCTTGCCGGGGTCGTCGGCCTTGGCCTTTTTGGCGGCGCCGAGCTCGCCGGATCCCTCAACGGCAAGCATAGTCTTGCCCTTGTGCTTCCTGTTGCGGCGCCAGCCCTTCTTTGTCAGGACGGCGGTGTCTTCGTCTGTGGAGTCGGTTTCCGCACCGATGTCCTCGCCGGGGTACTTCTTCCCGTCTTTAGCCCGAGCACATCTATCAGCCAGAACATAAAGTTCGTTCACATCCTTGACCTTGTTCATCGCCAACTCCTCGCGCATCTTGCGGTTGCGCACATTCTGATGGAATGCGCTGATAACTGCGGCCAGATGAACATCTGGATGTTGTACTACACTCAGCTGAACATTTGTATGTACTTGCGCATGTTTTCTCCTTCTTTTTGGGGGATGATGTGCAAATCGCTTGCTTGGTCATGAGCTTGGTGGCCTCCAGTGAAGGCACCAACAAACTCATGACACACATCCGACCAAGAAGAAATGGAATCCACTAGCAAGTGCATCAACCGCGACATGATGTTGGGTTTGAGTGCCAACGGGAAGTAATTGGCAAGCACCTTGTCATCATGGGCTCCAGCAGCTTGCATCGTGATGGTGTAGATGCTGAGGAACTCTGATGAGTGGGTCTTGCCATTGTACTTCTCGCCAACATCAGGCTTGAACGTGCGGTGGGAGGGCCACTGGAACTGCCGCAACTCTCGGGTAAAGGCTGGACAACCCACCTCGTAAGGCAGGTCGCCGCCCCCCCGACGCCGGGTGGTCCATAGTAGGCCCCGCATGCCGATCTGACTAATGGCGCGTCTCCCGTAGTCATTCGATGGTAGTTCGAGCGTCCTCCTGGGCTCGTTCTCGAAGGACTTGACGTTGGTCGCGGTGGGTTCGTGGGTCGGACGACTCGGTAGAAACGTTGTCACCGACATTGGGTCAACGGGCCGGTGGCTATTGTTTCGGTCACGGCAGGAGAGAGTGCACGTGGTCGCAGTGTCTCTGCCCCCCCCACCGCCAGCGTGCACCGGCTCATTAGGACACCGGTGCGAGGGTCCGGTTGGGAGTGGCTCGTCTTTGTTGGCGAAGCTGACAAGGCTTCGGATGGTGGCTCTCCACTCGTCGAGCTTCTCCACAGCGTGGGGGGGAGTCATGGAGTAGCTGGACACGCGCCAGCACTTCTCCTGGCGTAGGCGGCGGCGAGATCTGCGTAGACCATGATGCGCTCCAACTTCTAACCGGGTTAGAAGGGGCTTTGTCACGGTCTCGCGTCATGCGCCGCCTGCACCGGCGTCTGAGCGCACACGCCGGCCTAGTTCATCCTGCGAGTGGTGCATAGGGCTCTTTCTGCAGCGGTGCCTGGGGGCTCCGGCGTCACGGTGTTGCTCATCGTGTGCGGCCTGGGAAGGGCAGGGCGCAGGCGCCAGCTGGGGTGCCGTAGAGGTTGCTGCGCCGCCCATGGGTAGCACGGCCCCGCCCCCCGACCCAGCGGCGCGTGGCTCGTCGTCTCAGATTTGGATGACACCACTCGCCTGGCTCCGATCGTCGGGATGTCGTGGATGCTCGCGAGGCATGTCCCCGGCCCCATCCATGGGCACTCGACCGTCTGCTCGCGCTGGTGCGGACGGGCGGGCCCTGGACGAGCCGATCATTGTGATCCCCTTTCTCTTGGGGGCCATGGTGATGATGAAGTCAGTGTGCCAACCTTTAAACCAGATTTTCATAGCTTGCGCCCCCTACCTGGCGCGCCAAAGATGTCGGGGGAAACGACACCTACGGGATCATGAGGAATCCCTTTTTGCTATGATTGGCGGGCGCGGGCTATGGAAAGAGCGGGATTGAGAGATTAACGCGCGGGGGGGGGGATTATCCAGGTTCGGGCCACAAGTGATGCGTAATACCCTACTCCTGCTGGTTTATGTTTATCTGGTGTTCTTGGACTAGCTACAAGGCGTGCAGGGTCCAAAAGATCCGAATCCTCTCTCAGTACGTCGCGGGCCTCCTTTTATAGTCAAAGGGGCTGCCAAACTGGCACACAGGAGGTGGGAAGCTATAAAGTAGTCGAGTCTATCTCTTGGCACCATAGGACAAAAACATTTAATGCATTCCCAACGTGCCCTCCTTGCTTTATCAGGGAGGTAAGGAACCTCATCCCAGCTCTCGCCGCCTCGCCTAGCTTCGACGCGCATCCGAACTGGCGAGGGGTGTAGCGCCACGCTGGCTGGTTGCTGAGTTGGTGCGGTGGCAGAGTCTTCACGAAGATCTACATGCCACTACGCAGGTCCTTGCCGAGTCGGCCTAGAGGCCGCACGTCGCCACGCAGGCGCCTGCCTAGCTAGTGGGCTGATAGCTGCATGGGAACGACAGTGGAGTCTTGGCAGATGTGGGCCTGGCTGCGGCCCCGTGGATGTTTTCGGCAAGAGTCTTGCCGGGGCCCCGGCAAAGGGTCATGCCGCAGCATCGTGGTTGTCCCTGACAAGGGTCTTGCCGGGGGTCGCGTGGGTATCCTTGGCAAGGATCTTGCCGAGGATCGTCATCTTCTGGTCATCATCTAGTCTTGTGTGCTTCTAATCTCCACAAAGATTTGCATGCCACCATGGAGGTGCCTCCCGAGCCTTGGTTCCAAAGTGGTTGATGGTGTTCGAACTCTTGGGCTCAAGGGGGGTGGCTCTGCTGGTGTGGGGCAAGTTGCCCCGGCAAGGTTCTTGCCGGGGCTGCGGAGGCTACCCCGGCAAGGGCCTTGCCGGGGGAGTCCACATCGCCCCTCTGCTCTCCGTGTTTCTGGCTTGGCATTGTTCTGGTGGTCTTGTGGCTTCGCTTCCTTCCTCTGCCCCGCTAGGTGTGGCTGCAGGTGCAGCTCCCACTGCCCACACACAAGTAAAGGGGTACAAAATAGGACCCCTCCTTTTGTGCACCGACAAACAAGAACACTATTTTCAAGAAAAAAGGGCAAGGGAAAGAAAGGGAACTTCAAGAAGAATGGCAAGCAAGTTTCCACTCCTGTGAAGAAGCCCAAAGCTAGACCTAAGCCTGAAATTAAGTGCTTCTACATCAAAGGGAATGGTCACTGGAAGCGATACTACCCCAAATACTTGGCGGATAAGAAGGATGGTGATGACCCACAAGTATACGGGATCTATCCTAGTCCTTTCGATAAGTAAGAGTGGCGAACCCAACAAGGAGAAGAAGGAAATGACAAGCGGTTTTCAGTAAGGTATTCTCTGCAAGCACTGAAATTGTCGGTGACAGATAGTTTTATGGTAAGGTAATTTGTAACAGGTAACAAGTAACAAAAGTACACATGGTGAAGCAAGGTGGCCCATTCCTTTTTGGCAAAGGACAAGCATGGAAAAACTCTTATATAAAGGAAAGCGCTCCCGAGGACACATGGGAATTATCGTCAGGCTAGTTTTCATCATGCTCATATGATTCGCGTTCGTTACTTTGATAATTTGATATGTGGGTGGACCGGTGCTTGGGTACTACTCTTCCTTGGACAAGCATCCCGCTTATGATTAACCCCTCTTGCAAGCATCCGCAACTACAAAAGAAGTATTAAGGTAAACCTAACCATAGCATGAAACATATGGATTCAAACCAACCCCTTACGAAGCAACGCATAAACTAGGGTTTAAGCTTCTGTCACTCTAGCAACCCATCATCTACTTATTACTTCCCAATGCCTTCCCCTAGGCCCAAATAATGGTGAAGTGTCATGTAGTCGACGTTCACATCACACCACTAGAGAGAGACATGACTACTTATAGCAAGACTTCTCCCATGTCCTCAGGAACAAACGTAACTACTCACAAATTATATTCATGTTCATAATCAGAGGGTTATTAATGTGCATAAAGGATCTGAACATATGATCTTCTACCAAATAAACCAACAAGCATCAACTACAAGGAGTAATCAACACTACTAGCAACCCACAGGTACCAATCTGAGGTTTTTGAGACAAAGATTGGATACAAGAGATGAACTAGGGTTTGAGATGGTATGGTGCTGGTGAAGATGTTGATGGAGATTGACCTCCTCCCGATGAGAGGATCGATGGTGATGAGTTCCCCCTCCCAGAGGGATGTTTCCCCGGCAGAACAGCTCCGCCGGAGCCCTAGATTGGTTCTGCCATGGTTCCGCCTCGAGATGGCGGCGCTCCGTCCCGAAAGCTTCCTTCTTATTTTTTCCAGGGCGAAAGACCTCATATAGCAAAGGATGGGCACTGGAGGCCTGCCAGGGGGCCGACGAGAGAGGGGGCGCGCCTAGGGGGTAGGGCGCGCCCCCACCCTCGTGGATGGTGGGTGGCCCTCCTCTGGTGCTTTCTTCGCCCAATATTTTTTTATATATTCTAAAACTGACTTCCATGGAGTTTCAGGACTTTTGGAGTTGTGCAGAATAGGTCTCCAATATTTGCTCCTTTTCCAGCCCAGAATTCCAGCTGCCAGCATTCTCCCTCTTCATGCAAACCTTGTAAAATAAGAGAGAATAGGCATAAGTATTGTGACATAATGTGTAATAACAGCCCATAATGCAATAAATATCGATATAAAAGCATGATGCAAAATGGACGTATCAACTCCCCAAGCTTAGACCTCGCTTGTCCTCAAGCGGGAGCCGAAAACGAAAAATATGTCCACATGTTGAGAGATAGAGGTGTCGATAAAATAAAGTATGGACATGAGGGCATCATGATCATTCTTAGAACAACAACATATATATATTGGCATATGATATCTTATGCTAAAGTAACAATCTTATTCACAATGTAAAGTATGAATCAGAAACTTCATTGAAAACTAGCAAACTATAATCTCAGTCATTGAAGCAATTGCAATTTATCATAACATCGAAAAGAGTCAATATAAGAGCTTTTCAGCAAGTCCACATAATCAACTATCATTTAGTGTTTCACAATTGCTAACACTCACACAATACTTATGTGTATGAAGCTTTAATCGGACACAAAGAAAGATAGGGGCTTATAGTTTTGCCTCCCAACCTTTTACCTCAAGGGTAATGTCAACAATAATAGTTTATGAAAACCCACATCCAATTAGCTGTATATATTAGGATCTTTCCAACACACAGTGCTTGCCAAAGGATAAAATGTAAAAAGTAAAGGTGAAGATCACCATGACTCTTGTATAAATTATAGGACAAAAATAAAAGATAGGCCCTTCGTAGAGGGAAGCAGAGGTTGTCATGTGTTTTTATGGTTGGATGCATGAAATATTAATTCAAAAGAACGTCACTTTATATTGCCACTTGTGATATGGACCTTTATTATGCAGTCCACCGCTTTTACTTCGTCCACATCACAATATCGTATAACGCTTATTTTCTCCACACTAATAGATCATACATATTTAGAGAGCAATTTTTATTGCTTGCAACAATGACAACTTACTTGATGGATCTTACTCAATCCAAAGGTAGATATGGTGGACTGTCATGGCAAAACTGGGTTTAAGGATATTCGAAAGCACAAGTAGTATCTCTACTTGGTGCAAAGAATTTGGCTAGCATGAGGGGGAAAGGCAAGCTCAACATGTTGGATGATCCATGACAATATAATTTATTTCGGATATAAGAAAACATAACCCATTATGTTGTCTTCCTTGTCCAACATCAACCTTTTAGCATGTCATATTTTAATGAGTGCTCACAATCATCAAAGATGTCCAAGATAGTATATTTATATGTGAAAACCTCTCTTTCTTTATTACTTCCTATTAATTGCAACAATGACTAAAACTATGTTTGTCAACTCTCAACAACTTTTATTCATCATACTCTTTATATGTGAAGTCATTACTTTCCATAAGATCAATATGATCTTTTTATTTCTTTTTATTCTTCCTCTTTTTTTATTCCCTCAAGATCATAGCGAGATAATCAAGCCCTCGACTCAAAACTAATATTTATTATATATAGCTCAAGGACTCGATTACATAGAGGGATCATAAAGCAAAACTCAAACTAATCATACTAAAAATTTATTATACTATTTCAAGATATTACCAAAAGGATTGAACTAAGAAAAACGGAAAAGATATAAGTGTGATGGTGATACGATACCGGGGCACTCCCCCAAGCTTGGCAGTTGCCAAGGGAAGTGCCCATACCCATGTATTTATGTCTCTTTCCTCGAAGGTGGTGGTGAAGGGATTATTGATGACATAGGCTTGTCATCCAACATCGAACGTAGGAGGTGTCGGTGTCAAAGCTGGCGGATCTCGGGTAGGGGGTCCCGAACTATGCTTCTAATGTTTATGGTAGCAGGACACATGGGACACAATGTTTACCCAGGTTCGGGCCCTCTCTATGGAGGTAATACCCTACTTCCTACTTGATTGATCTTGATGAATATGAGTATTACAAGAGTTGATCTACCTCAAGATCGTAAGGGCTAAAACCCTAGAAGTCTAGCCTATATGATTATGATTGTCCCCATGGACTAAACCCTCAGGTTTATGTAGACACCGGAGGGGACTAGGGTTATACAAAGTCGGTTACGGAGAAAGGACACTTCATATCCGAATATTAAACTTGCCATCCACACCAAGGAGAGTCCCATCCAGACACGGGTGAGAGTCTTCTCTCTTGTATCTTCATGGCCCAACAGTCTAGCCCATGTCCAACAGGTCGGACGCCCGAGGACCCCTTAGTCCAGGACTCCCTCAGTAGCCCCTGAACCAGGCTTCAATAACGAGGTGTCCGGCAGGCAGATTGTCTTCGGCATCGAAGGCGGGTTCCTCCTCTGAATACTCCAACACAATCTTCGAACACAAAGAACGTGTCCGGATCTGCAAAATAGGTACCACACACCACTGCAGAGAGTATAATATTTCACGAGTCCAATCTGCTGACAACTTTTTGTAACATGATATCACGTCCCTGCTCGGTTATCATTTCGAACTGTTTTTCGGTCCGCCCCTCCATATTTTGAGATGCATTTTTATTGGCACGTCTCGTCAAAGCAGAGATTGTGTCCTCTTATTGCGGGATTCTCATCAATACGGGTATGGGTAATCCAACCGTGCTGCCTGCACGGCCCCTAGGGAATAGGCGAGTTTTATGGCGAGTGGGGAGATGCTTAATATTCATTGCCTTTATAAGGAGATAAGGATTCATCTCTTCCACCCACGCCTTCTCTCTTTCCGCCTACCCACTCTCGAGCTCCAGCGCACAAGTTCTCATCTTTCCTCCCCCAAGAAAGCACTCCAACCACGTCCGGAGTGCAGGGCAAGTGGATGGCCTCCACCGTCAAGGAGAATGACATCACCCAACTTCGGGTGGCCGGATATTTGGCCAAGGAGGTCGCCCATCGGCTTCCGACCGAGGGACAGATCATCCCTACCCCAGAGCCCCATGAGAGGGTAGTTTGCATCCCCCCACTTTGTCCGCGGGCTAGGATTTCCACTGCAACCCTTCGTCCGTGGACTCATGTTCTACCATGGGCTAGATTTCCATGATCTCCCCAAATTCCATCCTCACTATCTCGGCGTTCATCGTCGTGTGTGAGGCCTTCCTCCGCATCCCCCCACTTGGGACTATGGCTGAAGACCTTCAATGTGAAGCCGAAGGTGATGGGCGGCGAACACGCTGAGTGCGGAGGCACCATGGTGAGAAAAATGTCCAATGTCCCGTGGCCCAAAGGCACCTTCGTGGAGACCGTCAAGGGGTGGAAGAAGTTGTGGTTCTACATTACAGAGCCCCGCGACACTACCTGGGACGTGGCTCCCAAATTCAAATTCGGGGCCCCGATGCGGATTACCTCCTAGCAAGAGAAGGGCTTGGATTGGTCTTCGTCGGACGAGTTGACAACGCTCCAGACGTGCATCGGGAGCATGATGGACAAGAACGTCAAGCTTCTTGATGTGAGTCAGGTGATGCTAGTTCGCCGGGTCGTTCCATGCCAGAGCCGGGCTTGCCACCTATGGGAGTTCGATCCGGCCGAGCACAAGACCCTGCAGCGGTTCTTCGGAACTACACACGAAGATATCTGGAAGGTGCTCTTCAAGGCCAATGAGACGTGGCCGAAGACAACCGAGGACCGTGGGCAGGACCTGGCCCATCCCGCCAGTTCGGTAGGTTTTCCGTTGTTTCAAGGTGTATTCCATACTTGCTTATTCAAGGAGGGTGTCCGAACTTCCCCATTTGTGTTTCCAGGGTTGGACGAAGAAGGCGGAGCGGATTCAGTGTTCGGTTCCGCTACTCGAGGATCCAGCCATCCCGCATCTGACGAGGATGTTGGTTGCGGCACCCTACAAGGCGCTGGAGAAGAAGGCCAAAGGGACCAGAGGTGGCCTCCGTCCCAAGGGTACTTCGGACGTGGCGTCCGAAGACGCCGAAACTCACTCCACCGCCGAAGACTACGATGAGGAGGAAGAGGAAGAAGAAAGCAACTTCCCCCTCCCCGAGGGGGAAAAGAAGAGGGCGTCCTCCACAGATCTGGAAGTTGAGGCGTCCAAGAAGGGAAAGGCTTCCCTTGCGGATAGCTCCACGTGGGACGTCGATAGCAGCCCACAACGGCGCCCTCGAGATAAGCCCCAGGCCAAATCATGAGTATTCAAAGACCCAGACACATTCATATATCATCCTCTTTACTTCATTATTTTAACATGTGGAATCATGAAATTCTAGTCCGGCTCGTTCCGCACTCGAGCGGTCCTCATCTTCGGGGAACTCGCTGGACCCGAAGGTGATGGACAGTGGGTCCCCTCTGATAGCCTCCTCTCCCAGGGCCATGGATGACACCGAGGTGTTGTCCCGAAGGATCCCAGACCCGGGAGAGATGCATGAGGCCGTCAGGGCGGCGCCGGAGGGCGAGACCTCATCCGCCGGACACATGGGGGAGCAGATCCCCATGGAGACTGGCGATGGGGGCCATGTCTTATTCGGCGCCCAACCAAATATGGTCCCGGAGACCTATACGGCTCCGGAATCCGGTGAGCAGCCTCCTTCATCGGAAGGAGGTGTGCCCATTCCATCGGTGACCTCTGTCCAACCAGAGGTGCCGATACTCTACTAGAAGCAGTACGAAGTGCCTCCATCGTTGAGGAACACCGCACCCTCATGGGTGCGGTGATTGAGAAGATTCAGTCCACGAAGAGCGGACTAACCGAAGCCTGCACAAGCCTTTTAACATGCTTTGAGGTAAGCAATGCAGTTTGTGAAACGAAAGTCACAATATAGAAAGTAGCCCCTGAGACTCTGTCTGGGGTTCGGAAAGAAGAGCCGAACAGAGGATCAAATAGTTTTTCGCAAGAGACTAACCATGTGTGTCTATGTGAATAAGCAGGCGTCGCTGCTAGCCATGAATTTTCATGCTGCCGAAGTTTTTGGACTGAAGCAGAGGCTGGAGCAGACAGAGGAAGAGCTCGGTCGTGCGAAAAAGCAAGTGGAGGACAATCAAGGTAAGCAATCATTTTATGCATGTCCGGAAAGTATGAATGTTTTTGCGCTGACCGCTGTGCCTTGTTATTTTTGTAGGGGCGGCGACCAAGGTGGAGGCCCTTAAGAAGGCGCTGGCCGAGGCCGAGGAGAGAGTCATAAAGGGAAAAGCCGCCTGAGAAAAGCATGAGGCCAGGGTTGGTGAGGTCCAGCAGGAGCTCCAGGACACCGTGAAGAAATGCGAGTCCTTGGAGCACCATAACGCGGACCAAGAGTCCGAACTTGCTAAGGCCCGCCAAAGCGCACAAGAGGCTCGAGCCGAAGCCCAAGGCGCCCTACGGGAGATCCAAGAGGCCAAGAAGATCGCGGCGGGTAAGTCTTTCATTATGCAAAGCAAGTATATGAGCAAGAGGTATCTCTTACTGACCCGGATTTTGAGTTCTCCAGAGGTGTTTGCGGATTTGCCGCACAGTGTTTCTGGCGCTGCGGAATTCTTTCGGGCCGAAGAGGGGAGCTCAACGGAGAAGCTGTTCTGGTCGCAATACCTTGTGCCAAAACATCCGGTGCCCTTTAGCGACCAGCTAAAACAGTTGGCCGAGCTGCATAGGGTGGCCGAACTGCCATGAAGGATTTAATAATCTGGCTGTGGCCTACAGAAGCTATACCCGGCAACTACTTCAGCCTTGTGAAGCGGCTGGTCAATGCCTGCCCTCGGCTTGACGCCATCAAGCGGTCGGTCTGCATAGAAGGTGCACGGATGGTCTTCGCCCGTGTCAAGATACAATGGGCGAAGATGGACGTCGTCAAGCTCACGACCGAAGGACCGCCCGCGGGCAAGGAGCACCGCATGCCCGAGCGGTATTTTGAAGATGTTCTGAAGGGATCCCGCATTGTAATGGAGCAATGTGCTAAGGATATTATTTTTGAATGAATACATTCATGTTATCCCGTCATGTTTGATGAAAACAATGCTGATATGTAATATAATGCTTTGATGTTTAGTATTTAAAGTATTACCTCCTGTGCGGCCATTTTATCAAGTATGAGAGTTGGCCAGTCGTCGGCTTCAGCCCCCACGTAGGTAGTACGGGGGTGTTCGGGGTGAATCTAAACACTCTTTATCCACGAATTTGGTCCTTAAAGGAGGTGTTTAGCGCAACGAACCAGGCAATTAGACTATGTGGCTTTACCACCCTCACTTAGCCATAGATGTTTGACAATAAAAATTTAGGCGCAGCCCCTAGAATCCAAACTAGGGTGCTGTAAAAACCTAATCAGATAAGAACCAATTCCTTGTATAATGCAGAAAAAATCGCTAAAGATTTGAAACCTTCGAAGAGCTGACCGGCTCATGCTGCTTCATGACAGTCAGTTTTCGGCTTTCTCTACTGAGGTGCTCATCCGGATAAACCAGGACACAATCGCAGTAGTTCTCCCTTTACTACCCTAGACGATATAGCATAATGTAAGGTAGTAAGAAAAAGCCGGGCAACCCAATTATTGACCAAAGACATGATTAGGAGCCAATGCATATAATGCTCAATTCGGGGTGCCAAACTATACTGTAAAAAGACTTTGGACTTTGTGGCGGTATTATGGGGCGCAATGAAGCCCCTGGCGGACTAAAGCGTACCGAAGTATGCGGGTGCGATTTGATAAGATTATCAAAAGAGCAAACTAGTGCCACAAAAGTTGGGCTGCAAACTGTTTCCATTATGGTTTGATTAATACGTCAAAGCATATTTGTACAAATAGTGCAATAAGCAACAGGGCCATTTAATATGCCACAACCAAGGGAGAGCTGCGTGCAGGTCCTGAAAACAGGTAGAGTGACTGTTAAAGAGACCACCTATAAATTCCCTTATACGTCAATATCTTGTGCCGTCTTGGTGTATCTATCCTTTCGAAAGGGCCTGTGATCAGGCCGTAAGGAAGGGCCTGTGGAAAATAAACCAGAAAAGGAAGCAAAAAAGAGAAAAAGTGAAAGTATGTGTGTCCAAGGGAGGTCGAGCCGTATTATGGATCACACTCTGGTTATGCCTCCGTATATGCCCGTGGTATTTTGAGTGTGTAGTTATGTACACGCGGTACGAACGCCACCACTTGGTAGGGGCTGGGACGGACGCCGAATTGCTAGTCGAGCTCTTGACGAGCTGGACTGTCCTGCTGCGGGGTAGTCCAGACTCGTTTGACAGTGTCCGGGAGCTCGGCCGCCAAATTGAGGTTCTTCTTGGGGAGGCCACTCTGTACTTCTCGTGCTAAAGCAGCGGTGTGCTCCTCAGTACGGAGGGAGCATTTCGTGTTTCCATTGACTGTTATGACGCCGTGTGGTCTGGGCATCTTGAGCTTGATATAAGCATAGTGTGGCACCGCATTGAATCGAGCAAATGCAGTTCGTTCGAGCAGTGCATGATAGCCACTGCGGAAGGGGACGATATCGAAGATTAACTCTTCGCTTCGGAAGTTCTCCGGAGATCCGAAGACAACCTCTAGGGTGATTGAGCCCGTACAGCAGGCCTCTACACCTGGTATGACTCCTTTAAAGGTAGTCTTTGTGGGCTTGATCCTTGAGGGGTTAATACCCATTTTGCGCACTGTATCCTGATAGAGCAGGTTCAGGCTACTGCCACCATCCATGAGGACTCGTGTGAGATGGAATCCACCAATAATTGGGTCAAGGACTAGCGCGGCTGAACTTCCATGATGGATACTAGTCGGGTGGTCCCTGCGATCGAAGGTGATCGGGCAGGAAGACCATGGGTTGAATTTTGGGGCGACTGGCTCTATCACATAGACGTCCCTGAGCGCGCGCTTGTTCTCCCTCTTGGAGATATGGGTAGCGTATATCATGTTCACCATTTTGATTTGAGGGGGAAACATCTTCTGTCCCCCTGTGTTCGGTGGACGGGTATCCTCATCGTCGTTCTCGCTTTGCAACCCCTTCTCATTGTCTTCGACATTTAACTTTCCGGCCTATTTGAAGACCCAACAACTCCTGTGGGTATGATTGGCTGGTTTATCAGGGGTGCCATGGATCTGACATGGGCGATCGAGTATGCGGTCCAGGCTAGAGGGGCTCTGGTTAATTCTTTTATATGGCTTCTTCCGCTGGCCGGTCTTGGAGCCACCGAATCGGGCGTTGACTGCCGTGTCATCGGTATTATCACCGCTGCTTCGACGCTTGTGTCTGTTCCGTCGGGGCTTGCTGTTGCTATTTCTGGCTTCCGAAGTGCCAGGTTCGCTTGTATTGTTATTGCTACGGGCTAGCCAGCTATCTTCGCCCGTGCAAAAGCATGTCATGAGTGCCGTGAGGTCCGCCATGGACTTCGGCTTTTCCTGGCCGAGGTGTCGGGCAAGCCATTCGTCCCGGATGCTATGTTTAAAGGCCGCTAGGGCTTCGACATCCAGACAGTCAACGATCTAGTTCTTTTTGATTTAGAATCTTGTCCAGAATTTCCTGGCTGACTCTCTGGGCTGTTGGATTATGTGACTCATATCGCCGGCATCCGGGGGTCGAACATATGTACCTTGGAAGTTGTCATGGAAGGCTTCTTCCAAGTCCTCCTAGCTGCCAATGGAGTTTTCAGGTAGGCTGTTCAGCCAGTGTTGGGCTGGCCCCTTGAGTTTTAGGGGGAGGTATTTGATGGCATGAAGATCGTCGCTGCGGGCCATGTGAATATGGAGAATAAAGTCTTCAATCCATGCCGCAGGATCCGTGGTTCCATCATATGATTCAATATTCACGGGTTTGAACCCTTCTGGGAATTCATGTTCCATTACTTCATCACTGAAGCAGGGGGGGTGTGTGCGGTGCCTCTATATAGGTCCAGGTCACGACGTAGTTCGGATGGAGTCCGTCTGCAATTTTCGGCTCGGACGTAATTGTGATTGCCATGTTCAGCTTGATAGCCGTCATCGCGCGTCGGGGCACTTCCCCGTGATCCGTAGATCGATCTGGCCGGACCAGATTTATTCTTCAGGCCCTGCCGGAGATCATACATGTATGCCCGAGCTGTTTTATCCCTACCTTTACCACGAGGTAGTGCGGGCTGGTGTTCAGCTTGAGTTGCCGTTTTGTCCCGGCCGCGTGGTTGTCGATCAGTCGCATTACGCGCTAATGGTGCGGGCTCAAGTGCCTCGTGATCGAATTGGGGTAGCAGTTTACGCTTCAGATAACTTTTGGTTGGGCGCTCGAGGTCGTATTCTTCTGCTGCCAGGACATCAGTCCATCTATCGTTGAGTAGATCTTGATCAGCTTGAAGCTGCCGCTGCTTATTTTTCAGGCTCCTAGCAGTGGCTATTAGCTGTTTCTTAAAGCGCTCCTGCTCGAGAGGTTCCTCAGGCACGATAAAGTCTTCATCGCCGAGGCTCACCTCATCTTCGGAGAGTGGAAGATAATTGTTGTCCTCCGAGTCTTCGTGCATGGCCTGTTCATCAGGGCCGACTCGCCCATCTTCCCGTTCGTCCTGTCCGGAAGTTGGCTCGACGGGGTCTTCATTGTCTTTGGCATCGTCTAGACTATTATTTTCTCCTGTGCCGGTATTGCTGTCTTTATCACGACGTGACTTAGAACGGCGCCGCTATCATTGGCGCTTTGGTTGTGTCTCAGGAGGTTTATCTTCCACTGGATCTTCTTTGTCATCGCCGTTAACTTCTTTGGGTGTGTCCACCATGTATAAATCATAGGAAGAGGTGGCCGTCCAGCCGCCGGTAAATGGCGGGTCTTGGGCCTGCTCCTCTTCGGCATCATGATCCATACCGTTGATGTCTCCAGATTCATAGTCGAGCATGTCGGTTAGATCTTCAATAGTGGCTATTAAGTAGGAGGTGGGTGGGAAGCGAAATTTCCCGTCATCAGCCTCCATTTCAAACTAGATATAATTCGGCTGTGAGTCCCCTGCTAAAGAGAGGGTTTTTAATGAGTTTAACACATCGCCTAAAGGTGAGTGCTGGATGATGTCCGTGGAACTGAATTCGACGATTGGCGCCGGGTAAGGCTCGGCGGACGCGGATGCACGTAGTTCGCAACCGGTGGCCGGAGATGGATCCGGGGGTCCGGTGACGCAGACCTCACGCGAGGTTGGGTCCGTGTGCGGCTCCAACGCCGCTGAGTCTACAGCTTCTGTGGCGGGGTTAAGCTTCCCGTCTTCGGATGGCGCAAGCTGCTCCAGATCTAGGGCCAGAGCGCTTACAGGCGCGATATCCTGGGTATGATCTGATGACAGATTTAGGTCATGTTCACCGCGGTGGCAGGGAGCGGCTACCATGGGCTCGAATCCATCGAAGATCAAGTCTCCGCGGATATCAGCGACATAGTTCAAGCTTCCAAACCTGACCTGACGGCCAGGGGCGTAGCTGTCGATCTGCTCTAGATGGCCAAGCGAGTTCGCCTGCAGTGCGAAGCTGCCGAATACGAAGATCTGGCCAGGGAGAAAGACATCCCCCTGGGAAGCGTTGTTGTAGATGATGGATGGAGCCATCAAACCTTCTGATGATGGTACAGCGGAACTCTCAATGAAAGCACCAATGTCCATGTCAAAACCGGTGGATCTCGGGTAGGGGGTCCCGAACTGTGCGTCTAAGATTGATGGTAGCAGGAGACATGGGACACGATGTCTACCCAGGTTCGGGCCCTCTCTATGGAGGTAATACCGTACTTCCTCCTTGGTTGATCTTGATGAATATGATTATTACAAGAGTTGATCTACCTCGAGATTGTAAGGGCTAAAACCCTAGAATTCTAGCCTATATGATTATGATTGGCCCCACGGACTAAACCCTCCGGTTTATATAGACACCGGAGGGGAATAGGGTTATACAAAGTCGGTTACATAGAAAGAATCTTCATATCCGAATATCAAACTTGTCGTCCACGCCAAGGAGTTCCCATCTGGACACGAGTGAGAGTCTTCGGTCTTTTATCTTCATGGCCCAACAGTCCGACCCATGTCCAACAGGCCGGACGCTGGAGGACCCCTTAGTCCAGGACTCCCTCAGGAGGTGCTCCAACTTACGAATAATGCCCTTGAGCGTGGTGATATGCTCTTGCAATTGAATATTTTCACGAGTTAGATACTTGTTCTGAACCCGAACTATTTCGATCATCTTGAAAGCTTCAATTTGAGTAGGGGTAAGAAGATTGTAATGAGGTTGAAGGATGTCTTCTTCTTCTACCGGCGCTTGATCCTCCATGTCCTTCTTGATCCTATCATCCTTGTTGATCTCCCCAGGTTCTGATGACCCACAAGTATAGGGGATCTATTGTAGTCCTTTCGATAAGTAAGATTGTCGAACCCAATGAGGAGCAGAAGGAAATGATAAGCAATTTTCAGTAAGGTATTCTCTACAAGTACTGAAATTGTCGGTAACAGATAGTTTTGTGATAAGGTAATTTGTAATGGGTAACAAGTAATAAAATTAAATAAGGTGCAGCAAGATGGCCCAATCCTTTTTGTAGCAAAGGACAAGCCTGGACAAACTCTTATATAAAGGAAAACGCTCCCGAGGACATATGGGAATTATCGTCAAGCTAGTTTTCATCACGTTCATATGATTCGCGTTCGGTACTTTGATAGTTTGATATGTGGGTGGACCGGTGCTTGGGTATTGTCCTTCCTTGTACAAGCATCCCACTTATGATTAAACCCTCTTGTAAGCATCCGCAACTACAAAGGAATTATTAATGTAAACCTAACCATAGGATGAAACATATGGATCCAAATCAGCCCCTTACGAAGCAACTCATAAACTAGGGTTTAAGCTTCTGTCACTCTAGAAACCCATCATCTACTTATTACTTCCCGATGCCTTCCTCTAGGGCCAAACAATGGTGAAGTGTCATGTAGTCGACATTCACATGACACCACTAGAGGAAAGACAACATACATCTCATCAAAACATCGAACAAATACCAAATTCACATGACTACTTATAGCAAGACTTCTCCCATGTCCTTAGGAACAAACGTAACTACTCACAAATCATATTCATGTTCATAATTAGAGGGGTATTAATATGCATAAAGGATCTGAACATATGATCTTCCACCGAATAGACCAACTAGCATCAACTACAAGGAGTAATCAACACTACTAGCAACCCACAGGTACCAATCTAAGGTTTTGAGACAAAGATCGGATACGAGAGATGAACTAGAGTTTGAGATGAGATGGTGCTGGTGGATATGTTGATGGAGATTGAACCCCTCCCGATGAGAGGATCGATGGTGGTGATTTCCCCATCCCGGAGGGAAGTTTCCCCGGCAGAACAGCTCCATTTTCTAGCCCAGAATTCCAGCTGCCGACATTCTCTCTCTTCGTGCAAACCTTGTAAAAATAAGAGAGAATAGGCATAACTATTGTGACATAATGTGTAATAACAGCCCATAATGAAATAAATATCGATATAAAAGCATGATGCAAAATGGACGTATCAGATGGCAAAGTGAACAAAGGTATATTTGATATACATGTTATTGATGTGTACTTTACTAGTGTTCATAGTAACACCAGGGTATTTGATACCGTTTCAGTTGCTAAGATTAGTAACTCAAAACAGGAGTTCCAAAATGAACAAAGACTAGCTAAGGGAGAGGTGACTATGTGTGTTGGATGTGATTCCAAGGTTGATAAGATCACCATCGCACACTCCCTCTACCTTCAGGATTAGTGTTGGACCTAAATAAATGTTATTTGGTGTTTGCGTTGAGCATCAATATGATTGGATCATGTTTATTGCAATACTGCTATTCATTTAAGTGAGAGAATAATTGTTGTTCTATTTAAATGAATAAAACCTTCCAATGTAAATGATTCATTGAATCTCGATCATAGTGATACGCATATTCATAATATTGATGCCAAAATATGCAAAGTTGATAATGATAGTGCAACATATTTGTGGCACTACCGTTTAGGTCATATTGTTGTAAAGTGCATGAAGAAACTCCATGCAGATGGGCTATCGGAATCACTTGATTATGAATCATTTGATACTTGTGAACCATGCCTCATGGGCAAGATGACTAAAACTCCGTTCTCCGAAACAATGGAGCGAGCCAATGACTTATTGGAAATAATACATACCGATGTATGCAGTCCAATGAGTGTTGAGGCACGTGATACATCTCCAACGTATCTACTTTTTCTCACACTTTTCCTCTTGTTTCGGACTCTAATTTGCATGATTCGAATGAAACTAACCCCGGACTGATGATGTTTTCAGCAGATCTCCCATGGTGTTGTTTTTGTGTAGAAATAAAAGTTCTCGGAATGGAACGAAACTTTTTGAGGATTTTTTATATCAATAAAGAGAATTTCTGGAGCCAAGACCTACCGGAGAGGGGCACCTGGGTGGGCACAACCCAACAGGGCGCGCCCAGGTGAGTTGTACCCACCTGGTGGCCCCGCTGATGACCCCCCTGATACTTTACAATCACATATGTCCATCAAAAAATCAGGAGAAAGAATTATCGTTATCCACGAGATGGAGCCGCCGCCAAGCCCTATTATTCCTCGGGAGGGCACATCTGGAGTCCGTTTGGGGCTCCAGAGAGGGGGATCTTCGATCTTCGTCATCACCAACCTATCTCCATCGCCAATTCCATGATGCTCCCCACCGGGAGTGAGTAATTCCTTTGTAGGCTCGCTGGTCGTTGAGGAGTTGGATGAGATTCATCATGTAATCGAGTTAGTTTTGTTAGGGCCTGATCCCTAGTATCCACTATGTTCTTAGGTTGATGTTGCTATGACTTTGCCATGCTTAATGCTTGTTACTTTGGGCCCAGGTGCCATGATTTCAGATCTGAACCGTTTATGAATTCATCATTATATCCATGTTTTAGATCCGATATTGCAAGTTATAGTCACCTACTACGGTTATGATCCGGCAACCCCGGAGTGACAACAACCGGGCCCACTCCCGGTGATGACCGTAGTTTGAGAAGTTCATGTATTCACTATGTGTTAATGCTTTGTTCCGGTTCTCTGTTAAAAGGAGGCCTTAATATCCCTTAGTTTCCAATATGGACCCCGCTGCCACGGGAGGGTAGGACAAAAGATGTCATGCAAGTTATTTTAATAAAGCACGTATGATTATTTACGAAATACATGTCTACATTATATCGATGAACTGGAGCTAGTGCCATATCGCCCTAGACTATGACTGTCTCATGATTAATATCATCCAACAAGTCACCGATCCAATGCCTATGAATTTATCCTTATTGATCTTGTTGTGTTACTATTGCTATCATCACTATTACACTTGCTACAAACTACTACTATCACTGTTAGTATTACCGTTGCTGCTGTCACTATTGTCAAAACTATCAAACTACTTTGCTACTGATCACTTCACTGCAAATAATTAATCTCCAGGTGTGGTTGAGTTGACAAGTCAGCTGCTAATACCTTCAAATATTCTTTGGCTCCCGTTGTGTCGAATCTATAAATTTGGGTTGAATACTCTACCCTCGAAAACTATTGTGATCCCCTATACTTGTGGGTTATCAAGACCTTTTTCTGGCGCCGTTGCCGGGGAGCATAGCTATATTTGTTGCGTCACTTAGGATTATTATCATATTATCACTATGAAGAATCTAAAGGATCCAAAGACTAAGATATTTCCCTCAAGGACGAGGGGAGGTAAGGAACTGCCATCCAGTTCTGCTTTAGATTCACCTTCTGTTATGAGTAAACTTGCAACACCACCACATGCTATTATTCCCGATATGTCGCAAGTTATTGATGATGCTACTTCTACTATGAATGATGCTTATGATGACGCTAGTACCTTGCTTGATAATGATGATGTGCCACTTGGTGAATTTCTTGATAGACAAATAGCTTGAGTTATACAACATGATGTTGTTGAATCTGATGATGACCTTGAAATAGAAACTCCTAAAACACCTGCTAGAACTAGCCTTGCTAGATATGAATTGCCTAAGGTACCAGAAGGTTATGATATGAGTGAAGAAGCAACTAGAGATATTCTTGCTTGCAATGATAGAGATGATCTAGAGAAATTACTATGCAAGTATAAAGAAAAATCTTCGAATGCTAGAATGAAATGTGACCCTAAGTTTGGTAATTCACCTATCTGTATTGCTGATAAGGATTATGAATTCTCTGTTGACCTAGAGTTAATTACTTTGGTTGAATCTGATCCTTTCCATGGTTATGAAACTGAAACTGCTGTGGCACATCTTACTAAGTTGAATGACATAGCCACCCGTCTTACTCATGATGAGAAAACTCGTTATTACTTTATTCTCAAATTATTTCCTTTCTCATTAAAGGGTGTTGCTAAAGCTTGGTACAACACTCTTGCTCCTGGTTGTCTGTGTAGTCCCCAGGATATGGTTTATTACTTGTCTGAAAAATATTTTCCTGCTCATAAGAAACAAGCTGCCTTACAGGAAATATTTACCTTTGTGCAAACTAAAGACGAGAGTCTCCCACAAGCTTGGGGGAGGCTTTGCCAGTTACTTAATGCTTTGCCTGATCATCCTCTTAAGAAAAATGAAATACTTGATATCTTCTATAATGGACTAACCGGTGCTTCTAGGGACTTCCTAGATAGTTGTGCTGGTTGTGTTTTCAGGGAATGAACTATTGCTCAAGCTGAAGAATTATTGAATAACATATTGAAAAATTATGATGATTGGACTATTCCTGAACCACCGCCTAAACCCACTCCGAAGAAGAGGGGTATATTATATCTCAGTCCCGAAGATATGCAAGAGGCAAAGAAATCTATGAAGGAAAAGGTATTAAAGTTGAGGATGTTAAAAATTTACCTTCTATTGAAGAAATGCATGGGCTTAATACATCACCACTTCCTAAGGTGGTAGAGGTAAATTCTCTTATGAAGTTTAATGAAAATGATAATCCTCAAAATATGCATCCTAGTCAATGCCTTTATGAGTTTGAAAACTATATTAGAAAACAAGATCACTTCAATTCAAATGTTATGAAACAATTGAAATATAATTCTGATATGATTGCTCGCTTGAGTGACTTGTTATTTAGAATATCAAATGATGTTAGAGGTGTTGGAAAGCATGCTTCTATGGTTCAAACTTGATTAGAACAAGTTGCTAAATCTCAAAGAGAATTTCTTGATCAAGTGAATCATGATATGCATGACTTTGCTATTAGAGTTGCAACTAGAGGAGGTAAAATGACTCAGGAACCACTTTATCTAGAGGGTCACCCTAAAAGAATTGAACAAGATTCACAAAGAAACAACACTAGTGCACCTAGTCCTTCCAGGTAGGAAAAGAAAAAGAAGAATGATAGGACTTTGCACACTTCTAGTGAACCTGAAATAGAGAAACCTCATGACAATGAAAATGAAACTTCTATCTCTGATGCTGAAACCCAATCTGGTAATGAACACTCACCTAGTAATAATGAAAAAGATAATGATGAGGTTCATGAAGACTCTCAACCAAAAAATGATAAAGAACCAGATAATGATGTTGAGATAGAACGACCTGTTGATCTTGATAACACACAATCTAAAAATAAAAGATATGACACAAGAGACTTTGTGGCTAGGAAACACGGTAAAGAAATAGAACCGTGGGTTCAAAAACTCATGCCTTTTCCACCTAAGTCAACTAAAAAGAATGATGAAGAAGAATTTGAACACTTTGCTGAAATGCTGAGGCCAATCTTTTTGCATACTCGCTTGACTGATATCCTGAAAATGCCTCCTTATGCAAAGTATATGAATGACATCATTACAAATAAGAGAAAAATTCTAGAAGCTGAAATCTCCACTATGCTTGCTAATTATACTTTTAAAAATGGAGTACCTAAAAGACTTGGAGATCCAGGAATACCAACTATACCTTGCTCTATCAAAAAGAATTATGTGAAAACTACTTTGTGTGATTTTGGAGCTAGTGTTAGTGTTATGCCTTTCTCTTTATATAAAAGACTTGACTTGAATAAACTCACACCTACTGAAATATCTTTGCAAATGGCTGACAAATCAACTGCCATACCTATCGGTATCTGTGCGGATGTGCCCGTTGTTGTTGCTAATGTTACTATTTTGACTGACTTTGTTATAATTGAGATGCCCGAGGACGACAACGTGTCAATTATCCTTGGTAGACCCTTCTTGAATACTGCAGGTGCTGTTATTGATTGCAATAAAAGCAAGGTCACCTTTCATATCAATCATAATGAGCATACGGTGCACTTTCCGAACAAACAATTCCAAGTGGATGGTATTAATGTTATTGAAAAATCTCCGACAATCATTGTTGAAAGTTTTCAAATACCTCTACCTACTATCAAAAAGAAATAGGAAATGCTTATTGTTGGGGAAATTCATATCCCCATTGAGGTAACTTAGTGATTTGCGAAAGTTCTTCGGTTTCATGCTAACCAAAGGTGGTTGTTAATAAGACTTGATCAACCTTATTAATGAATCATTTTTGAACGGTATGAAGTTGATGAATTTAGTAAGCACTACTTCATGTCCTTACCTTTTATTTTCTGTTTTTATTAGTTAAATAAAATAAAATGGCATGTCTTGTCTGTATTCTGAATTTCCCGTGCAATGAAAAATGACTCAAAAATAGAAGTTCTGAGAATGCCCTGAAAATTTTATATGATTTTTTCCTGAATATTTAAGAATTTTTGGTGCAAAAATAACCGGAGGGGGGTGCACTAGGTGGGCACAACCCGCCTGGGCGTGCTAGCACCCCTGGCGTGCCCTGGGGGGTTGTGGTCCCCACGTGGGCCCCCTAACTTATCTCTTCGTCCCAGATTGTCACCTACCTCCAGAAAAAAATCACTCTTTCTCTCTCTCCTGAGTTCTTCCTCACTTTGCTGCCAATTTCGATCTCTTTGCTCGAAGCTCCATTTCTGAAACTGTTTCAGGAGATTGTTGCTTGGTATGTGACTCCATCATTCGTCCAATTAGTTTTTGTTTTAGTGGCTTATACTTTGAATAAATGGCTACTCTTGGTGCTGATGTAGATATGCTTTCATGTTGAATTCTTAGTGTTCTAAGTTGTTTGAATGCCTGCTATGGCCTCTATGTATCCCTATGAGTAGTTGCTATCATTCTTACAAAGTTATGTTGACAAAATTTTGTCACTGCAAAAATTTTATTTTCAGAAAATTGTACGCGGACATGAATATCTTCAGGAAATATGGCTCAAGGAAGAACTCCAAGGGTGTTATTGGGAAGTCTTTTGACAATGATCTCCACCCTCGGAGGTTGGCAGAGGTACGGCCGTGCAAATGGCCACACATCCCGTTCTTGGAAGAAGCTAGAATTCATGAGGAGTTAATGCAGTTCATTGCCAATGCCGGTCTCACCGACTTCATCGCAGATGAGTGTGACCAGCATGGAATCCTCATAAATATGTTTGTTCAAAGCTTTACTTTCTTGCCTAGAAATAATCCTCCTGAAGTAAGCTTTGATTTATATGCTGAAAATCATCAGATACCACTTACTATGTTTTGTGACATATGCTTGCTCCCTTCTGACGGGAGCTTGGCCGAGCCTAGGCCGGCTGAGTTTGAGGATTTTTGTCGCACTTTGACAGTGGGTGATGAGAGGAGAGTGTCAGCCATCACTGTCGGTGGTTTACATTTTCCTCCAGTTCGTTACTTTGCATATTTCATTACCAAATGCTTGCTTGCTAGGGAGAAGGTGGGTGCACTTAGTTCACCAGACCTTGCTGTTTTATGTCGTGCAATTGAGGGTGACAACCCGTACACCTTGGGAGCTATCGTGGCTCGTCGCCTCCATCTTAATAAATCTCAGGGCAAAATACACGGTGGGATTTATGCTACTCGCTTGGCGGCTCACTTCAAGGTTGAGATGCACCCTCATGATTTCCCTCTTACCACAATTTACTGTCGGTGGGAAATGACACCTATGGGGTCACTGGGATCCCTTCTACGGCTGGCGGGCGCGGGGTTGTGCAAAGAGCGGGTCTGGCGGTCAGCACACATATCGTTTACCCATGTTCCGGCCGCGGAGACGCATAAAACCCTAGTCCTGCTTTGATGTATATTTAGGTGTTCTTGTGTTCTTGAACTAGCTGCGGTGGCTCTCTAGTTCAAAAGATCCGAATCCCCCTCCAGTACGCCTCGGGCCTCCTTTTATAGACAAAAAGGGGTCGCCACAGTGGCACACAGGAGGTGGAAAGGTATACAGGGGCTGATTCTATCCCCTGGCATCGTCAGACAACCACATTTAATGCGCTGCCGATGTGCCCCTCTTGCTTTATTGGGGACGGCAAAGAAGCTCGTCTCAGCTGTTGTCGCCTCTCCTGGCTCCGACGCGCGTCCAAGCTGACGAGGCGTTGTAGCGCCACGTTGGCTGGCTGCTGGGCTGGCACGGTGGTGGAGCCTTCACAAAGATCTGCATGCCACCACGCAGGTGCTTGCTGAGTTGGTGTAGAGGCTGCGTGCTGCCACGCAGATGCCTGCCTAGCTGGTCGAGCTGGCAGCTCTATGGGAGCGGCGGTGCAGTCTTGGCAGACGCGGGTCTGGGTGCGGCCTCGCAGGCATTCTCGACAAGGGTTTTGCCGAGGGCCCAGCAAGGGTCTCGCTGCGGCACCACGGTCGTCCCCGGCAAGGATCTTGCCGGGGGTCTCGTGGATTTCCTTGGCAAGGATCTCGCCAAGAATCATCGTCTTCTGGTTCCCATCTGATCTTGTGTATCTATGATCTCTACAAAGACCTGCATGCCACCATGGAGGTGCCTCCCGAGCCTTGGTTCCAATATGGTTGATGGTGTTGGAACCCCGTGGGCTCAAGGGTGGCGTGCTCTGCCGGCGTCAGGCAAGTTGCCCCGACAAGGATCTTGCCGAGGCTTCGGAAGCCACCCCGGCAAGGGTCTTGCTACGGGAGTCCATCTCGCCCTCTTGCTCTTTTCGCGCCTCTAGTCTTGGCGTTGCTTTGGTCATCTTGCGCTCCGGCATACCTCCTCTGCCCTACTTAGTGTGGCCATGGGCGCGGCTCTGACTGCCCGTGCACAAGTAAAGGGGTGCAAAAGGAGAGCCCCTACTTTTGTGCATCGACATTTACCTAGATCGTGCAACCATGGATCACCATCACTTTCTTGCACATGATCGTCCTGACATTGCCATTCCTTATAACTTGGTCTATAACATTGAGACTCGTGATGTTATCCCCTTGCCTGCACCTGCGTTGTTTGATTCTGTTGCCAGAGGCGGACATCGGATTATGCCTGCAGACATCCTCGCATATTGAAATGCTCACGCTGCTGTAGAGGCTGCCCAGGCACCTCCATAGTGGGATCAGTGGATGCCCGCTCCTCAGCAGAGGGATGAGTGGATGCCTACTCCTCAGGATCCTTACTACCCTCCAAGCTACTGATTCACTACCAAGTTAGGCCAAAAGCCTAAGCTTGGGGGAGTACGTGTTCTCACTCACATTATATTCATGTTCACATATCATTTCATTTGTCGGTGTTCACACTTTTTCATTGTATCATTCATGCTTAGATTTATTTTCTTGCTTTCTTCTTGTGTGTTTGAAAAACTTTAGAAAAAACTAAAAAAATAGTTGTAGTAATTTACTTTCTATGCATGCTTAGTAGTAGCACTAAAAAGAAAACCCAAAAAGATTTCCTTGTTGGGAGCTTTCCCGTGTAAATAGTTTTCCTCATTTTTGCTTTTTATTTACTTGCTAAAGAAAACCAAAAACTCCAAAAATATTTCAATGTGTTTCTTTTAATTTCTTTTATTCGAGTCTTACTGAGGAGAAGACCACGATGAAAATGTTGAGTGGCTCTCACATGAATTACTGTTGAACTAATAAGAGCCCATTTTACCTTGTCTCTCCTGTTGAATAAAATGTTTGCAGATTCCATCTTAGTCCATGGCACTCTTGAACTATTATTATTTTCATATCATTGGGTCATGCATGTGAAAGGCAATAATGACGAGATTCGATGAACTGGCCATGGCAAAGAGAAACTGGTATGAACTCGACTTGTCTTATTTGTGTAAATATGTTTAACCTAGTGCCCATGATTCAGCCTGTTATGATTAAACATGTTTGCAATGACAATTAGAGATTGTAGTTTCTCATTCCATGCATAAGTAACTTGGAGTTAATAATGATTTATCTTGGATATCAACATAGCGTTAAAATGATTGTGATGTAGTATGATGATATGGTATCCTCCTCTGAATGTTCGAGTGGCTTGACTTCGTACATGTTCATGCATGTAATTCAATCAAAACCAACATAGCCTCTATAATGTTTATGTTCATGGTGTTCATATCCTACTCATGCTAGTGTCCAATGTTACTTATGCATAATGCCTGGTCATGATCGTTGTTGCTCTCTAGCTGGCGCTTCCCGATCTTAAAATTGCTAGCCTTCGCCTCTACTAAGTGGGGGTTCTTCTTGTACATCAAAAACCTTGAACCCAAAGATATTCCAGATGAGTCCACCATACCTACCTATATACGGTATTACCCTTCCATCCTATGTAAATTTGCATGTGCCACCTCTAAAAACTTCTAAAAAATTATCCGTTTTGTGTGCCTGGATCGTTCATGGAACGACAGGAGGTGGTCGATATCTTCCGTGCTAAGCATGTTATCCTCAGGTCGAGTGTTTATTCACTCACCATCGCACGAGGAAATGGGCTATAATAGGGATTCCCAGTCCCAAACTCAAAAATGCAAATAATTAAACAAAAATCCCTTGGGACTGTTGTTGGTTTGGACGGCACCCATTGTTTCGGACAAGCCGTGGAATGTGATTGTTGGTGGAGGGGGAGTAAGCCTTTACTTTTATCGCTTGGGAACTTCCACTAGTGTGCTTAGCATGGAAGATGTTGATAACTGATGGTCGTGAAGTGAATAAGAAGAGTGCATGTCTCAAAATTTCGTTTATCTCTGTTTTAAAAATTGAGCTCTGGCACCTCTGCAATTCACTGCTTCTCTCTGCAAAGGGACTTTCTATTTACTTTTATGTTGTGTCACCACCTTCTAAAAACAAGCGCCAGAAACTAAGTAGAGCACATCGGTCATGATTTATGCATTGTGTATATCTAATGTTGGGTGCATCATGACTGGATTTTTCTACCATGAATTACAATGTTTAGCCGCTGCTTGAACTTAGGAGGTGCTCTGCATTTATGTTTCGCGGTCTCAGAAAGGGCTAGCGAGATACCATTATTTTCATATTATATCATGATTGTTTTGACAAAGTGTTGCTATTTGAGATATCTTATTATTGCTCACTAGCTGATTATGTCATTGATATGAATCATTATAATCTTTAAGATTTATTTTCGACATGGTGAGTTATAATGCTGGCTAAAAACTTGGGTGATGTTTAAGCTTATTTATGCAAACAAGAGCAAAAGAGTTCGTAAAAGTTTTTCTTCTCACTTTTAGTTTATCAACTGAATTGCTTGAGGACAAGCAAAGTTTGGTGTCAAAACCAGCGGATCTCGGGTAGGGGGTCCCGATCTGTGCGTCTAGGCTGGATGGTAACAGGAGACAAGGGACACGAAGTTTTACCCAGGTTCGGGCCCTCTCGATGGAGGTAAAACCCTACGTCCTGCTTGATTAATATTGATGATATGGGTAGTACAAGAGTAGATCTACCACGAGATCGAGGAGGCTAATCCCTAGAAGCTAGCCTATGGTATGATTGTTGATGTGTATGTTGTCCTACCGACTAAAACCCTCCGGTTTATATAGACACCGGATAGGGTTAGGGTTACATGGAGTCGGTTACAATGGTAGGAGATCTTCATATCTGTATCGCCAAGCTTGCCTTCCACGCCAAGGAAAGTCCCTTCCGGACACGGGACGGAGTCTTCAATCTTGTATCTTCATAGTCCAGGAGTCCGGCTGAAGGTATAGTCCGGCTCTCCGAACACCCCCTAATCCAGGACTCCTCAGTAGCCCCTGAACCAGGCTTCAATGACGACGAGTCCGGCGCGCATATTGTCTTCGGCATTGCAAGGCGGGTTCCTCCTCCAAGTACTTCATAGAAGATTTTGAACACAAAGATAGTGTCCGGCTCTGCAAAATAAGTTTCCACATATTTCCATAGAGAGAATAATATTTACACAAATCTAATCTGCTGACGTATTCCGTAGTGTGACATCACACCACGGCCAAGCTTTTATTGGAACCGTTTTACTGCCCCATCTCGACGCGTTATGCGAGGCGGTTTCCTTGGCACGTCTTGTTAAAGCAGAGATCGTGTCCCCTTATTCCGGGATTCTCATCAATACGGGCGTGGGTAACCCAACCGCGCCATTGATTACAGTGCTTGGGAGATAAGCGAGTTTTACCAGGCTGGTGGGGACGCGTAGTCGCATCCACCCATATAAGGGGATAAGGATCCACCTTTTCACCTACGCCTTCTTCCTCCTTCTCCTATCCATTCTTGCGCAGTCGAGCTCCAGCGCCCAAGTCCGCACTCCCCACCTCAACCTTCTCCAGCCATGTCCGGAGCGGGAGGCAAGTGGATGGTCTCCTCCGTCACGGAGGGACATATCAAAAAGCTGAGGAAGGCCGGATACCTGTCTAACGACATCGCGTACTGGCTCCCCAGAAAGGGGCAGCTCATCCCCACCCCTAGGCCCCATGAGAGGGTGGTGTTCCTCCCCCATTTCCTCCACGGACTGGGCTTCCCTCTCCACCCATATGTCCGGGGGCTCATGTTCTACTACGGCCTGGATTTCCACGATCTGGCCCCGAACTTCGTCCTCAACATCTTGGCGTTCATCGTCGTGTGTGAGGCCTTCCTCTGCATCCGCCCCCATTTCGGCCTATGGCTCAAGACTTTCAACGTCAAGCCGAAGGTGGTGCGCGGCAACTAGGCGGAGTGCAGAGGCACCATGGTGGGCAAGATGGCCAACGTCCTATGGCTCGAGGGCTCCTTTGTGGAGACCCTGAAGGGGTGGCAATCGGGGTGGTTTTACATCACCGAGCCGCGCGACGCCGAATGGGTCGCACCCCCCGAGTTCCGGTCCGGACCCCCAACGCGGCTCATGTCCTGGAAAGAGACGGGCCTGTCGTGGGGCAAAAAAGGAGAGCTGACCGGACTCCAAACATGCGTCAAAACCCTGGTGGACAAGAAGCTCGAACTTGTCAATGTAGTCCAGGTTATGCTCATCCGCTTGATCCTCCCGTGCCAACAACGGGCTTTCAACCTGTGGGAGTTCAACCCGGCGCGGCACCAAACTCTGAGCAGGCTATTCGACACGACGTACGAAGATGCCTGGAAGGTGCTTTTCAAGGGCGCCGAGGCTCCCGCATCCGCTACTTAGGATCGCGGATTCAGTGCGTAGCGTCACGCTCTTGTGGTAAGTTGTTTTTTCCTTTTACATGGTATCAGTTTTTCATAGTTTGACTCCATGCGGGATCTAAGCTCCCTTTCCTTTGACAGGATTGGCAGGTGACATCCGAACAGATCAACTGTCTTGCCCCTTTGCCCGAAGGCCCATCGGACGGTCGCTTGGCGAGGCTGCTGGTTCCGGCACCGTATGTGGTGCCGGAGAAGAAGGTCAAGAAGAAGGCCACGAGGACTCGAAAGAGTGCCCGACGCCCGGAGGTGTCGGATTCATCATCCGACGAATCCAAGACGCACTCCTCCCACGAAGACGAGGAGGAGGAAGAAGAGACCCCTCCCCCTCCAGCGGGGGAAGGGAAGAAAAGGAAGGCCGCCCCAACTGGGGAGGCCGAAGGGTCCAAGAAGGGGAAAATCCTTCCTCCGGACTGCTCCACCGACGCCGACGGCGGCGGAGAGGAGTGGGCGCCTAGGGCCAAGCCCCTGGCCAAATTGTAAGTATCCGGATACCAGAGTAATTCATAGTATTCGTTTATTGCATAACTTTCCCTCATGTCGAATATGTTTATGCAGCCCACCCAAAGACCGGCTCGACGCGTCGTTGAGCGGCTCATTGGACTCGTCGGATGTGAACTCGCTTCCTACGGCTTCCTCCCCCCGCCCTACGGACGACACCGAAGTGTTGTCCCAACAGGTTCCAAGCCGGGAGGATGTGGTCCTGGAGGCGCCGCAAGGAGACCTCCCGAACTCCACGAGTAAAGGGGATGAAACCCCCCGGGGCTCCAAGTCTGGCTCTAGAACCTTCAGAGGTTCCAGAGTCCGGCGGGGGACCTCCTTCCAAGAGGAGCAAGTCCGCCGTGCCGGTGGCCCCCGTCCAACCGGAAGCGCCGGACAATATGTTGGAGGCGCTCCAAGGCGCCTCCATCGACGAGGAGCACCGTGCCATTATGAGTGCGATGGTCCAGAAGGTTCAGTCCGCCAAGAGCGGACTGACTGAAGCTTGTACTAGCCTTTTGATAGGCTTTGAGGTAAGTAAAGAATGTGTAAATAATATTACCGCATAGACAGTAGCCCCTGATGCTCTGTTTGGCGTTCGGGAAGAAAAGCCGAATAGAGGATCAAATAAAATTCACAGGAGTCTAACAAAAGGAGTCAATATGGGTATGCAGGCTTCTCTACTTGCGTCCGCCGCACTGACTGCGGAAGTGGACACGCTAAAGCAGAACGTCGAGCGGTCTGAGCAAGAGATCGGTCGTGCCAAGAAGCAGCTCGAGGACAATGAAGGTAAGAAATACCTTGTTTAAATATATATAAAAAAAGGTGCAATTGCAAACAATGACAGGATTATCGTGGCTATTGTAGGGGACACGTCTGAGGTGGCGACCCTTAAGCAAGCGCTAGATGAGGCCGAGAAGAGGGCGGCCTCGGAGTGCACCGAGCGGGAGAAGTATGAGGCCGAGGTTGGCAAGGTGCGGCAAGAGCTCCAGGCTTTCATGGAAAAACATGAGAGTTTGGAGCTTGACTCGAAGACGCAAGCGTCCGAGCTTGCGGTGGCTATTGAAAATGCCAAATCTACCAAGGCCGAATCCCAGAAGACCCTCCAGGAGTTGGATGAGGTGAAGAAGATAGCGGCGGGTAAGGCATTCTTTATGCAAAGCAAACACATAAACGTGAGTTACTTGTTACTTACCCGAATCCGGAGCTCTCCAGGAGCGTTCGCAGATCTTCCCCGGAGTGTGTCTGATGCCGCCGCATTCTATCGAGTCGAGGAGGGCAGCTCGACGGAGAAGGTGTTCTGGTCTCAGTACGCTGAGGCCGGACACCCCGTGCCCCTGAGCGACCAGCTGAAGCAACTGGTCAAGCTCCACAAGGCGGCCGAATAGGCCATGAAGGGCCTCATTGTTCAGCTGTGGCCTGGAGGGGCACTGCGTGGGAGCTATTTTGGGCTGGTGCGGCGGATGGTGGAGGCCTGTCCAAGGCTCGAAGTCATCAAGCGCTCCGTCTGCATTGAGGGTGCCCGTAGGGCCCTTGCCCGTGCTAAGGTGCACTGGGGCAAGCTGGATGCTGAGAAGCTTGTGAAGGACGGGCCACCACCGGGGAAAGAGCATCGCAAGCCCGAGAATTACTATAAGGATGTTCTGAAGGGTGCCCGCCTTGTGGCGGATGAATGTTCTAGGGATGTAATTTTTGAGTGAAACTTGCTCGTTTTGTCCTGTGCGCTGAAAACTTGTTTATATGCACTAAGCAATGCTGTTGGAATTTAAAATATTGCCTTCTGTGTGGCTGTTTATCAATTCTGAGAGATGGCGAGTCGTCCGCTTCTGCCCCCGTGCCGCTAGTGCTGGGGTGTTCGGGGATAAACCTGAGCGCTCTTTTTCCCATGTTTGGGTCCTTCGAGGGAGGCGCTCAGCCCAACGAACAAGGCAATCAGACTATAATGCGTGAACACTCTCACTTAGCCATAGAATTCTATAATTTTAAATTTTGGCGAAGCCCTTGGTATTCGGAAGACCGAGTTCGGGGCGCTATCCACGCCTTGGCTGGACAGAGCCGGCTCCTCGCCCTAAGCGGCATAAGTCTTTAGGGACTCGAAAAAACCTCTCGAACAGCGACCAGCTCTCGCTTCATCATGACAGTCAGTTTTAGCTTTCTCCACTGAGGTGCCCGATCCACCTCAACCGGGGCACAATCGCAGTGGTTCTCCTAGTGCTACCTTAGCCAATATAGCGGAACGTAAGGCACCAAAACATAGGAGCCGGGCAAACCCAACTATTGACCCAAGACATGATTCGGAGCCGATGCATATAATGCTATAAGTTTGGGGTGCCGCACTTGTTAAAGTGTTCGGACTTCTCACACCATATTGGGGGGTACTAATGCCCCTGGCGTATTTTGGCCGTACCAACGTGTACGGGTGCAACATGTCGTTAAGGAACATATATAAAGAAAAAAGGTAATGCAAAAATAGACGAAAGCTATGCATTGTTTATTAAAAAGGGCTGCGATCAAAGCAGAACGATACAAATAATGCGATAAGTGGAAGGTTGGACTAGTTAACATGTCCGTTCCAGGGGCAAGCTGCGGAATAGTATGCGGAACGGGTATACTGCTCGTGATAGAGACCACCTGGGAGTTCCGTAGTGCGCCGTGGCTTGTCTGCTTCCCTGGATCTTGCATCGTTTATGCGGCAACTGAACTGCCGAACAGGCCTTCCGAAGGATGAAGTCCTGAAAGTAAGAGAAAATTAAAAAATCGGCAGCCCCTGGTACGGTTTAAGCCGTGTTTTGGGCGTGCCGTGATGGTGCCCCTCCCCCTGTGCCCATGGTATCTCTAGAGCGTAGTTATGTACGTGAAGTACTGGCGTCGCCTTTTTGCGAGGGTTGGGGTTGGGGACGCATTGCTACGCCTGCTCGGATCATGCCAGGCAGTCTTGTTGTAGGTTACTCCGGGCGCGCTTGACGGTGTCCGGTCGTTTAGTGGCCGGACTAGAGAACAGCCTGGAGAGGCTGCTTTGAACTTCTGCTGCAAGGGTCGCCGTGTGCTCCTCCATTCGGAGGGAGCGTTCGGTGTTTCCATTGACCATAATTACTCCTCGAGGGCCTGGCATCTTGAGCTTAAGGTATGCGTAATGTGGTACCGCCTTGAACTTAGCGAATGCGGTTCGCCCGAGCATTGCGTGATAGCCACTTCGAAACGGGACTATGTCGAAGATTAGCTCCTCGCTTCAGAAATTATCCGGAGATCCAAAGACCACTTCAAGTGTGACTGAGCCTGTACAGTTGGCCTCTACACCTGGTATTACGCCTTTAAAGGTTGTTTTGGTGGGCTTAATCCTCGAGGGATCTATGCCCATTTTCCACACTGTATCCTGGTAAAGCAGGTTCAGGCTACTGCCGCCGTCCATAAGGACTCTAGTGAGATGAAATCCGTCAATAATTGGATCTAGAACCAATGCAGCGAATCCGCCATGACGGATGCTAGTGGGATGGTCCCTTCGATCAATGGTGATCGGGCAGGAGGACCATGGGTTGAACTTTGGGGCGACTGGCTCTACCGTGTATACGTCCCTTAATGCAGGCTTCCGCTCCCTTTTGGGGACATGGGTTGCGTATATCATGTTCACCGTCCGCACTTGTGGGGGAAAACCCTTCTGTCCACTATTGTTCGGCGGCCGGGGCTCCTCGTCGTCATCACTATGCAGCCCCTTGTCTTCATTTTCGGCGTTTAACCTGCCTGCCTGCTTGAACACCCAACAGTCCTTGTTGGTGTGATTGGCTGGCTTTTCGGGGGTGACATGTATCTGGCACGAGCGGTCGAGTATTCGGTCCAAACTGGACGGGCCCCTAGGATTCCTTTTGTATGGCTTTTTCCGCTGACCGGATTTAGAACCTCTGAATCCGTCATTAACTGCCGTATCCTCAGCATTGTCGCCGTTAATGCGGCACTTCTGCTTGTTGCGACGCGACCTGCCACTACTATCCCTGGTGTCCGAATTACCAGGGTTCTTGGTCATATTGTTGCTACGAGCAAGCCAGCTGTCTTCTCCCGCGCAAAAGCGGGTCATGAGTGTCGTGAGTGCTGCCATAGATTTCGGCTTTTCCTGTCCAAGGTGCCGGGCCAGCCACTCGTCATGGATATTATGTTTGAAGGCTGCTAGGGCCTCGGCGTCCGGACAGTCGACTATTTGATTTTTCTTTGTTAGGAACCGTGTCCAGAATTGCCTGTCCGATTCCTCTGGCTGCTGAATTACGTGACTTAGGTCATTGGCGTCTGGGGGTCGCACGTAAGTGTCCTGGAAATTGTCGAGGAATGCGGCTTCCAGGTCCTCCCAACAACTGATTGATCCTGTTGGCAAGCTATTAAGACAATGCTGAGCTGGTCCTTTAAGGTTGAGTGGGAGGTATTTGATGGCGCGGAAATCATCACCGCGGGCCATGTGGATATGAAGGAGATTATCCTTGATCCATACCGCAGGATCTGTTGTGCCATCATATGATTCGATGTTTACGGGTTTGAAACCCTCGGGGATTTGATGATCCATTATTTCGTCTGTAAAGCAGAGTGCGTGTGCGGTGCCTCTGTACTGGGCTATATCATGACGTAGCTCCAATGAGCCTTGTCTACTGTGTTCGGCCCTGCCGAATTTGTGGCCGGCGTGACGGTTACCGTCTCGAGCCGTGGGGCGCCCACGCGATCCGTAGATCGATCTTGTTTGCCTTGCCTTGTCCTCCAACATGTCTCGTAAGTCCGGCGCATATTCCTGTGCCTTGGTACGGCGTGCGGCTTGAGTGGAGGGCCGAGAGGCCTCTTTGTCGCAGCCACATGGTGGCCGGTCGGCCGCATCAAGTGCTTCATCCTCTAATCGGGGTAGCAACCTGCGCTTTGGGTAGCTCTTGGAGGGGCGTTCTAGTTTATGCTCTTCAGCCGCAAGGACTTCAGTCCATCTGTCGACTAGCAAATCTTGATGAGCTCTAAGTTGTTGCTGTTTTTTCTTGAGGCTTCTTGCCGTGGCCATAAGCTTGCATTGAAAACGCTTTTGCTCGACGGGATCCTTTGGCACGACGAATTCGTCGTCGTCGAGGCTTGCCTCATCTTCGGAGGGAGGCATATAATTATCGTCCTCGACCTCTCTGTCTGCCGCTCTCTCATGAGGGCTGGTTTCTCCATCCTCCTATGCTAAATCTTGCTGGAGGGAGTTTTCTTCGGCGCTTTCCAGAGTATTATTATCTCCCGTGCTGGAATCACCGTGTTTGTTTTGGCGGGATTTTGAGCAGCGCCGCTGACGCCAGCGCTTAGGCTGTTTGTTGGAGGGGTCATCCTCCGCTGTTCCATTGCCATCTCCCTCTTTTGGGGTGTCCACCATGTATATGTCATACGATGAGGTGGCTTTCCAGGGCCTAGTAGGCGCTGGTTCTTCGTCATCTCCCTCATCGGCGTCCATACCGTCGATGTCCTCGGAGTCGAAGTCGAGCATGTCGGTTAAGTCGTCGATAGTGGCTATAAAGTGGGTGGTGGGCGGGCTTTGAATTTCTTCATCGTCCGTACCCCAACCTTGCTGACCGTAGTCCGGCCAGGGCTCTCCTGATAAAGAGAGAGACTTCAGTGACTTCAGGATATCGCCGAAAGGCGAGTGCTGAAAGATGTCCGCGGCAATGAACTCCATGATCGGTGCCCAATCAGATTCGATCGGCAAGGGCGTGGAGGGTTCGGAGTCCGGAGAGGTGTCCGACTCCTTGGAGTCACGAGTCTCGCAGAGTACAGGGCTGGTTCTTGGCTCAATCGCTGTTGGGGTCGCAGCCCCCGAGGTGGCGTCCAACCGCCCATCCTTGATTGGCGCAGTTGGCTCCGAATTAAGGGTCGGAGCCGATGTGAGTGCGGCCTCCAGGGCACTATTCAGCGGCAGAGCTAGATCATGCTCGTCGTGACAGTGTGGCGCGCTCGGCAGTGGCTCGAATCCGTTGAAGATCAAGTCCCCGCGGATGTCAGCCGTGTAGTTAAAACTTCCAAATCTGACCTGACGGCCAGGGGCGTAGCTTTTGATCTTCATATCCGTATCGCCAAGCTTGCCTTCAACGCCAAGGAAAGTCCCTTCCGGACACATGACGTAGTCTTCAATCTTGTATCTTCATAGTCCAGGAGTCCGGCTGAAGGTATAGTCCGGCTATCCGAACAACCCCTAATCCAGGACTTCCTCACAAAGGTTTAAGCTTGGGGGAGTTGATACGTCTCCAACGTATCTATTTTTCTCACACTTTTCCTCTTGTTTTGGACTCTAATTTGCATGATTTGAATGAAACTAACCCCGGACTGACGCTTTTTTCAGCAAAACTACCATGGTGTTGTTTTTGGGCAGAAATAAAAGTTCTCGAAATGGAACAACACTTTTTGAAGATTTTTTATATCAATAAAGAGAATTTCTGGAGCCAAGACCTGCCAGGGAGGGGCACCTGGGTCGGCACAACCCACCAGGGCATGCCCCCGTCTCCTGGCGCACCCAAGTGGGTTGTACCCACCTGGTAGCCTCGCTGACGACCCCCTTGATTCTATAAAATCACATATTTCCAGAAAAAATCAGGGAGAAAGATTATCGCGATCCACGAGACGGAGCCGCCGCCAAGCCTTGTTCTTCCTCGGGAGGGCAGATCTAGAGTCCGTTTGGGGCTCTGGAGAGGGGGATCTTTGATCTTCGTCATCACCAACCTATCTCCATCGCCAATTCCATGATGCTCCCCACCGGGAGTGTCGGTGGAAACGACACCTATGGGGTCACTGGGATCCCTTCTACGGTTGGCAAGCGCGAGGGTGTGCAAAGAGCGGGTCTTACAGGAAGCACACAGATCGTATACCCTGGTTAGGGCCGCGAAGATGCGTAATACCATAGTCCTGTTTTGGTCGATGTATTCGAGTGTTCTTGTGTTCTTGAGCTAGTTACGGGGTGCAACTTGCCCAAAAGAGCCGAATCCCTCTCCTGCTCGCCTCGGGCCTCCTTTTATAGGAAAAAGGGGTTGCCACAGTGGCACACATGAGGTGGAATGGTCTACAGTCGACAAGCCTATCCTCTGGGACCATCGGACAAACGCATTTAATGCACTACCAACGTGCCCTCCTTGCTTTATAGGGGACGCCAGGGAAGCACGTCCCAGCTGTCGCCGCCTCGCTTGGCCTCGACACGTGTCCAAGCTGATGAGGCATCATGGCGCCACATTGGCTGGCTGCTGGGCTGGCGCGGTGGTGGAGCCTTCACGAATGGTCGCACGCCACCACGCAGGTGCTTGCTGAGTCAGTGTAGAGGCTGCCCGTCGCCATGCAGGTGCTTGCCCAGCTGGTTGAGCTAGCAGCTACTTGGGTACGATGGTGGAGTCTTGGCTGAAGCGATCCTAGCAGTGGCCCTGCTGATGCCCTGGGCAGGGGTCTTGCCGGGGGCTCGGCAAGGGTGCTGCTGTGGCGTTGTAGTCGTCCCCGACAAGGGTCTTGTTGGGGGTCTTATGGATTCCCGCCGAGGGTCACCGTCTTCTGGTCCTCATCTGATCTCATATGTTTATGATCTTGACGAAGATTTGCATGCCACCAAAAAGGTGCCTCCCGAGCCTTGGTTCCAATGTAGTCGGTTGGCTTGGATCCTGTGGGCTCAAGGGTGGCTCACTCTGCTGTCATCGGGCAATTTGCCCCGGCAAGGCTCTTGCCGGGGCTGCGGAGGCTGCCTCAGCAAGGATCTTTCCGAGGGAGTCCACCTCGCCCTCTTGCTCTCCTGCGCTTCTAGTCTTGGCGTTTCCTTGGTTGCCTCGTGTTTCGACTTCGCTCCGGTTTCCCTCCTCTGCCCTACTTAGTGTGGCCGTGGCGCGCGGCTTTGACTTCCCGTGCACAAGTAAAGGGGTCAAAAGAAGAGCCCCTACTTTTGTACACCGACAGGAGCCCCCGGGCCTGGGCCACACATAAGCGCGCCGTGTGTTGGGCTAGGCCCAAAACGGTGTGCGGGCTGGTGGGGCGGATTTTACCGTAGTAACTTCTCGTCTGCTATGCTTCGCCACGACCCGCGTTGAACGTGCGACATGGAGGGTCATGCATGACGTGTGGGTCATGCGTGGGGCGGTTTCCACACGCGTGCGTCACATCATGGTTGCGTCACATCATGGTAAAGTGGTGGCCCGCGCGTTCCCCGTAAAAAGAGGGAGGCATAGAGGTGCGGCTCATTTACTTGGGCGGACTTGGGTCATGGCCTTCAAGGCGTCAGTCCCCCATGATCACGGGGTGGGGGATGGTCGCCTCACCCGTCCCCTCAATTCCTCTTAATCGCCACGTGTCCCCCATGCAGGTGGCAGGTGGTCGAGGCGGGAAACCGGGTCGTCGCTGAGTGGGGCAACGGGTCGGTCCTGATTCCCAGTGCCTCCGGCGGCTGGGTTGGTTGATTGGGGCGGCCGAGCCTCGACCTCGCCCCTTTATAAGGAGGGGGAGGGGGATGTCATCCCACATTCTCTCAGCATCCATCCTCCTCCACCTCTGCTCCTTTTCTTCCACCCGCCATGGCGAGAGGGGGTGTTGGCCCTTCGACGGTGGCGGTGAGGGTCGCTGCTCGATAGCGCGTCCCGCCTTCCCAAGAGCTCGTGGCGGCATAGCCGGCCACGAGAGGAAGGGGGAGGGGGCAAGGCCGAGGTCGCCATGGCGCTCGGGGGAGAGGGGGATGGGTCAGCGCAACGGCCTCGCCTCCACTAGCGATGCCTCCCCCGATGGAGGGCCACGTCGGGGACCAACCTCGTGAGTTCTTCATCAGGCTGCGCCGGCCACCGCGTCGCCTCCTCTGTCTCCCTACCCCATTTCCTCGGGAGATGGAGCTCGATCCACCCTACACCCTCAGGTTGCACATGAGGGGCTCCGAGAATGGCGACACACGGGTCGACATCGGCTTTCCCACTCTTCACGTCATGTACCTCTGTCGCGGATGGAAGACGTTCACTCGCATCCACAGCCTGATGGTGGGGCTCGTCCTTTACTTCAACTGGAGGACGGCCTGCTCTCTGTCAAGGTCTTTGGAGATCTTGGAATTCGCCTGAAGTGCTTGGTGGAGAGTTCCTTCGACGATGAAGATTCCTCTTCAAGCGGGAGCGACGAGGAGGGTAGCGACAGCGACGACGAGAGCGCCGAGCGAGATCACGTCGACCTCGTCTCCGACTGACCGCGTCGCCCGCCCTACATCGCGTGGCCCGCCGAGGGCCTTCCTCGTCAAGCTCTCCATTGGGGCGCTCCCCGTCGTCTCCTTGGGCGGCTGGCGTAGGAGGGCCGGAGAAGGCTAAGAAGGCGGGTGGCGGCCGTCAAGTCAGAGTACCCGGGCACCGACGCCTTCGCCGCGTATTGCCGGCCCGCTGCCTCATCTTCCAGCTCTCCTTCCGGCACCAAAACATTCTCTTGGTGCCTTCTGCTCCTCGTACCTTGCCTAGGCACTCTTTTTGCCCTCTTGCTATCCTGTTCCACCTCCTGAGGAGAGGGACAAGAAAGGGATTATGGGCATCTTATCTTTTCTTAGTTTGTAAGCTTGCGGGCATTGTTAATTTTAAGACTTGTAATCCCCTTGCTCATGTTTTTAATTCCATGTGAATTGTACCCATATGGGATGTTTTTAATGAAAAAGGGTGCCAGCCAGGTTCTCTGTGCATGAGCGAGGCTCATGCCAAGGAATGAATCCTTATTAATTTTAAGATAAATTTGTCGCCCGGCAACAGGCCTTGCCGTCCCCTAACTTCAGTCAACCATTCTCACGCTTTCGGTGGAGGCAGGGATGAAGTAGAGTTAGGCCCTTCGTTTATTTCCTTGCCCCTGCGTCTACGACCTGGTTATATCCCAGGGACTTGGGTGCAAGAAGAAGGGGGAGCACGGTGGTCTTGGAGCAAAACGAGGTTTCATTTGTCCCAGTTCTATATGGAAATGCACAACAGGGGATGGAGGACTTATCTGAATCCGCAGCCCCCGGCAACTTTGGCTTGTCGTGGTTATATCCTTGTGTCTTCAGCCCTCGGCAATCTTGGTTCACCGGGGCCGGAGCACCGGTTCGTTTTCTTTCTCCGAAGCGGCTGAGCAGAAGTGTCCACGTGTCCTGCGAACCAAGGAAGACAGAAAGACACATACCCGACCTCTAGGCTAGGGGTTAGTCGCCGCTATGCACTATCAACCCTAACCGAGGGAGAGACTTAACCTAGCATGCATGCTAAAACTTAGGGTGCCAGCGCTTCATTTATTTATGCTCAGGGTCTGCGCCAGGCTTTGTAAAGATGGTTACATGCCTTGCCGGCAAGGCTTATACAAAAGGTGGGTTGC
>NC_057800.1:244874222-244887616 GCF_018294505.1 Triticum aestivum
ATGTTCAATGTTCCAGGATTTGCTCACTGGAACAGCATCTTCGGTCTCTAGGCGGACTGCGCCTGGCCTGGTGACTCGTGTTACCTGATAAGGGCCTTCCCATTTCGGCGTCAACTTGTTGGAATTCTTGGCCGACTGAACACGCTGAAGAACAAGGTCGCCTTCCTCAAATCTTCGGGCATGAACCTTGCGCTATGGTAGCGGCGCAAGGCTTGTTGGTAGCATGCTGCTCTCACAGCCACCCGAAAACGATCTTCCTCAAGGAGCATTGCGTCATCTTGCTGCAATTGCTCTTGCTCAAGCTCGTCATAAGAGAGCACTCAAGGTGACCCGTATATGAGTTCCATGGGGAGAACTGCTTCTGCCCCGTATACTAGGGCGAAGGGTGTCTGGCCGGTGGCTCGATTTGGTGTCGTTCTGATCAAGCAAAGAACCACCAGCAACTCATCAATCCAGCGCTTCCCGCTCTTGTGCATCTTGTCAAAAGTCTTTGTCCCCAGGCCTCGCCACACTTCAGCATTTGCCCTCTCCGCCTGGTCATTGCTCCATGGGTGTGCCACGGAAGCGAAACAGACCCTGCTGCCGAGGTCTTGGATATATTGCATGAATGTGTGGCTTGTGAACTACGTGCCATTGTCGGTGATGACTCTGTTTGGCACACCAAAACGGCACACTAGCCCCTTGAAGAACTTGACGGCTAACTGTGCTATCACCTTCCTCACATCTTCCACCTATGGCCACTTTGTGAACTTGTCGATCGCAACGTACAAGTACTCAAAGCCCCTGACAGCGCGGGGGAAAGGGCCCAGGATGTCGAGCCCCCAGACCGAGAATGGCCAGGAAAGAGGAATTGTTTGAAGGGCTTGGCCTGGTTGATGAAGCTTCTTTGAATGGAACTGACACTTGGTTACTAGTGCCGTTGCATCCTGGAGGGCAGTGGGTTACAAGAAACCTTGCCGGAATGCCTTGCCGGCAAGGGCCCTTGACCCTATATGGGAGCCACATATTCCTCCGTGTATCTCCACCAACAGCTCCGGTCCTTCCTCCTGGGGAATACACTTCAATCTCATGTTGTTCGATCTCTTCCGGTATAGGACGTCATCGACGAATTAATACATGGCAGACCGACGAGCTACTTTCTCTGCTTCTTCCTGCTCCTCGGGAAGCTCCCCTGTTTGGAGGAATCGAACGGTATGCTGCGCCCATGCCGTAGCCTGGGGCTTGACGGCAAGGACCAAAGGCATTTCTTCTGCCATGGGAGCGGCCGTCTCGACGGCCGGGGCTTGTCGGCCCACCGGACTCAGTCGCTCCTCGGCAGGCTCAGAACTCGCGGCAACACCCTTGTCGTCGGCCCTTGGTGGCTCAACAGGAAAGTACTTGCTAGGGCCTGATTTCTTCCGTTTGTTCTGCTCCATTGATGGTTTGATGGATGGTTGAGTTAACCGAAATAAAAAAGGTACCTGGTTCCACAGGTAGCTTGAATGAAGCGCGCTTTGACAAGTAATCGGCGATGTCTTTCTTCGCTTGGGGAACGTGCTCCACTTGTATACCGTCAAAGTGCTCCTCCAGCTTCCTCACCTCATCGACGTAGGCCTCCATCAACGGGCTCTGATAATCTTTGTTAACTTGTTTGACGACAAGCTGTGAATCACCCCTGACAATGAGCTTCTTGACCCCGAGGTCCACCGCGATCCTGACACCGGCAAGAAACCCCTCGTACTCAGCGGTGTTGTTGGTGAACATCTTCCTAGGAAAGTACATCTGGATTACATACTTGAGGTGCTCTCCAGTGGGTGCGACGAGCAGCACACCAGCACTGGCGCCTTGCAGCGAGAAAGCCCCGTCAAAGTACATGATCTAGTTGTGACTTGCTTCCTTGCCGGGGAGGGTGGTCTCTTGGATTTCCTCGTCAGGCGTTGTGGTCCATTCTGCAATGAACTCTGCCAAGACTATGCTCTGGATAGTCAAAGTACTTTCAAACTTCAAACCAAAGCTCGAAAGCTCCAAGGCCCACTCCACAATCCTTCCGGTTGCGTCTGGGTTGTGCAGTATCCGTTGTAACGGGAGGCCGGTGACGACGGTGATTTCGTGCGCTTGGAAGTAGTGGCGCAGCTTCCTCGAGGCCATAAGGAGGCCGAAGAGCAATTTCTGCACACCAGAGTACCTTAACCTAGCCCCCTGCAGGAGAGAGCTGACAAAGTAAACCAGGTGCTGCATCATCTTCTTCTTCTGCACCACCTCATTTGATTGCATGGGGCCTGTTCTGATGGCGCCAGACTCCGCTGGGGCCTTGCATTGCCGGCATCGGGCCCTGTCGGGGGAACCTCTGGCTTGCCATCCGCCAGTCCCGCTGAGGGAGTCCCGGATTAGGGGGTGTTCGGGTAGCCGGACTATACCTTCAGCCGGACTCCAGGACTATGAAGATACAAGATTGAAGACTTCGTCCCGTGTCCGGATGGGACTTTCCTTGGCGTGGAAGGCAAGCTTGGCGATGCGGATATTCAAGATCTCCTACCATTGTAACCGACTCTATGTAACCCTAACCCTATTCGGTGTCTATATAAACCGGAGGGTTGTAGTCCGTAGGCAATCAACTCCATATACAACAATCATACCATAGGCTAACTTCTAGGGTTTAGCCTCCTTGATCTCGTGGTAGATCTACTCTTGTACTACCCATATCATCAATATTAATCAAGCAGGACGTAGGGTTTTACCTCCATCAAGAGGGCCCGAACCTGGGTAAAACATCGTGTTCCCTGCCACCTATTACCATCCGGCCTAGACGCACAGTTCGGGACCCCCTACCTGAGATCCGCTGGTTTTGACACCGACATTGGTGCTTTCATTGAGAGTTCCTCTGTGCCGTCACAATCAGGAAGGATGCCTCCTCCCGTCTTTAAAGACGGCGCCGTTGCTAAGGGAGCCTTGGCTGTCGGCCAAACCCTCCGGCAAGGTGGTTTCCTCATGACCGCCTGTTCGGCTGTTGCACCGACGGTGACCTCTCGGGTCATCAAAAGCAACCTACACGTCAGCTCGGAGCTCGTCGAGCAGCTAGATCCAATGGAGCTCTCTTCCGTAAACAAGCTCTTGGATCACATCGCCGCCCTCGGGGTCGCTACGGATTACGACCAGGTTGGGCTTAAACCCGATCTAAGAGAAATTAACTCTCCCCAAGTCACCCACCACGTTGCCGTGGTAGAGACGTAGTGCGGCGACCCTTCATCTATTTTAAGGACTAGCTACGTCCGAATTCCCGACCCCTCCAAGCCGAATACCCGCGGAGGGGGAGATGTAACTCAAGACCTGAGCTTAGGATCAGGCAACAGGCCAGATTCACTGGACAACATCCAAGAATCTGAACTTCAGAGTTCGGAAACTCTTCGGCCTCCGAATCTTGGATTGGGTGAGGTTTCAGATTCAACGACACCCGCCCACCCGATCATAAGCAATCTCTCCCAAATCAGGCAGAGGCCCGAGGAAACAGTACATCATTACTGGGCCAGATTCCTCCTAGTTATGAACATGATAAAGGATTGCTGCGAGGAAGACGCAATCTCAATTTTCTGCAGTAATTGCACGGACAAGGGAATCCTTAACGCCGTAAGTCATCGTGATATCACACGCTTCGCTGACTTGGCGTCCATAGTACAAAAATGCTATGCGATGGAAAGCGCCTGGAAAACCGAAATAAATTTTTGGGATAATCCGGCCTTGAATAGTAATCCCGTCCGAACTAAGAGGGTGCATTATCATAGGACACCCGGGATAAACACCAAAAAGCCAAAACCCTCTACAGGGCATGCAACCGTACTGGAAAGATGGCTTGATGGACCCTGTAGAATTCACAGTACAGAGGACGCCACACCAAGTAACAGCCTTAGAGCATGTTGGATACTCCGGCAGGTGGCCAAAATCGGCGAGGACCTCTTAATTCCGGAGGCCGCAGAAAGCCAGCCCAAGGACACCAGTACCGTTCTCACAGTCTTCGAGACTTTCGCATCAAACAATGTGCGAAAAAGAACACTCCGCAACCTCGCCGAAGTCTATCAAGTTGCAACAATAAATCCATGGAGCGACACTGCCATTACCTTCAACGCAAGTGATGAACCTAGATTCCGAACAGCCCGAGCACCAGCCGCATGTTGGGGAACGTTGCAGAAAACAAAAAATTTCCTACTCGTTTCACCAAGATCATCTAGGAGTTCATCTAGCAACGAGTGATTAGATGCATCTACATACCTTTGTAGATCACGAGCGGAAGCGTTCAAAAGAACGGTGATGATGTAGTCGTACTCGACGTGATCCAAATCACCGATGACCAGCGCCGAACGGACGGCACCTCCGCGTTCAACACACGTACGGAACAGCCACGTCTCCTCCTTCTTGATCCAGCAAGGGAGGGAGGAGAGGTTGAGGGAGATGGCACCAGCAGCAGCATGACGGCGTGGTGTTGATGGAGCTGCAGTACTCCGGCAGAGCTTCGCTAAGCACTATGGAGGTGGAGGAGGTGTTGGAGAGGGAGAAGGAGGCAACCAAAGGCCAAGGCGTTCAGGTATGAAGTCCCTCCTCTCCCCCACTATATATAGGAGGGCCAAGGGGGGTGGCCGGCCCTAGGAGATCCAATCTCCTAGGGGGTGCGGCGGCCAAGGGGGGTTTCCCTCCCCCCCAAGGCACCTAGGAGGTGCCTTCCCCTCCTAGGACTCTTCCCCCTTCAAACCCTAGGCGCATGGGCCTATGTGGGGCTGGTGCCCTTGGCCCATTAGGCCAAGGCGCACCCCCTACAGCCCATGTGGCCCCCCCGGGACAGGTGGACCCACCCAGTGGACCCCCGGGACCCTTCCGGTGGTCCCGGTACAATACCGATAACCCCGAAACTTGTCCCGATGCCCGAAACAGGACTTCCCATATATAAATCTTTACCTCCGGACCATTTCGGAACTCCTCGTGACGTCCGGGATCTCATCCGGGACTCCGAACAACATTCGGATTACTGCATATACATATCCCTACAACCCTAGCGTAACTGAACCTTAAGTGTGTAGACCCTACGGGTTCGGGAGACAAGCAGACATGACCGAGACGACTCTCCGGTCAATAACCAACAACGGTATCTGGATACCCATGTTGGCTCCCACATGCTCCACGATGATCTCATCGGATGAACCACGATGTCGAGGATTCTATCAACCCCGTACGCTATTCCCTTTGTCTATCGATATGTTACTTGCCCGAGATTCGATCATCGGTATCCCAATACCTCGTTCAATCTTGTTACCGGCAAGTCACTTTATTCGTACCGTAATGCATGATCCCGTGACCAGACACTTGGTCACTTTGAGCTCATTATGATGATGCATTACCGAGTGGGCCCAGTGATACCTCTCCGTTATACGGAGTGACAAATCCCAGTCTTGATCCATGTCACCCAACAGACACTTTCGGAGATACCCGTAGTCTACCTTTATAGTCACCCATTTACGTTGTGACGTTTGGCATACCCAAAGCACTCCTACGGTATCCGGGAGTCACACGATCTCATGGTCTAAGGAAAAGATACTTTGACATTGGAAAACTCTAGCAAACGAACTATACGATCTTGTGCTATGTTTAGGATTGGGTCTTGTCCATCACATCATTCTCCCAATGATGTGATCTCGTTATCAATGACATCCAGTGTCCATAGTCAGGAAACCATGACTATCTGTTGATCAACGAGCTAGTCAACTAGAGGCTCACTAGGGACATGTTGGTGTCTGTTATTCACACATGTATTACGATTTCCGGATAACACAATTATAGCATGAATAAAGACAATTATCATGAACAAGGAAATATAATAATAATGCTTTTATTATTGCCTCTAGGGCATATTTCCAACAGTCTCCCACTTGCACTAGAGTCAATAATCTAGTTACATTGTGACGAATCGAACACCCATAGAATTCTGGTGTTGATCATGTTTTGCTCTAGGGAGAGGTTTAGTCAACGGATCTGCTATATTCAGGTCCGTATGTACTTTACAAATCTCTATGTCTCCATCTTGAACATTTTCACGAATGGAGTTGAAGCGACGCTTGATGTGCCTTGTCTTCTTGTGAAACCTGGGCTCCTTGGCAAGTGCAATAGCTCCAGTGTTGTCATAGAAGAGCTTGATCGGCCCCGGCGCATTGGGTATGACTCCTAGGTCGGTGATGAACTCCTTCACCCATATTGCTTCATGTGCTGCCTCCGAGGCTGCCATGTACTCCGCTTCACATGTAGATCCCGCCACGACGCTCTGCTTGCAACTGCACCAGCTTACTGCCCCACCATTCAAAATATACACGTATCCGGTTTGTGACTTAGAGTCATCCAGATCTGTGTCGAAGCTAGCGTCGACGTAACCTTTTACGACGAGCTCTTCGTCACCTCCATAAACGAGAAACATTTCCTTAGTCCTTTTCAGGTACTTCAGGATATTCTTGACTGCTGTCCAGTGTTCCTTGCCGGGATTACTTTGGTACCTTCCTACCAAACTTACGGCAAGGTTTACATCAGGTCTGGTACACAACATGGCATACATAATAGAACCTATGGCTGAGGCATAGGGGATGACACTCATCTCTTCTATCTCTGCTGCCGTGGTCGGACATTGAGCTGAGCTCAATTTCACACCTTACAAAACAGGCAAGAACCCTTTCTTGGACTGATCCATTTTGAACTTCTTCAAAATCTTATCAAGATATGTGCTTTGTGAAAGACCTATGAGGCGTCTTGATCTATCCCTATAGATCTTGATGCCTAATATATAAGCAGCTTCTCCAAGGTCCTTCATTGAAAAACTCTTATTCAAGTAGGCCTTAATGCTGTCCAAAAGTTCTATATCATTTCCCATCAAAAGTATGTCATCTACATATAGTATGAGAAATGCTATAGAGCTCCCACTCACTTTCTTGTAAACACAGGCTTCTCCATAAGTCTGTGTAAACCCAAACGCTTTGATCATCTCATCAAAACGAATGTTCCAACTCCGAGATGCTTGCACCAGCCCATAAATCGAGCGTTGGAGCTTGCACACCTTGTCAGCATTTTTAGGATCGACAAAACCTTCCGGCTGCATCATATACAATTCTTCCTTAAGGAAACCATTAAGGAATGCCGTTTTGACGTCCATTTGCCAAATTTCATAATCATAAAATGAGGCAATTGCTAACATGATTCGAACGGACTTCAGCTTCGCTACCGGTGAGAAAGTCTCATCATAGTCAATCCCTTGAACTTGTCGATAACCCTTAGCGACAAGCCGAGCTTTATAGATGGTCACATTACCATCCGCGTCTGTCTTCTTCTTAAAGATCCATTTATTTTCTATGGCTCGCCGTTCTACGGGCAAGTCAGTCAAAGTCCATACTTCGTTTTCATACATGGATCCTATCTCGGATTTCATGGCTTCTAGCCATTTGTCGGAATCCGGACCCGCCATCGCTTCTTCATAGTTCGAAGGTTCACCATTGTCTAACAACATGATTTCCAAGACAGGGTTGCCGTACCACTCTGGTGCGGAACGTGTCCTCGTGGACCTTCGAATTTCAGTAGGAGCTTGATCAGAAGTATCTTGATCATTATCATTAACTTCCTCTTTAGTCGGTGCAGGTGTTGGGTAACGTTGCAGAAAACAAAAAATTTCCTACTCGTTTCACCAAGATCATCTAGGAGTTCATCTAGCAATGAGTCATTGGATGCATCTACGTACCTTGTAGATCGCGAGCGGAAGCGTTCAAAGAACGGGGATGATGTAGTCGAACACGACGTGATTCGAATCACCGGAGATCCTAGCACCGAACGGACGGCACCTCCGCGTTCAACACACGTACGGAACAGCCACGTCTCCTCCTTCTTGATCCAGCAAGGGAGGGAGGAGAGGTTGAGGGAGATGGCACCAGCAGCAGCACGACGGCGTGGTGTTGATGGAGCTGCAGTACTCCGGCAGAGCTTCGCTAAGCAATAAGGAGATGGATGAGGTGTTGGGGAGGGAGAAGGAGGCAACCAAAGGCCAAGGACTCAAGGTATGAAGTCCCTCCTCTCCCCCACTATATATAGGGGTGCCAAGGGGGGGTGGCCGGCCCTAGGAGATCCAATCTCCTAGGGGGTGCGGCGGCCAAGGGGGGTTTCCCTCCCCCCCAAGGCACCTAGGAGGTGCCTTACCCTCCTAGGACTCTTGCCCCCTTGAACCCTAGGCGCATGGGCCTATGTGGGGCTGGTGCCCTTGGCCCAAGCAGGCCAAGGCGCACCCCCTACAGCCCATGTGGCCCCCGGGGATGGGTGGCCCCACCCGGTGGGCCCCCGGGACCCCTCCGGTGGTCCCGGTACAATACCGATAACCCCGAAACTTGTCCCGATGCCCGAAACAGGACTTCCCATATATAAATCTTTACCTCCGGACCATTCCGGAACTCCTCGTGCCGTCCGGGATCTCATCCGGGACTCCGAACAACATTCGGGTTACTGCATATACATATCCCTACAACCCTAGCGTAACCGAACCTTAAGTGTGTAGACCCTACGGGTTCGGGAAACAAGCAGACATGACCGAGACGACTCTTCGGTCAATAACCAACAGCGGGATCTGGATACCCATGTTGGCTCCCACATGCTCCACGATGATCTCATCGGATGAACCACGATGTCGAGGATTCAATCAACCCCGTACGCTATTCCCTTTGTCTATCGATATGTTACTTGCCCGAGATTCGATCGTCGGTATCCCAATACCTCGTTCAATCTCGTTACCGGCAAGTCACTTTACTCGTACCGTAATGCATGATCCCGTGACCAGACACTTGGTCACTCTGAGCTCATTATGATGATGCATTACCAAGTGGGCCCAGTGATACCTCTCCGTCATACGGAGTGACAAATCCCAGTCTTGATCCATGTCACCCAACAGACACTTTCGGAGATACCCGTAGTCTACCTTTATAGTCACCCAGTTACGTTGTGACGTTTGGCATACCCAAAGCACTCCTACGGTATCCGGGAGTTACACGATCTCATGGTCTAAGGAAAAGATACTTTGACATTGGGAAACTCTAGCAAACGAACTATACGATCTTGTGCTATGTTTAGGATTGGGTCTTGTCCATCACATCATTCTCCCAATGATGTGATCTCGTTATCAATGACATCCAGTGTCCATAGTCAGGAAACCATGACTATCTGTTGATCAACGAGCTAGTCAACTAGAGGCTCACTAGGGACATGTTGGTGTCTGTTATTCACACATGTATTACGATTTCCGGATAACACAATTATAGCATGAATAAATACAATTATCATGAACAAGGAAATATAATAATAATGCTTTTATTATTGCCTCTAGGGCATATTTCCAACAGTCTCCCACTTGCACTAGAGTCAATAATCTAGTTACATTGTGATGAATCGAACACCCATGGAATTCTGGTGTTGATCATGTTTTGCTCTAGGGAGAGGTTTAGTCAACGGATCTGCTATATTCAGGTCCGTATGTACTTTACAAATCTCTATGTCTCCATCTTGAACATTTTCACGAATGGAGTTGAAACGACGCTTGATGTGCCTTGTCTTCTTGTGAAACCTGGGCTCCTTGGCAAGTGCAATAGCTCCAGTGTTGTCACAGAAGAGCTTGATCGGCCCCGACGCATTGGGTATGACTCCTAGGTCGGTGATGAACTCCTTCACCCATATTGCTTCATGTGCTGCCTCCGAGGCTGCCATGTACTCCGCTTCACATGTAGATCCTGCCACGACGCTTTGCTTGCAACTGCACCAGCTTACTGCCCCACCATTCAAAATATACACGTATCCGGTTTGTGACTTAGAGTCATCCAGATCTATGTCGAAGCTAGCGTCGACGTAACCCTTTACGACGAGCTCTTCGTCACCTCCATAAACGAGAAACATTTCCTTAGTCCTTTTCAGGTACTTTAGGATATTCTTGACCGCTGTCCAGTGTTCCTTGCCGGGATTACTTTGGTACCTTCCTACCAAACTGACGGCAAGGTTTACATCAGGTCTGGTACATAGCATGGCATACATAATAGAACCTATGGCTGAGGCATAGGGGATGACACTCATCTCTTCTATATCTACTGCCGTGGTCGGACATTGAGCTGAGCTCAATTTCATACCTTGCAACACAGGCAAGAACCCCTTCTTGGATTGATCCATATTGAACTTCTTCAATATCTTATCAAGGTATGTGCTTTGTGAAAGACCTATGAGGCGTCTCGATCTATCTCTATAGATTTTGATGCCTAATATATAAGCAACTTCTCCAAGGTCCTTCATTGAAAAACTTTTATTCAAGTAGGCCTTGATGCTGTCCAAGAGTTCTATATCATTTCCCATCAACAGTATGTCATCTACATATAATATGAGAAATGCTACAGAGCTCCCACTCACTTTCTTGTAAACGCAGGCTTCTCCATAAGTCTGTGTAAACCCAAACGCTTTGATCATCTCATCAAAGCGAATGTTCCAACTCCGAGATGCTTGCACCAGCCCATAAATCGAGCGTTGGAGCTTGCACACTTTGTCAGCATTCTTAGGATCGACAAAACCTTCCGGCTGCATCATATACAATTCTTCCTTAAGGAAACCATTAAGGAATGCCGTTTTGACGTCCGTTTGCCATATTTCGTAATCATAGAATGCGGCAATTGCTAACATGATTCGGACGGACTTCAGCTTCGCTACCGGTGAGAATGTCTCATCGTAGTCAACCCCTTGAACTTGTCGATAACCCTTAGCGACAAGCCGAGCTTTATAGATGGTCACATTACCATCCGCGTCTGTCTTCTTCTTAAAGATCCATTTATTTTCTATGGCTCGCCGCTCAACGGGCAAGTCAGTCAAAGTCCATACTTTGTTTTCATACATGGATCCTATCTCGGATTTCATGGCTTCCAGCCATTTGTCAGAATCCGGGCCCGCCATCGCTTCTTCATAGTTCGAAGGTTCACCATTGTCTAACAGCATGATTTCCAAGACAGGGTTGCCGTACTACTCTGGTGCGGAACGTGTCCTTGTGGACCTTCGAATTTCAGTAGGGGCTTGATCAGAAGTATCTTGATCATTGTCATTAACTTCCTCTCTAGTCGGTGCAGGCACCTCAGGAACATTTTCTTGAGTTGCGCCATTTTCCGGTTCAAGAGGTAATACTTCATCAAGCTCTACTTTTCTCCCACTTACTTCTTTCGAGAGAAACTCTTTCTCCAGAAAGGACCCATTCTTGGCAACAAAGATCTTGCCTTCGGATCTGAGGTAGAAGGTGTACCCAATAGTTTCTTTTGGGTATCCTATGAAGACGCATTTTTCCGACTTGGGTTCGAGCTTTTCAGGTTGAAGTTTCTTGACATAAGCATCGCATCCCCAAACTTTTAGAAACGACAGCTTAGGTTTCTTCCCAAACCATAATTCATACGGTGTCGTCTCAAGGGATTTCGACGGAGCCCTATTTAAAGTGAATGCGGCAGTCTCTAAAGCATAGCCCCAAAAAGAAAGCGGTAAATCGGTAAGAGACATCATAGATCGCACCATATCTAACAGAGTGCGATTACGACGTTCGGACACACCATTACGCTGAGGTGTTCCAGGCGGCATGAGTTGTGAAACTATTCCACATTTTCTTAAGTGTGCCCCAAACTCGTGACTCAAGTATTCTCCTCCACGATCTGATCGTAGAAACTTGATTTTCCTGTCACGTTGATTTTCAACCTCACTCTGAAATTCCTTGAACTTTTCAAAGGTTTCAGACTTGTGTTTCATTAAGTAGATATACCCATACCTACTTAAATCATCAGTGAGGGTGAGAACATAACGATAGCCACCGCGAGCCTCAACACTCATTGGACCGCATACATCAGTATGTATGATTTCCAATAAGTCGGTTGCTCGCTCCGTTGTTCCTGAGAACGGAGTCTTGGTCATTTTACCCATAAGGCATGGTTCGCATGTGTCAAATGATTCATAATCAAGAGACTCTAAAAGTCCATCAGCATGGAGCTTCTTCATGCGTTTGACACCTATGTGACCAAGGCGGCAGTGCCACAGGTATGTGGGACTATCATTATCAACCTTACTTCTTTTGGTACTCACAATATGAACATGTGTAGCATCACGTTCGAGATTCATAAAGAATAAACCATTCACCATAGGAGCATGACCATAAAACATATCTCTCATAAAAATGGAACAACCATTATTCTCAGATTTAAAAGAGTAGCCATCTCGAATTAAACGAGATCCCGATACAATGTTCATGCTCAAAGCTGGCACTAAATAACAATTATTAAGGTTTAAAACTAATCCCGAAGGGAGATGCAGAGGTAGCGTGCCGACGGCGATCACATTGACCTTGGAACCATTCCTGACGCGCATCGTCACCTCGTCCTTTGCCAGTTTCCGCTTATTCCGCAGCCCCTGCTTTGAGTTACAAATGTGAGCAACTGCACCGGTATCAAATACCCAGGAGCCACTACGGGCACTAGTAAGGTACACATCAATTACATGTATATCACATATACCTTTTGTTTTGCCGGCCTTCTTATCCGCTAAGTACTTAGGGCAGTTCCGCTTCCAGTGACCGCTTCCCTTGCAATAAAAGCACTCAGTCTCGGGCTTGGGTCCATTCTTTGGCTTCTTCCCGGCAGCTTGCTTGCCGGGCGCGGCAACCTCCTTGCCTTCCTTCTTGAAGTTCTTTTTACCCTTGCCTTTCTTGAACTTAGTGGTTTTATTGACCATCAACACTTGATGTTCCTTCCTGACTTCTACCTCTGCTGATTTCAGCATAGCAAATACTTCAGGAATGGTCTTTTCCATCCCCTGCATATTGAAGTTCATCACAAAGCTCTTGTAGCTTGGTGGAAGCGACTGGAGGATTCTGTCAATGACCGCATCATCCGGGAGATTAACTCCCAGCTGAGTCAAGCGGTTATGCAACCCAGACATAGTGAGTATGTGCTCACTGACAGAACTGTTTTCCTCCATCTTACAGCTGAAGAATTTGTCGGAGACTTCATATCTCTCGACCCGGGCATGAGCTTGGAAAACCATTTTCAGCTCTTCGAACATCGCATATGCTCCATGTCTCTCAAAACGCTTTTGGAGCCCCGGCTCTAGGCTGTAAAGCATGCCGCACTGAACGAGGGAGTAGTCATCGAAACGTGCCTGCCAAGCGTTCATAACATCTTGTTCTGCAGGGAGAACGGGTGCGTCACCAAGCGGTGCTTGTAGGACATAATCTTTCTTGGCAGCTATGAGGATGATCCTCAGGTTCTGGACCCAGTCCGTATAGTTGCTGCCATCGTCTTTCAGCTTAGTTTTCTCTAGGAACGCATTGAAGTTGAGGACTACGTTGGCCATTTGATCTA
>NC_057800.1:245187626-245348568 GCF_018294505.1 Triticum aestivum
AGTTGCATCCTAATCTCCGTCTATCATTTCACAGTAAAGAGCATGTCATGCATTCATGCTCATCGATAGCTCATATTCTTGTGGTCTGTCAAGCCATTCTGTTCCGGAATGACTAGGAGAAACAAACTCCAGTACCTTATCCATCTCCAGGATTGGGTCAAAGTAGTTGTAATCTGCAAATCAAAATGCCAATCCAGCTTTTGTTCTGTTCTACCTCGGAGTATTACCCCCTTTATGTCAGGATTGTCATGAGAATTGCAGCATCTCTCATGAATTCTTGACGCGGTGATACTTCTTACCATCATTTTTCATTCCTCGGTGCCGTGTTGTCACAACCGGAATGCCGACAAGTGAACCATGATGTGTTAAATCAATACTCCTAGCAACCGTGTTGCTTGGTAGTTAATGGACATTAATATCATTCTTAGCATGTTGGTTATCGAATCACTATTCTAGGATTGATCGTCCTACCTTGTCCTTATTTCTGGTGCACTCTTCGATCTTTGAGTTAGGATTGAATCCCTTGCTCTTCTGATCATGTCGTCTTGCCTTGAAAAGCAAGATTGTTCTCGAGCTTAGAGACTTATCGGTGGTTCGAGATTTTTCAGATATCTTCACGGAAGTATCATCAGGTCGTCCCCTGACCGATATGTTGAGTTCGTGATCAAGTTGGTTTTCCGATAAACCACTCTTTCTCCAAGAATCTGTGTTGGATCCCCCTGAGCTAGTTGGTTAAGCCAAACAACAACTTGGAGAGTTGGAAGATAAAAGCTTGTCTGACTTAGTTCATGTTAAGGGATATCTTTTGTGTGTGTGTGTGTTGAAGAAAGATGATATCTCCATCGATTGGTCCTCGCGATCAGTTGTTGGATCTATTGCCTTGTCAAAACTTTGACTTGAGTATGGGCGTCAAGTCAAATCAGAACCAACGATGTTCGTAATGTTGTCTTACTCGTGGTTGATCCCTCGAGCATAAAACATTACATCTTTTGGTCTGACCAATGCTATCACTGTGTTCACATGGTGGTGGAAGTCCAGTGATATGTAAATTCCAATGAGTTGCTATTGAGCCCATCAGCAGCATCTTGTCTCCTCCATGATTCATGTTCAAATCAAGCTAGTGTTGGAATTTTTGTAAGCATTATCTTCATGTCCCGTTCATGAAATACATGTTTGGTGTAAGAAGTGACTTTTTGCAAGTTCACGTGCATTAGGTGCAAGTTGCCGCCGTGAATTCGAGAAAGATTGTTTTTGTTTCCTTTGGAATCATCCCAAGTCAGTCATGTACGTGCGAAGTATTCTATGGTCTGATAGTCTAATCATCTTCATTCTATACGTATCCCTAGCACACCAAGCCACTGATTGATTTGTTCAAGGAGAAGAGGTCTCTTCTTAAGAGCAAGACTTATGCAAGGACTTCGATGTCGTTGTTGATGGTTCCCCACCTGAACTCACTAGTGTTTTATTATAAGACTACAACATTGTCATGCTTGTCTGGGACAGCCTATTCACATGTATGTAGCAGAACCAACTCATGTTTTGGAGCTTGCTATCGTAGTTCATCTCCCGAGAGTCTCGCAACGCCATCTCGTTGATTTGTGTTGCAATCTTTCATTTTTCTCTCTAGACTGGGTGAGTCTGGAATATCCTGACACCAACCAGATCTGAATCTCAGGCAGATATGATGGTTGGAACATTCCCAACATCTACATTTTGTTCCCAGCTTGCACCGCCATTGTGCCAATCCCCATGGGCTGCCCTCTCAGTAATTGTTGTTTAGGATCATCTTCAAAAGTGGTCCTACCATGGGTCCCATCCATTTCCGATGACAAGCAAAAGCATCCATTGCGTTGTCATCAACAAGGTAGTCCACATCATCCATTCTAGTCCGAGTATGTCATTCTTTTGAACTCCTTCAAATGATCGAATGTGATTGCCTTAGGTTGGTATAAAGAGTCTCAATGATCTATGAATCAAAAGTAATTCTTTTTGCCACTTAAGGAAATAACTCTACGATTCACCTTCCCTAAGATGCCCTGTTATGGGATCATGGCAATTATTTCATCGCCACCTTGAGACCATCCACCATCTCTCTAAGCGTGGAATTGTTGCCCACCAAATCAAACCTCGTTGTTTGTTCTTCCATCCCTCTCGATGTGTTTTGTGTCTCAACTCGAGATGTTTCAACATCTCATTCCACGAGTTGATCTTGTATAGCTCGATCTTCGAGAAGATCAATCCTAGTAGAGTTTCTTTCCGTTGTCATCGCGTGGATGAAGATCTCAAAAGTGAGGATGTCAAGATCAACGTATGCAATGAATCAACAACCTTATGATGTGCAACCTGGATCGCGAAGATTGTGTTGGTCTTGTGCCCCCTCTGTCTTCTTACCTCACGTCTTGAATCTCGGGACGAGATTCTTGTTTAGTGGGGGTGAGTTGTCACAACCCTAGTTTAGCCTTTGCCTGTCCTTGCATGATCAACATGTCTAAATTCTGAAATTTGAATTGAGGGAATTTTCAAAGCCTTAGAAACCTTTTAAAAATAATCAACATTTAATTCTCATTAAATGAGTCCAAAGAAATGTTCCTGTTACTCTGCGACAATATTGGTAAGAGGTAAAATTCAAACCAATATTTTTGGAATTACAAAAATATTTAGTTTGGGCCTTTGACTTAAATCAATGACATATTTGAGTTGAATTTATTTCTGTTATATAAGAAATAAAGTTCAAATATTTTTGTAAGTTGCCCGTGACCTTGGACTAGTTCCCGAGACCACATAACAATTTACAGAAAGTTCAAAAAACGATTTGATGTTTTAAATCAAATCAAAACCAATTGCAAAAAATAGAAAACAGAAAAAAATTAGAAAAATAGAAAAGGGACTTACCTGGCTTACCTATCACGGCCCAGCTGGCCAGCCCACCTGGTGGCCCAGCCATTGGCCTCCTCCTGTCGTCTTCCTCCTTGCCAGAAGGACGGGCGCATGCCCGACGCGCGCGCAGCGCCGCCCGGCCACCTCCTGCTTGCCGCTTTCCCCCTCGACACTCTGGAGATGCCACGGGACCCTCCTGGAGCCGTATGGTCCCCCACACCTCCTCTCCCCTTCTCTGTCTCGCTCTCTCTCCCGCAGCCGAACGCCACGGTCGCCACCGATCACTGCCACCACAGCCACCGGCCTGCCCTAGCCCATGGACGTGTCCCCGAGCTCCGCTTTCATTCTCTACGTCCTCCACACCAAGCCACGCATCTCGGGAGGCCCTGGAATGCCGCCATCGCCATCGTCATCAACCTCTGCCCCGACGTTCGCCGTCCGTCGATTCGCCTCCGTCCGGACATCCCCAAGCTCGCCGTCAAGCTCATCGTGATTGCTGTGAGGCTACGATCATTTCCCCCCTAATCTCGCCTCCGTTTGATTGCCGTAGCCACCGCCCCCTTGCTAACAGCAGCCGCCACCGCACGGGCTCGTCGCCGGCGCTACCCCGGTGACCATTGGGTCTTGGCGTGCATCGTTGTGCTGGCCACGACCCGTAGAGCCCCCCAACACGTTAGCTTGCTCGTTTGAGAGCAGCAGCGCCGAACCCGACAACACAGAGCGCCGACCACCTCGAAGCTCGTCGCCGGTGCCTCTGCAGGCCACCCCAGCTCCATCCGCCCCCACCACTGGATGCACCACTCCGCCAGCTCCCCGTAGATGCTCCCCGCGCGCCAAACCGGACCTTGTAGCAAAATGCCGATGCCCTCTGCCGCGGGTTTGGTCGCCGGCATTCACACGCCGGTGGTGATGACGTGGTACCATCATTAGGGACTAATTACCAACTTAATTACGCCCTGACCCGCTGACGCACGGGCCCCATGCCCTTAGTTAACCACAGTTTAAATTCCTATAGTTTTAACTAATCACAGTGGCCCACGTGTCAGCGTTGACCTGCCTAACGTGGCCCCTGTCCGACCCCACCCGTCAGTGACCCAAGCCAGCTTGTGACACTGACCAATGGCCCCCCTGGTCAGGTTTGACCTAGACCAGCATGTTGACTTGCTGACGTTGTCGTGACGTCAGGCTGACGCCGTATTTATTTTCTGGAACTTTAAATAAATCAGAAATGATTTATTATTTCTAGAAAATGCCCAAAACTTCTAAAATCTTAGAAAATAATATATAGCTCAGAATAAGATAAGTTATATATGAAAAATGATCATAATAATCCAATCTATCCATCTGTAGCTTTTCCATGCATGTTTAAACAAATTAACCTTGCTGTTTAGATCAAAACATGATAATGCACTTTATAAGTTGTTAGTTTGAATTTGAATTTGAACCTTTGGTTCAAATCAACTCAGACCCTTCTGTTCTTAGCTGCATTAGCTCAAATCATAGCATATCGACATGTCATGATCATGCATCATTTTGTGCATTGCATTGATTGTGTTCTTTCTGTGTTTGCCGATGGTTGTTCCCCCTCGGTAGACGTATGTTTCGATGATGAGTTCGATGACACCAATGAAGAGCTATCTCATCTTCAGAAGTGCCAGGCAAGCAAAAACCCCTTGTTCATTACGATACAATCCCACTCTCTCGCTCCTACTCTCTTTTACTGCATTAGGACAACAACGATTCAACTGTTACATGATGCCGTAGTTGAACCCCTTTTCCTCTGCATGACCTATCATTGCCATAAGAAATAGATGAAACCCACTAGCATGAGTAGGAGTTGTTTGAGCCCTCATGTGCCTACTCATTCATGCTTGTTTGTCATGCCTGCTACTGCTTAGAGTTGAGTCAGGTCCGATTCACCGGGGATGAATTGGAATAGTGATGAACATGTCCCACTGTGTGTGAGCTAAGTGTGTGAACACGATTTGGTAAAGGTAGCGGTGAGAGGCCATGTAGGAGTACATGGTGGGTTGTCTCATTGAAACCATTCTCAGGAACTGAGTTCTGTGTTTGTGATGCATGAACAGCTACTACCACTCATTGGGATCCTTAATTAACCCTCTCGACTTATTAACTGCCCTAGTCCTCTGTCTAGGAGTTGCAACTAGTTTCTGGTGTTTATAGGATATGTGTTGGTGGCCATGCGTAGCGCTGACCCTAGGGGTGGGCTATGATGCGGTGATACACCGTGGCATGGTGTACCGGGCGCCCGTTTGGTGTCTCGGGAACCCTGCACACATCGTTTGGGGCTGTGAGCGAAACTCCGGCCGGATCTCCTCGCAGATGGAACCAGAATAGGCGATAAACCTGGACTAGAGACTTGTGTGGTCAGTCAGGTCATGGCCGACTCCCTCGCCAAGCTGCCGCTTGAAGGTTGCCGAGATACACGACGTGTACATGATGGTAAGTGGCGAGAGCGTGTGTGAAGAAGTACACCCCTGTAGGGTTATAAATGATCTATTCGAATAGCCATGTCCACGGTAAAGGTCTTCTGGGTTGCCTATAACAATTCATAGACAAGTGAAAGTGGATACTCTAAAATGCGCAAGATAAGCGTGAGTGCTATGGATGGTGTTCTCGTAGGGAGACGAGAGTGGATCCATAGTGGTGTATTGATATGGTGAATATGTGGACTCGTGTGCGCCACCTCAAAAGAGTTACTTGTTGTCGTAGTTTAAGATAGCCACCGAGTCAAAGCTGGCTTGCTCCAGTTAAACTCCACCACCCCCCTGTTGATACCGATGCATATGTAGTTAGTTCTGATGTAAGTCTTGCTGGGTAAATTTGTACTCACGTTTGCTTAATTTATGTTTTTTGCAGAGAGACGTCAGTCTCGCTAGTAGTTCCGTGTGGACTTCGACGTTTAGCTTGATACCTCAGCTACGATCTTGTGCCCTCGGCAGGATCTGGTAGATAGTCAGGCTTCTCAGCCTTTTTCATTTGTAGATGTCTGTACTCAGACATGTTAAGCTTCCGCATGTGCTTTGTCTGGTATTCTCTGAATGTTGGGTCATGAGACCCATGATTGTAATATCTGGCTCTTCGGAGCCTAATGAATAAATACTTTGAGTCATAGAGTCTTGTTGTGATGCCATGTTGTATTTACACATATCGAGCATATTGTGTGTATGATTTGAAATGCTTGGTATGTGTGGGATCCAACAACCTAGTTGTTTATCCTTGGTAGCCTCTCTTATGGGGAAATGTAGACTTGTGCTTCCATGAGCCATAGCAGTCCGCTACAGTCCGGTTCACCGGAGTCCTGCTAGCCCAGCACTGCTGCTCCGGAAAACTTAGACTGGCCGACATGTGATTCACTTTGTTCCTGTGTCTGTCCCTTCGGGAAAATGTCACACGGAGACATCCGGAGTCCTGCTAGCCTGGTACAGCCCGGGTTACTGGAGTCCTGTTAGCCCAGTGCTACAGCCCGGATTCACACGCTGCTGACCAACATGCTCGATGTTGATTCATGTATGCCTGTCTCCGTAGGTTAGTGCCACCTTTGGTTCACGACTAGTCATGTCGGCCCGAGTTCACTGTCATATGGATGCTAGCGACACTATCATATACGTGAGCCAAAAGACGCAAACGGTCCCGGGCCATGGTAAGGCGACACCCATGGGAATACCGTGCGTGAGGCCACAAAGTGATATGAGGTGTTACCGGCTAGATCGATGTGACTTGGAATCGGGGTCCTGACATGGATCCACCAGCAGCATATGGTTGGATCAATTTCAGCCACACCCCCGGTAGCCGAACCCCAACCCATAGTGATCTCGGATGATGAAGATGGAGATTGGCTCAGTCTTCGTTCTCCCAGAGAGCCCCAGCAAAGCAAGCCCTCAGCTTGATCTCAGCCGCACAACCAGTTGTTTCTGCTAGTAGGCCAGTCTGTCAGTTCATTCCCGATATGAGGATAGAACCCTGTATCCCGAAGTGAGTAGTTTCGTTTAGCATGTACAGTGCTCGTGCTTGGTTGTATGCTGGCACTGTTGTAACTCGTATGATGTGTATATGCATGCTTTCTTGCTTTTGGATTGTTGTGTTGGTTTGTCTCTCTGTCAAACAGAGATGTTTGACAGGGTTGGCAATGTGAGTTAACAAGATTTTAATCAGTAGAGCACATACACTAAACACAACATTTACTCATCCCGGATTATATATATATATATATATATATATATATATATATATACCCACTAGCATTAAAACACTTTGAATGATTTGTCTGCTGTGCTTTTCGTTGCATGATTTTATCGCTATCTGTTTGTTAGTATAGATTACTGCATAACACACTCATACCCGGTTCACCCACGAGTACATCCGGGCAGTACTCGAGGAAATGCAAAGTCACATATCCCTATCTATCTGTGCATACCCCGTGTGTCGGATTTTCAACTCCAGAACCCCGCAGAGGCATTTCCGCCTGGAAATTCCTCGTCTCTAATTCTTTCTTCCGATTTCATTTCTAGGGTAACACTACCCACCTTATTTCATTCGAACCAGTACAACTACCTCGATTTCAACTCCGATTCTACCTCGACACCTACATTTCGTGGAGCTATCCGCGAAATTTTTCCCTACTCCGTGTGATTCTTGAGCTGGCGCAGCCACCTCACCTGCATCTGGACCCCACCACCACCACCATCTTCTGTGCCTTGCGTGGCGCAGGCAAGTCACCACCCCGCTTCACCGCCGCCTACGATTACTCCGCCAGCGCAAAGTGACGGAAAATCAAGCGTGGCGGAGGACCACCCAGCGCGCCATCTTCTCTCGCGTCTCGAGCCACCGCACCTAGCCGCGCGTTGTTCCGAGCTCGCTCATTCCTGATGAGAATCAGCAGGAGGAGTGATGAGCCGATCAACGTGCCCAGCAGTGCTGCGAGGAACAGCCGCAACGCCACTAGGAACACCTCCTCGCCAAAGGAGCTCGACTCGATCTCGCCCAAACCGAAGAGGTAGTAGAGCAGCATTGTGTTTGTGCGTTGGAGGAGAGCCGTGCTGCCGTTTTTATAGCCCAACCCCGGTGCACGCTGAGCAAGGTCTAGGAGAACAGCTCGTCGCTCGATCACCGGCGTCCAGGAGGCGAATCCGCGAGCAGTGCCGACAAGGTACTGGCCCGCGAAGTGAGTGCTCGCTGCACCGGTGCCGTGCATGCCGCGCACTACGGCACTAGGGTCCTCATCGCCCTAGAAGCTAGATGCGCGCTGCACTACGCCGCATGCGGAGCAGCGACGAAGAAGAAGCAGCAAGCCGGAGGTAGAAGAAGGAGGCTTCCAGTGGGCCCTAGACCCACGTGTCAGCAGGTGAAACCACTGTTCATTTGGTGCATCTAGCATTTTTCGGGAGTTTGATCTCGAATGCCCCTAGCCGTGAATATGCCCAAGTTTGCCATATCCCTCTCCGGGTGTACCAATTATCGGTGCCCCTATCTCGTTTGAATTTAACCAAAGGGTTAAAAATTAAGCCGAGGTTTTTCCCCGGAATGGTTATTCTTTCATTTGTGCTATAACCCTAGTAATCTCGAGGACGAGATTCATTTTAAGGGGGGAAGAGTTGTAACATCCCCAAAATTGGATTATCAATTTTTGTGCTGTTATTCCTTCCTGGCACTCATTTTCAAAATTTTCTCCTGAGTTTGCTGGATGACTCTAGGAAATTTTGTCATTTCCAACCTTTCAAAACCTTGCTCATGTCTTTTTTCAGTGGGCAAGACCTCATTTGCATCTGCTCAAAATCCTCTCAAACCCTAATTCCAAATTTTTGGAATTTGAATGTGGCCCTTGTGATTACAAAGGAGCCATCATTTTCCTTGCTCTGTTGATCCTCCCAATTGTTCCTAGAGATCACCCTATCTTTCTGAACCTTGGATATGCAAAAATATTGCTAAGTCCAATGCAATATTTTTGGATTATGATTTATTCCTTTTATTGCCTTTCTGAGGAATAAAATCCAAAGGCATAGCTAGCCATCTCCTAAATTCATGATAATTGGTGGAGTTCATTCTTATGCCTAATCCAAGCTCTAGCAAAGATATTGGCCATAATTAAATAAGGAAAATTACCTTTTCCTATTTTAAGCCAATATTGCACTTCTGCCAGTTTCCAAAGGAATTACTATTTTTATAGCAGGGAAAATTCCCACACAATTTGTGGAGCTTGTCCTTGCTATATAATCACTAGTTCCATCCTCATCTCATGATTCCACAGTTCAAAATTTGGCACATGATCCAATGCAAGTTTCTGCCTTCTTCGAAATTTTGCAACGGAAGTTCTTTATTCCTAAGACCAATTAAGCTGCAATTTGGCAGGGTGTTTTAACATTGTTACATAACCCATGGATACCAAAGATGAGATCAATCCATTCATCCTAGCTCCCTGTGCAATTTTTCAAAGTTTCTGACCAGAACACAAGTTTGTGAAGGAAGCACCTTCATAGTGTTTCCAAATGGGATGAAACTTTTCCATCCTCTCTATTATCTCAAATCATTAGCCTCCACCCAAATTCAGTTCATTTTATTGAACTATGTGAGCGCAGGAGCAATTCTTTGTTTCTATCCACATTTTCAGTTTGTGAATCAAGTGTATTTTATCTTGCTCCATTATGGCTGATAATTTTCCCAGGCCTTCTCATATCCATATAACCTATCTCCACAAGATTGTGGCTCATTTCATCAAGCCATTTGCCCTGAGGATTTTTCTAAATTTTTTTGACAGAATTGATAGCTGGGAAGGAAGTACCATTTTGGTGAGTCCATTTGGTATGAACTTTTTACAGCATCATGATATGTTCAAATCATCGGTCTTTGCCAAGTTATAGCCTAATCCATCACTCCTAGTGAGTGTTTCACCATGATTCAGTTTTTGGGTCAGTTTTGGTGGTTGTACAGCAACTATGGTAAATAGTTGTCCATTTTACCTCAAAACTCCCAGGACCGTAGTCCTTTCTACCCTAAGCCTCCCAGAAAACTTATCTACCTTTTACCCCCTCTGGTTTAATCTCTAGGGTGTTGCCAAATTTGCAACATCAAACTTGTGGAGCTTGTTTTACCCAGCTCCGTTTGTCTCTGCCCTTCTACTTACTATGGTAACACTCCACGCTGGAAGGACTACGCGGTAGACATAAACTTACTTCAGTAGAAACCCCAGAGCGTGCCATGCCAGTGGTGACCACGCGTGTAACCAGCCAAAATGGTGGTCTAGCCACAGTGGTCGTCGGCATCGCTGCCCCGACCGCCTCTGGTCTCTCCATCAATGCCCAATAGTTGCCCCTCGATGTCGGCTTCCCTCTGGACCGCTGCCCGCCTTTGTTTTCTTCTCCGGCGAGCCGTGCCAATGACCCGAATAGTGTGCTCCTGTGCCTCGTCGTCTTCCTCGCCGATGTCCTCTTCCTCCGTTCGTCCGCACGCCTTCCTCATCTCCGTGACCCTCTGGCGTTCGTCTTGATCCCCCTCGCCGCCTTCCCGTGCTTCCCCGTGAGCCTTGACCGTGCCTGCGCCCTCACCGGCGCACGGACACGTCGCCTGACGTGTGCCACCTCGCCCCCCCCTTCCCGAGCTCCCCGCGGCTATAGGTAGAGCCCTCGGGCTCGTCCGCGGCCACAACGCCTCCCCATTCCGTCCTCTCGTCCCCGGAGCCTCTCTCTGACCCCATCGCCGCCATGACCGCCACCTTGGTCGTTGCTCGATTCCAGCGATGTGGCCCCCCCTCTCGCCGTTCCACCTCCACCACTGCCCTCCCTAGGGTCCAGTGAGTCTTCCCGTGGCCTCAACCCCTCCTCTCCTCCATCGTAGCCATCACCTCGCCGGCGACCGAACCCTCTTCTCCTCCGCGGGCTGTGCTGCTTCCTCTAGAGTGCTTGTCGGCGGCCGCAACCACCCTCATCCGATGTGCCTCGCAGCCCCGATCTCCTGGGTAGGTCGTGCGCCTCGAGAGGTGGCCGGACACGCCGGCGATCGGCGTCGGGGCGGACGCCTTCGTCAGCCTCGCTCTCTCCGGACCAGGAGGTTGAAGATGCCAGGCCAGGCGGGCCCCTCCTCGCGCGGCCCCACTTGTCTGCAAGAGAAGGGCGTGGCCCAGTCGGCCACGTGGATAAGTGGCGGCGCCCCGCCATGAAGCCGTCTCCCTCACGCGAAAGTGTATTCTGTGAAGCACGCTTTCATTCACTGAAAGCGTATTCTTCCTCTGCTTCGGCCGGAAATATGTTTTCCTCTCTGGAAAACATAATCTCCGAAAAGACACGTTCTGTTTAAACTACCAGGGACCTGTTTGTAGAAATATTTTTATAGACTAGTCCCTGAGCTTTAAACGCCCGTATCTTTTTACCCGTAACTCCGAATCAGGTGATTCCAGTGCTCACGTTCTCTGTTCGATGAGCTCTTTCCGTTGGTCTCATATTCATAATGTTTTCACCCAGTGAAAATGACCATTTTGCCCTTGCCCGTAAACAGCCTCCTCCGGGAGAGAACTGTTTCCGGCAAATCTTTCCGCGATCGTTTCCCACTTCTTCCCGGAGTATTTGTCGACCCCCAGGCAAGCCAACCTCTTATAATGAGCCCCGAACATCCATGTTGACTTTGCTTGCACCTTGTGTGTGTGTAGTTGCAGTTGTTTCATATCGTTTTCATCGGCAGTTATTTCTTTATGCTTATCATGAATGCTTATGTTTTCATGATATCTTTTGCCATGTTAATTAAAATGCTGTTATTAATAATGCCATGTCACTACTCTACTATATTTGCATGTCATCGTTATAAAATGTTCTGTGAATTTTATATGCACCGTTGATATGCTATTGTCACGTTCTTTATGCTATGGTTGTGCACTTGAGAAATTCAATATTTTGTTCATGCATTTGTATGCCGCATGTTGCACTTATGTTAAGTATGTTCATGATGATGGAGAAGGAAATAAAATGACTTAATAATGACAAACCTCCTCCGTCATCGATAGGATTGAGTCATAGTGCCACCAAATCGAACTTTTTCAGTGCAGCCACATTTGCCTTATGGGGGGCCTTAATGCGAGCTATTGTCGTGACCTCTCGTCGTTGCCTCCAACTAGGGAAGGTTATGGGCGTGCTTACCCTAAGCAGGTATGCGGACATAAGCTTGTGTGCTCGTTTTTTTGAGATTTTTGGTACCAGTCCCCGAGTGGGAGTGTCCCCAAGTGGGAGATGACCACGATGGTGGTCGGGGTGTATTTGGTAGACACGGGGCCACCCAGGACCAGCCTGTTGGGGATTGGGTCAGAGTGGCCGGGAGAGTGTCGTGGCAGTAGATCGGTTTCGTCGGAATGCCGTTGGTCCACCCGAATGGGATGATGAGGCCATGGGTTCCATGGTGTGGGTACTGTGTGTTACCTCTGCAGAGTGTATAAGGCTATCGATAGCAACAGTTCGTAGTAGGTCCCACTATCAGATCTTGGTCGAAATGGAGGATAAACTGAAATAATTAAGTGAGTAAATAAATATGTGATAACAAAAATATGGTGACTTGAACTATGAGATAGTCGTGAGAAGTCACGGTGATGTTTTGGTGGTGATCGCCGTAAGGATCACGAGTTATTTTGGTGGTGGACGACATTAGGATCACAAGTTATTTTGGTGGTGATCGCCGTAAGGATCACAAGTTATTTTGGTAGTGATCGCCGTAAGGATCACAAGTTACTTTGGCTGTGATCGCCGGAAAGATCACTGTTCGGTTGTGAGGCAACCCGTTGATAAGAGAGTCCGAGGGACTCGGTGTACAAGTTTGGTTACATTGCATGAGTAATATATCATTAATTGCATTTAAAGAACCATGATAGAACAAAAGATGAATGCATAAAGTTAATATGCTATGGCTGCATTGGATATTATTGGTAGTTTATTTTCAGCATAATTTCATGATGCTATGCCATACTTTGATTGATATGTTAATTTTTGCCATTATTGAGCTGAGATGATATGTTTTGCCTTTGCCATGTGAGAAGCATGATCTGATATGCCATGTTATTGCCATGTTAGCAGATGTTATGATTGCGTTCATGTTTAGTTGATCTTTATCATGCCATGCTTAGTAATTAATATGAGATAGGTTGTTGCATGCGCTCGATTCTTGCTTTGTCTTCTGCTTGTTTGGATGCTATGTATTTAGCTGTCTTGCAAGTCCATTCAATGTACTGACATGGCGTGTCATGCCAGTTCTGTAGGTCATACCCGTATTGTTCGCTTGATCCGTCGTGCTAGGCCGTAACCTTGCCAGTCCTGTGAGTTGTGGAGCCCAGCCAGAGTTGTTATGCTGCCAAACCAAGACTTCCGCCGCCGTTCAATCAGACTTCCGCTATCATTTATTAGACTTGGGGCTATGCCAGATAATTGTATTCATCATTGATGTAATCTTGTACCTGGGATGCTGTATTATGGACCTGTCGTGCGTCAGGTGTTATCCCGGGCTGACGTACGAAGGCCCCCTGCTCCATGCGAATCGGGGTGCCACATCCCCCAGGTGCAACTAGGGCCCATCTGCTACCTTTTGGCCCATAAAAGATCATCGTTAAGTTTCGTACCATTTGGACTCCAATTGATATTGATTTCCTGCGATGTAAAAACAGGAACTGGCACTGGGCACTATGTATATAGGTTAGTCCCAAAAAATGATATAAAATGACTATAAAATGATTATAAAAAATCCAAGTTTGATAATAAAATAGCATGGAACAATTAAAAATTTAGGGGTTGTGGCAGTGTCCCAGGGAGTTGAGCTCCAAGGTGTTTTTGTCACAGTGCTTATCATTTCAGTTCCGGAATACCAGAGGTCACCGACATCGAAAATTCTTCTATACTCTTTGTGGTGATATTAGTTTGACGACACCCAGTACTAGGGAGAGTGATCAGATGTATTGCTACAGCTAGTATAGCGGATGTTTTCGAAGGTCTGAGGTGCACAGTTTCCGAAGATTTCTTGGTTATGTGTTGGAGCGTAGGGCTTGTTAGTTGTGTGAGATATTTGTGCCTCCCTGTATCCCCAACACCAGATTGCATAAGCAGAAAGTTTTGGGAGTTCATAGGTGGGAATTCAAGTAGTTACCCAGGTTTATCCGTCCAACAAATGCATGACGGGTTATGTATTTGTTTCTGGCTACTTTTGCAAGCCAAATCCTTTGTTTTGTTTTGAGTTGTGGTATTTGAGTTGCTTCAATGTCAAGTGTTGAATCCATACCTTTCCTAAGAGGTGTTCTCATATTTCTATGTGAATACTAATCCTTCTTGATCATCAAGGTTGTCATGTTAATTCTTTTCCAACCGGCGTGCTTCTCTTCAAGTGGATCCGATCATTTAAACATTCGCGAGATCAATACTAAGTTTTCTCAACGGTGTTTGTTTCATCCGTCCCAAGTTGTCTTTGGTTTCCCCGCCCTCCCATCCTTTTTCTTCAAGGATTCAGATTTCATAATCATGTATCCTTTTATTTGTGAGAAGTCTCTTCAGTCCTTTCTTTCAATGTTCTTATCGGGTGATTCTCAAGAAGATGCTCAGGAAGCTTCAAGTTCATCATTCTTTCGTCTTCAAATTCTTTTCTGGTGGATTCAATTCAAGCTTCAATGTTGATCATACCCCTTTCCCTGATTCAAATGCTTTCCCATGCCGGTGCGCCTATGAATCGTTCACTTCTTGCTATTCATTTGCTCTGGAGTGTTGAAGATATCTTAGAAGGTTCGCAGTTCCATTCTTAATCCATTCAAGCTATTCAGGGGTTGTTATCTCATTCAAGCCATTTAGTTCAACCAGTGCAATCTCCCTTTCAAGCAACCATTTCCAATGGTAGTTCTTTTGAGCGGGCCCTAACCCACAGGTCTTTTCCCTTGGATCTTACCTGACTCTTCTAATTTTGTTTGGAGTTATTCTCAAATTCTTTTTCAAAGTTTGACGTAAGAATGAATTATCATCAGTCATATTCCTTCTCCAAGATCGCTTTCAAAACATTTTCATCGTTGGTTCTACATTTCTATTCTTCATTGTTTCGGAGTGCCTCAACAATTCATGGTGGTGTTTCTCGTCGTCATTCTTGGATTTTGAAGATCGAAGAAGAGTTCCTATTAAATCCTTGCCCGTTCTTCCAAATATGTGTAGTTCAAGCTTCATGTCATCCTCGTAATTATCTTCAGTTATGAGAATTCTTTTCATACCCATTCGAAGAATTTCAGGAGTTGCTTGTCTCTCGATCATCCAGAGGCCATCATTTCGGAAGATTTCTTGGTTCCCAGTTTCCAACGTCATCCTCCAACTATTCTTAAATTGTTGCCTCTTCGTTCATCTCCATATTCGTCCGGTGCATTGTTCAAGTATTCTCTAATCAAGTCATGATCTCTTCGTTCCCTTGTATCATCTTCGTGCGTTCGTAATGCTTTCCGGAGAGTCATTCTCTTTTCATCATTCGTTTCAATCCTTACCATGGTTCGTTCAAGAGTTCTCTTCCTTGATTATCATATCAATTCATTCGTTCTTTCCAATCCTACCGGTGGTTCATGAAGATTTTCCCAAGTTTGCGCTATATCTCTCCTCAATCTTTGAAAGAAGAATAAGTAGTATGAAAAATCCATTGCTTGTCATCAATTTAAATTAGTGAAGGATACGCATAACATAATTCTTATTCTTGTTTCATCCAAGTAATTTAATCCCTTCTTCCGGAGTTTGTTCATGATGAAGAAATTCACTATTCCAAGTGATTCATCTTTCTTTCCGGAGCTGCAATGCTTCGTGGTTATATCGGCACGAAGCTTCATATAAATCATTACAAGGCTTCAATCTTATTAATTTCATCCTTCACTTCTTTCTCATCATCCTTTTATTACCAGAGTTCTCACGAAGGCTCTACATGGTGGTTCATCAAATATTTCATTCCTTCTTCTAGTGTTCGTCAACATCCTTGTTGGAGGAGATCAAACATTCTTCATCCTGCATTTTGAAATGCAATTCTTTCTACATTATCTTTTGAGGTGGTGTTATGTAATTTTTGACAATTTCCTTCATGTTTCATGATTCATATGTTGTCAAGAATGAGGTATTTTAAATCCATCAATCTCTTCATTGGAGTTATCTTGGTAAAAATTTCACCTAAAGCCTTCCCTGAGGAATGTTGATAATTGGGGTGCTTAACAATGATCCAAGTTATCTCTTTATCATCTTGGTGGAAGAATTTTTTCATCTCTTTGGTGCTCTCAATCAAATCTTTTTTCCCGTGAGTGGCAGGTTGTCACCTCATAATTTTGAGATGTTTTCCATAAGCCCACAACAAGCTTATCCTTTCGTTGTTGATAATCCAACAACTCCGTTCTAGCATTTCCTATAAGCGTGCTCTTTCAAGATCTTGCTTTCCTCCATTCATTCCATTCCATTCTTTCATTTCTTCCGGAGGCATTGTGATGTTGATTTCTTTGACCCATCATCTTGTTTTGTCAAGATCATGTTCTTTTATTGCTTACCCATTCAACCGGAGTGTTATGTCTATCATTCCTCTTTTAACTGGAGTCTCATCCAAGTGCTTTCATTTTGCCAAGTTCATATTCTATGCCTTCCATTTCCAACTGAAGTGTTGTTGTAATTGATCTTTATCGTTCCTTGTACATCTCGTTTCAACTGGAGTGCTTGCATCTACTTCTTGTCTTTTGTAAAGCTTTTCTTATGTCTTTCAACCTACAAGGTTCTTGTAATGTTCCTTGTTACTCTTTTCTAACGGAGTGTTTTCAACTTTGTTCATCTTCGTTGTATTCTTTCTTTCAAGTTGTTCAACATCTCAAGGTTCCTGGTTTCGCTCATTTGTCAAGGAAGCAACTTTGTTTTACCTCTTCCTCTTCCGCTTCTCTCCGATGCCATCCCTAGATCTCAGGGCGAGATCTCTTGTAAGTGGAGGAGAGTTGTAACGCCCCGAGACCGACGCTCCAGATGCCTTCCATGTTTTTTGTTGTTGTTGTGTGTTTTATTTGGTTGTTGCATTCATCATGGCATCATGCCCATTGCATCATCATGTTTTCATAAAGCTTGTATCCATTCATAGTTGCCGCGACCCCCCTTGTATTCATTGACCGTTCCAAGAACAACTGGGTTTTTCGAGTCCCTCTTGTCTGGCCGCATAATCTCTCTGCATAGTGCACAAACCCCTTGTGTGCGTCCAAAACATCCCCAAACCCGAACCGGGTTGTCGTTACCGATGGGTCCGGATCATACCCAAACATCCCTAAAATATATTTGGTATCTTATTTGGACACCCATAGCCTAATTTTCTCGAACGTCCGATTCGAATCGGAGGGCCCAAATGCACCTAACCTAATCCACCTGCTATTTAATCACCGCAACCCTAAAATCTCGGACGGTTGTCCCATCCAATCCTCCTCCCCGCCGCCACTCCTCTTCCTCCTCGAGATCCCTCCTGATCCACCCATTCCACCAACCAGAGCTTCCTTTGCTCGATCCCTAGGGGACAACGAGCAACTCGTCCCCGCCGGCGACCGAAACAGTAGGCCCTAGCGCAGTAGCACCCGATCCTCTCGGCCTCGACCTCTCCAGCAGCGCCCGCCGCCAGCTTCTTCCCTGAGTTCCCCGCTCCTGTGCATGTCAAGGACCAAGGAAAGGAGCTCCTCGAGCCCTCGATCCAACACGCAGGCGCCCGAGCGCCTCCTCACCTCGTCACCACTCGCCCGTCAGGCCTCTCCATCGATCTGGGCTTGGCCCATGGTGAGCCACCCACAGACTTGCGCCCAGTCCACCCCAGTTTCGGCCCATGATGTTTTGTTTTCCTTCTAGGACGAAGTTTCCGATTATCCAGGGAATTGCAGTTGTATAGAAAAACCCTCATTGTTCATGCATATAATAACTCCAACCGTGCATCAGATTAAAACGTTTTAAACATGTAAAATGCTTAGAATTTCATCTAGTTTCATAATTTGCAACTTTCATCCATGTTTAAAATGTTTAAACATGCTGTTTGATTTAATTTGCATAAATGACTTGCTAAAATGATATATTTCATAACTAATTAACCGTAGCTCTGAATTAAATAAACTTTATATGTAAATGGGATAGAAAAATGCATAGATTAAATCGGGTGCACTTTATTTTCCTATTTAACAACAATAAAATATGGTTTAGGGCAGAACAGTACCAAATTCGAAATATGCATATGGGGATTTTCTGGATTTGTTGTTTGTTGTTCCGGCCTCATTTAAAATTGCCTAAATAGATAGTTTTATTGTACTTCACCTCTTGCCATGTTAACCAACATTTAATATTGATGTGTAGCATAAACGAGAGAGAACTAAATGATTGAATGTGGTATTTTGTCAATATGCAGCGAGTTGCATATTCAGCTCCACTTAACTTGTAGTACTGTTTGTTGCACTTTGCCATGCCATGACTCATTAAACTGGACATGCATCATACTTGGTTGCACATCATGCCATGTTTATGCTTGTTGGTTTACCGTGTTGTTTGCTTCTTTTCGGTTGTGCTTCTTCTCCATAGTTCCGGTTTCGTTGCGATTGTGAGGATTCATTCGACTTCGTTGATTCGTCTACTTGGACTCGGTCTTCTTCCTAGCGGGATTTCAGGCAAGATGACCATCACCTTGGATCTCACTACTATCTTTGCTATGCTAGTTGTCTCGATGCTATCGCTATGTCGCGCTACCTACCACTTGTTTATCAAGCCTCCCAAATTGCCATGATAAGCCTCTAACCTTTTCCACCATCCTAGCAAACCGTTGTTTGGCTATGTTACCGCTTTGCTCAGCCCCTCTTATAGTGTTGCTAGTTGCAGGTGCAGTTGCAGGTTGTTCCATGTTGGGACATGGATATCATGGATATCTTGGGATATCACAATATCTCTTATTTAATTAATGCATATATAGGCTCGGCCTTTTGCCTGGTGTTTTGTTCCACTCATGCCGCCCTAGTTTCCGTCATACCGGTGTTATGTTCCTTGATTTTGTGTCCCTAACACGATGAGGGTTTATGGGCCCCTCTTCAAAGTTTGCTTTGAATAAAAATCTTATAGCAAGGCCCAACATTGGTTTTAACATTTTCCATAATAATATTGATCTAAATAATTAATTGGTATAGGGCGTCATGAACTAGAGGATTCTTTTCTACATACAGGGGGGCCAGTGCCGATGGCGTTGGCCCCAAACTAAAGCACCGTGCGGGACCGCCTCTTGGCAACTTGGGGTATCTGGTACCTATACGCTTAGCTCATCCATCGTGGCCTGAGACGAGATACGCGTGGCTACTATCAAGGTGTCGGCACGTCGGGAGGTCTTGCTGGACTTGTTTTACCATTGTCAAAATGTCTTGTGCACCAGGATTCCGAGTCTGAATGGAGGGTCCAGAGATGGAGGATTGTCTCCGCGGATCGTGAGCTTGTCATGTGCTAAGTTGGGACACCCCTGCAGGGTTTAAACTTTCGAGAGCCGTGCCCACGGTTATGTGGCAGATGGGAATTTGTTAATATCTGATTGTAGTGGACTTGAACTAAACTCAATTAAAATACACCAACCGTGTGTGTACCCGTGACCGTCTCTTTTCAAGTGAGTTCGAGAAGAGAACATGGTTGGGTTATGTGTCAGGACCCCGACCCAATGCCACATCGATCTAGCATGTAACACCTCATATCACTTTGCGGCCTCACGCACGGTATTCCCACGGGTGTCGCCTTACCTTAGCCCGGGACCGTTTGCGCCTTTTGGCACACGTATATGACGGTGTCGCTAGCATCCATATGATAAGGAGCCCGGGCTGACATGGCTAGTCGTAAACCCAAAGTGGCACAGACTTACAGGGACATGCATTCATGACCCAGCATCGAACGTGTCGGTCATCAGCGAGTGAATCCAGGCTGTAGCACTGGGCTAGCAGGACTCCGGTGAACCGGGCTGTAGCGGGCTAACAGGACTCCGATATTCATCGCGTGACATTTCCCCGAAGGGACAGACACAGGAACGAAGAAGGACACATGCCGGCCAGCCTAAGTGTTCCGGAGCAGTAGCAAGCTACCATGGCTCGGTGGAAACACTAGGAGACATTTCCCGGTAAGAGAGGCTACTAAAGATAAACAACTAGATGGTCAGATCCCACACATACCAAGCATTTCAATAGCATACACACAATATGCTCGATATGTGCAAATACAACATGGCATCACAACATGACTCTACGACTCAAGTATTTTAATCAATAGGCTCCGAGGAGCGAGATATTACAAACATGGGTCTCACGACCCAACAATCAGAGCATACAAGTCAAAGCACAAGCGGAAGCTATCATGTCTGAGTACAGACATCTATAAATGAAAAAGGCTGAGAAGCCTGACTATCTATCAGATCCTGCCGAGGGCACAAGATCGTAGCTGAGGTAACAAGCTAAACGTCGAAGTCCACGCGAAACTACTAGCGAGACCGAAGTCTCTCTGCAAAAACATAAATAGGCAAACGTGAGTACAAATGTACCCAGCAAGACTTACATCAGAACTAACTACATATGCATCATTATCAACAAGGGGATGGTGGGGTTTAACTGCAGCAAGCCAGCTTTGACTCGGTGGCTATCCTAAACTACGACTGCAATGTAACTCTTTTGAGGTGGCGCACACGAGTCCACATATTCACCATATCAATACACCACTATGGATCCGCTCCCGTCTACCTACGAGAACGCCATCCATAGCACTCACGCTTATCTTGCGTATTTTAGGGTATCCACTTTCACTTGTCTATGAACTGATATAAGCAATCCAGAAGTCCTTTACCGCGGACACGGCTATTCGAATAGATCATATTAACCCTGCAGGGGTGTACTTCTTCACACACGCTCTCACCACTTACCGCCGTTTACACGACATGTACTCGGCAACCTTCAAGCGGAAGCCCAACGTGGGTGTCGGCCACGGCCTACCTAAACACTCGAGTCTCTAGTCCAGGTTTATCGCCTATTCGGGTTCCATCCATGAGGAGATCCGGCCGGAGTTTCGCTCACAGCCCCAAACGATGTGTACAGGGTTCCATGACACCAAACGGGCGCCCGGTTTACCCGGCCACGTGCCTACCGCATCACAGCCCACCCCTACGGTCAGCGCTGCGCACGGCCTCCAGCATACTACAAACACCAGAAACTACTTGCAACTCCTGGATAGAGGACAAGGGTGATCAAGAAGCCGAGAGGGTCCATTGGTTTCGGGCCCAACGCGTGGTAGTAGCTGAATCATGGATCACAAACACAGAACTCAGTTCCTGAGGACGGCTGCAATGAGACAACCCACCATGTACTCCTACATGGCCTCTCACCGCTACCTTTACCAAATCGTGTTCACACACTTAGCTCACACACAGTAGGACATGTTCACACGCCTCTGATTCATCCCCGATGAATCAGACCTGACTCAACTCTAAGCAGTAGCAGGCATGACAAACAAACATGAATGAGTAGGCACAACAGGGCTCAAACAACTCCTACTCATGCTAGTGGGTTTCATCTATTTACTGTGGCAATGACAGGTCATGCAAAGGATAAGGGGTTCAGCTACCGCAGCAAGTAACAGTTGAATCGTTGTTGTCCTAATGCAGTAAAAGAGAGCAGGAGCGAGAGAGTAGGATTGTATCGGAATGAACAAGGGGGTTTTGCTTGCCTGGCACTTCTGAAGATAACATTGAGTCTTCATCAGTGTCAACAATCACATCATCGGTACAACGTCTACCGAGGGGGAGCAACACCGGCAACACAGAAGGGAACACAATCAATGCAATGCACAATATGATGCATGATCATGACATGGCAAAATGAATGTGTTTTGAGCTAATGCAACTAGCAACAGATTAAATGAAGTTGGTTTGAATACAAGATTCAAATTCAAACTCCATATGTGATTATTCAAATGCCATTTAATTGATTTGTGCTAAACAGCAGCTATAAGTTGTTCTAACATGCATGAAAATGGTACAGATGGATTCCTTGAATTTTTCTGATAATTTTTCATATATAATTTATTTAATTTGGAGTTACGGTTAATTTTCTATGAATTTTAGAAGTTTTGGATATTATCTGAAATTTATAAATCATTTTTGATTTATTTTAATTCCAGAAACAAATACTGCGTCAGCATGACGTATTAGTGACGTCAGCAGGTCAACGTGGCTGGTCCAGGTCAAACCTGGCCAGTGGGGTCCACACGTCAGTGTCTCAGACTGGTTTGTGTCGCTGACATGTGGGCCCAGTCAACGGCCACGTCAGCGCGGTCAAAACTGACGCGTGGGGCCACTGTGGTTAACTTAAACTAAACAGGGGTTAACCGTGGTTAGTTAAGGGCGTGGGGCCCATATGTCAGTGAGTGATAGGGCTGTTAGCAGGGTCATTAGCGACTAAATAAGTGCGCCACGTCGGCGTCACCGGAGACCAGCCGGCGGCGACCACAGGACACGGCGGGGGGGCACGCCGGACTTGCGCTAGAGGCGTCAGCTTGGCGCGCTGAGGGCACCAGGGGATGGCCCTTGCTCTCGCGCATCCAGAGGACCAAGTGGGAGGTCGTGGGGTCGCCGGAACTCATGCCGGCGACGAGCTTTGGCGGCGATGGTGTTCGGTGGTGCTCGGGCGCGTCGCTACGGTGCATCAGTGAGCAAATGGAGAGGCTGGGCAGCACCTGCTAGTCATGGGGAGCACTAAGAGCAGCTCAGTGCGGCCAGGGGAGCACGGAGGCTATGCGTGCAGCAGCAATGGCGGACGGTGGCTTCGGTGCTCGTGGGGAACGGCGCTACGGCACGGAGGGGAGCATGCTGAGTTAGGGGAGAGGGTCAGTGACTCACGGCGATGACGAGGGGACGCTCGGCGAGGTCGGGGACGGTCCGGAGCCGGCGAATTTGACGAAGATGGCCGGCGGGTCCGAGGTAGAAGACGACGGCGATGGCGGCGATGCAGGGCTTCCGGAGGGCTGTGGATCGGTGGGGAGGAAGAGGGGGTCGAGGCGGAGCTCCTGGGTGCATCGGCGAGGCTAGGGGTGGCCGGTGGCCATGGGTACGGCGACGATGACGGCGAGCTCCGCTCGGTCGCGGGAGGGGAAACAGAGGAGCGAGGGGGAGGGAGGTCCAGAGAGCGAGGGAGAAGTGAGAGGGGGTCGGGGACGTCTCCGTGGCGTCGCGAGGAAGTCGGGGAGGCTGCCACGGCGAAGCAGGAGGTGGCCGGCGTCGGCGCGCGTGCGTCCAGCACGCAGCTGCTTCGGGGCGAGGGGGAGGAAGATGACTGGCAGCTGGGCTGCACAGTAACGGGCCGCGCAGAAACTGGGCCGGCTACAGGTAAGTGGCCCAGGTACGGGTCTTTCTCTCTCTCTCTCTTTTTCTAATTATCTCAGTTTTCTATTATTCTGTAAATTTAGGGCTTTATTAAAAATACTCAGACACTTTCAAAAATCATGAAACTAATCATGGCTACTGTTTAGAATATATCCAACAGTAAACATTTTAGTTTATGATTATTTGAGCATTTGAAATATTTAATAGCATTTAAATGCCCAAATGAAAATACTATATGATTTAATTCAGTGACCAAATATGTCCTGCAAAAATATAAACCATTTTTGGTAGATGCTTCCACCTCAAACCAGAAATGTTGAACATTTTTAGAGGACATTTTGAGTTCAATGAAAAAGGTTTTATTTTGACCCTAGTTGAATTCATTTGGTGCTAGGGCTTAGTCAATCCCCATCTCAGGTTTAAATGAAATTTAAACATGATGTAACACTCTAATGCATGCACTAGGCATTGTCAGAACTAGGGATGTGACAACTCACCCCCACTAAACAAGAATCTCGTCTCGAGATTCAAGCGTAGGGTAAGGTGAAAGGGAAACGCAAACTAGTATAATCTTCACGATCCAGGTTGCACTTCAGTTGAACGTTGATTCATTCACCCTTATTGTCTTGAAGTCTTGCTCTGAGAAATCCTGCCAACATGACCTGGAGAGAAGGAGACTCTAGAAGGGTCGATCTCCTCGAAGATCGAACAACTCAGGATTAACTCACGGAATGAGGCATAGCAACATCTCTCGAGCTGAGAGATGAAGCACACATCCATAGGAATGGAGTGAAGCAGATGACGAAGGTTCACTAGGTAGACAACAATTTCACGCTTAAGAAGGTGGTAATCGATTGTCAACGTAGCGAGGAGTTGAGTTGCCATGGTACCATAACGATACACCTTAGGGAAGGTGACTCGTAGAGATATCCCCTTAAGTGGCAAAAAGAATTACCTTTGATTCAGAGATCATTGAAACTCTTTAAACCAGCCTAAGGCAATCACAAGCGATCATTTGGAGGGGGTCGGTAGAATGGCATACTCAAACTTGGATGATGTGGATTACCTTGTTGAAGACAACGCAATGGATGAATTTGCTTATCACCGGAAATGGAAGAGACCCATGGTAGAATGGCACATTGGCGGTGCAAGCTAGGAACAGAATGCAAATGCTAGGAATGATTCTGGTAACTGGGGAAAACCCAACAATAGAGAGTGAATCCACTGTTGAGAAGTTATAGCATAACCGAGGAAACTAAGAGCAATCCCAGTTAGTGCCGATGATAACACGTAGCGCTTGTGCGTGCTCTCAAGAACTTGAGCATTTCCATATTCATCAAGGTTTTACCAATATCCGTGTCAAGGATCCTGGCAGCACAACTTACTACCATGATGAATGGTGATGGAGGATGCAGATGCAAAGGAAGATAACACCTTCTCAGATTTCACCCTTGGCGGGGCCAAGGAAATAAAATCTGGATGATCGACCGAGAGACATTTAGCACTCCGCTTCTAATGTTCTCCTTGATGTGCTAGCGTAACCCATTCATAGATATGGTTTGATATCTAGAACATCAAGTAAAAGGTCGGACTTCGGGATCTCAAAATCCATAGGGGCAACTAGGGAGTAAATCCTACGAAATCCCTATGGGGAGGTGGCCAACTTCCTCAATCAAGATATTATAATAACAGGTCTTCCGGCTGGGTGTGTTGGCCACGACATCCACTTTACCGGTTTTCGAGGGACCGATATTATAGTTCTTGGGAAATGTTCCAAACCATCATATCTGCCTGAGATTCAGATCTGGTTGGTGTCAGGATATTCCAGACTCATCGAGTCTAGGAAGAAAAATGAAAGTTTGCAACACAATTCGACGAGACAACGCTGCGAGATTCTCGGGGAATGAACTACGATAGTAAGCTCCAAAACATGAGCTGGTTCTGCTACAAACATGTGAACACGCTGTCCCAGACAAACATGACCACGTGGTAGTCTTATAATAAAACACTACCGAGTTCAGGTGGGGAACCATCATTAATGACATCGAAGTCTCCACGCGTGGAAGTCCAAAGAGTTCACCTTGGACAGACTCCTTTATCTTTGAACAACTCAATCAGTGGCTTGGTGTGCTAGGATATACATATAGAATGGAGGTTGCAAATCTCCAGACCACAGAATACTTCGCACGTATGCATGACTGACTTGGGATGATTCCAGAGGAAGCAAAACTAACTTTCTCAAATCCACGGCGGCAACTTTCACCAAATGCACGTGTATAAGAGGAAATCACTCCTTTCATCAAACAAATACTTCATGAGTTAGCATGAAGAAATGCTTTCAAAAGTTTCCAACACTAGCTTAATGTTCAACAAAATCATGGAGGAGATAAGGATGTTGTCAATGGGCTCAACAACAATTCTTCCGGGTTTCCCTTTAAAAGGAATTCCATAGTTAAGTGAACAAGTGATAGCATTGGTCAGACCAAAGATGTAATGGTGTATGCTCGAGGGATCAACCACGAATAAGACAACATTACGAGCATCGTTGGTTCTGACTTGATTTGACGATAGCCCACACTCAAATCAAAGAATTGATAAGACGATAGGTCCAGCAACTGATCACAGGGACCAATCGATGAAGATATCATCTTTCTTCAACACACACTACACAAGAATATCCCTTTGGAACGAACTAAGTCAGGCAAGCTTTTATCTTCCAACCCTCCAAGTTGTCGTTTAGCTTAACCAACTAGCTCAGGGATATCTAACACCGATTCTTGGAGAGAAGGTGGTTCACAAGAAACCATCTTGATCACGAGCTCAACATAGCGGTCAGGTGACAACCTGGTAATACTTCCGAGAAGATCTTCGGAAATCACGAACCACCGATATGTTACTAAGCTCGAGAACAATCTCGCTTTTGAGGGCAAGACGATATGATCAAATGAGTGAGGACTTGACAAGATCCTAACTCATCAATCGAAGGGTGCACCGAAATAAGGACTAGGTAGCACGATCAGTCTTAGAAGGATGATTCAAAAACCAACACGCTAAGAATGAAATTATTATCCTTTAGCTACCAAGCAACGAGGTTGCTGGGAGTATTGATTTCACACACCATGATTCACTTGTCGGCACTCCGGCTGCAACAACACGGAACCGAGGAATGAAAAAGGATGGCGAGAAGTATCACTATGTCAAGAATTCACAAGAGCCGGTGCAATCCTCATGAAAATCCTGACATAAAGACGGTAATACTTCAGGGTAGAACAGAATCAAAAGCTGGGCTGGCATTTTGATCTGCGGAGCACAATTGCTTTAACCCAATCCTAGATATGGATGAGGTACTGGAGTTTGTTTCTCCCAGTCATTCTGCGATGGAATGGCTTGACGGACCACAAGAGTAATAGGCATCGATAAACGAACGCACGCATACTCTTGACTATCAATTGATAGACGAGGGTCAGAATGCAACTAAAGAGGGACAACTCAAAGGAACATATAACTTTCTGAGTTATGGATGCATAGATTAGTATGTCGAACCAAGTTCAACTTAATTCTTCCGGATAACCCATGCAGAAAGGTAGAACTGGCAGAGCCACAATATATAATGGAGAACTCATCAAGAATAATCCTGTTGTGATATTTCAGTTCAACGAGGAACTTCTGCCATAAGTAGTTCATGGTATTTGGAAGAAGAAGATACCACGGACTTTAAGGACTATCGCAAAGGTTACTAATATCCTAAAGGAACTAGCAACACTGTCAACATGATGTAAGTAGAGTGAATCTCGGGTTCAAAACCCAGGAGTAGAATACCTACTAACTATGTGGCATCACGGGGATGCTTTCGAGAATAAAGGCCAGAATCATCACACTGGGACACAAAAGCATTGCTAAATTGCTAGATGATCCCCTAAGACACCTAGGGTCATAATAATATCTCCAACATATATGTCGAGGCAACAGAGTACCTCAACTCACCGATTTGTGTGATTAACCTGGCCTAAAAGACATTGAAACCAGAGGAAAAGGATTTTGCAAATGCGTCAGACTCTTTGGAAACCTGGGATGACTCGGACAGCATAACGGCTGTAAATGCTCAGAAAAGATTTGAGACATTCACAAAAATGGTGGCATAACCACACAGAAGCACAATATCAAGGTTTCGAGATCAACAATTAACATACGGAAGTAGTAGAAACTGAACCCAAGCTTAAATCCAACAATCTTATAAGTCTACGGATTAGTAACGCGTGATCCTGATAGAAAGAAGAGATAGCCTAGCTCTTAATCCCCGTAGGAAAGATAAGATGACTCAGATCAGAAGGGCATGAGGTATAAGGAGTAAAAAGAGCCTTACGTTCCATCCCACAATCAATTCCCTTATATAACTAAAGCATTTCTAGACTCAACTTCGACCAGTTTGGCTTGGTAATCCTACAGGCAGTCAAGCTCTGATACCAACGCTGTCAGGACCCCGACCCAATGCCACATCGATCTAGCATGTAACACCTCATATCACTTTGCGGCCTCACGCACGGTATTCCCACGGGTGTCGCCTTACCTTAGCCCGGGACCGTTTGCGCCTTTTGGCACACGTATATGACGGTGTCGCTAGCATCCATATGATAAGGAGCCCGGGCTGACATGGCTAGTCGTAAACCCAAAGTGGCACAGACTTACAGGGACAGGCATTCATGACCCAGCATCGAACGTGTCGGTCATCAGCGAGTGAATCCAGGCTGTAGCACTGGGCTAGCAGGACTCCGGTGAACCGGGCTGTAGCGGGCTAACAGGACTCCGATATTCATCGCGTGACATTTCCCCGAAGGGACAGACACAGGAACGAAGAAGGACACATGCCGGCCAGCCTAAGTGTTCCGGAGCAGTAGCAAGCTACCATGGCTCGGTGGAAACACTAGGAGACATTTCCCGGTAAGAGAGGCTACTAAAGATAAACAACTAGATGGTCAGATCCCACACATACCAAGCATTTCAATAGCATACACACAATATGCTCGATATGTGCAAATACAACATGGCATCACAACATGACTCTACGACTCAAGTATTTTAATCAATAGGCTCCGAGGAGCGAGATATTACAAACATGGGTCTCACGACCCAACAATCAGAGCATACAAGTCAAAGCACAAGCGGAAGCTATCATGTCTGAGTACAGACATCTATAAATGAAAAAGGCTGAGAAGCCTGACTATCTATCAGATCCTGCCGAGGGCACAAGATCGTAGCTGAGGTAACAAGCTAAACGTCGAAGTCCACGCGAAACTACTAGCGAGACCGAAGTCTCTCTGCAAAAACATAAATAGGCAAACGTGAGTACAAATGTACCCAGCAAGACTTACATCAGAACTAACTACATATGCATCATTATCAACAAGGGGATGGTGGGGTTTAACTGCAGCAAGCCAGCTTTGACTCGGTGGCTATCCTAAACTACGACTGCAATGTAACTCTTTTGAGGTGGCGCACACGAGTCCACATATTCACCATATCAATACACCACTATGGATCCGCTCCCGTCTACCTACGAGAACGCCATCCATAGCACTCACGCTTATCTTGCGTATTTTAGGGTATCCACTTTCACTTGTCTATGAACTGATATAAGCAATCCAGAAGTCCTTTACCGCGGACACGGCTATTCGAATAGATCATATTAACCCTGCAGGGGTGTACTTCTTCACACACGCTCTCACCACTTACCGCCGTTTACACGACATGTACTCGGCAACCTTCAAGCGGAAGCCCAACGTGGGTGTCGGCCACGGCCTACCTAAACACTCGAGTCTCTAGTCCAGGTTTATCGCCTATTCGGGTTCCATCCATGAGGAGATCCGGCCGGAGTTTCGCTCACAGCCCCAAACGATGTGTACAGGGTTCCGTGACACCAAACGGGCGCCCGGTTTACCCGGCCACGTGCCTACCGCATCACAGCCCACCCCTACGGTCAGCGCTGCGCACGGCCTCCAGCATACTACAAACACCAGAAACTACTTGCAACTCCTGGACAGAGGACAAGGGTGATCAAGAAGCCGAGAGGGTCCATTGGTTTCGGGCCCAATGCGTGGTAGTAGCTGAATCATGGATCACAAACACAGAACTCAGTTCCTGAGGACGGCTGCAATGAGACAACCCACCATGTACTCCTACATGGCCTCTCACCGCTACCTTTACCAAATCGTGTTCACACACTTAGCTCACACACAGTAGGACATGTTCACACGCCTCTGATTCATCCCCGATGAATCAGACCTGACTCAACTCTAAGCAGTAGCAGGCATGACAAACAAACATGAATGAGTAGGCACAACAGGGCTCAAACAACTCCTACTCATGCTAGTGGGTTTCATCTATTTACTGTGGCAATGACAGGTCATGCAAAGGATAAGGGGTTCAGCTACCGCAGCAAGTAACAGTTGAATCGTTGTTGTCCTAATGCAGTAAAAGAGAGCAGGAGCGAGAGAGTAGGATTGTATCGGAATGAACAAGGGGGTTTTGCTTGCCTGGCACTTCTGAAGATAACATTGAGTCTTCATCAGTGTCAACAATCACATCATCGGTACAACGTCTACCGAGGGGGAGCAACACCGGCAACACAGAAGGGAACACAATCAATGCAATGCACAATATGATGCATGATCATGACATGGCAAAATGAATGTGTTTTGAGCTAATGCAACTAGCAACAGATTAAATGAAGTTGGTTTGAATACAAGATTCAAATTCAAACTCCATATGTGATTATTCAAATGCCATTTAATTGATTTGTGCTAAACAGCAGCTATAAGTTGTTCTAACATGCATGAAAATGGTACAGATGGATTCCTTGAATTTTTCTGATAATTTTTCATATATAATTTATTTAATTTGGAGTTACGGTTAATTTTCTATGAATTTTAGAAGTTTTGGATATTATCTGAAATTTATAAATCATTTTTGATTTATTTTAATTCCAGAAACAAATACTGCGTCAGCATGACGTATTAGTGACGTCAGCAGGTCAACGTGGCTGGTCCAGGTCAAACCTAGCCAGTGGGGTCCACACGTCAGTGTCTCAGACTGGTTTGTGTCGCTGACATGTGGGCCCAGTCAACGGCCACGTCAGCGCGGTCAAAACTGACGCGTGGGGCCACTGTGGTTAACTTAAACTAAACAGGGTTAACCGTGGTTAGTTAAGGGCGTGGGGCCCATATGTCAGTGAGTGATAGGGCTGTTAGCAGGGTCATTAGCGACTAAATAAGTGCGCCACGTCGGCGTCACCGGAGACCAGCCGGCGGCGACCACAGGACACGGGGGGGGGGGGCACGCCGGACTTGCGCTAGAGGCGTCAGCTTGGCGCGCTGAGGGCACCAGGGGATGGCCCTTGCTCTCGCGCATCCAGAGGACCAAGTGGGAGGTCGTGGGGTCGCCGGAACTCATGCCGGCGACGAGCTTTGGCGGCGATGGTGTTCGGTGGTGCTCGGGCGCGTCGCTACGGTGCATCAGTGAGTAAATGGAGAGGCTGGGCAGCACCTGCTAGTCATGGGGAGCACTAAGAGCAGCTCAGTGCGGCCAGGGGAGCACGGAGGCTATGCGTGCAGCAGCAATGGCGGACGGTGGCTTCGGTGCTCGTGGGGAACGGCGCTATGGCACGGAGGGGAGCATGCTGAGTTAGGGGAGAGGGTCAGTGACTCACGGCGATGACGAGGGGACGCTCGGCGAGGTCGGGGACGGTCCGGAGCCGGCGAATTTGACGAAGATGGCCGGCGGGTCCGAGGTAGAAGACGACGGTGATGGCGGCGATGCAGGGCTTCCGGAGGGCTGTGGATCGGTGGGGAGGAAGAGGGGGTCGAGGCGGAGCTCCTGGGTGCATCGGCGAGGCTAGGGGTGGCCGGTGGCCATGGGTACGGCGACGATGACGGCGAGCTCCGCTCGGTCGCGGGAGGGGAAACAGAGGAGCAAGGGGGAGGGAGGTCCAGAGAGCGAGGGAGAAGTGAGAGGGGGTCGGGGACGTCTCCGTGGCGTCGCGAGGAAGTCGGGGAGGCTGCCACGGCGAAGCAGGAGGTGGCCGGCGTCGGCGCGCGTGCGTCCAGCACGCAGCTGCTTCGGGGCGAGGGGGAGGAAGATGACTGGCAGCTGGGCTGCACAGTAATGGGCCGCGCAGAAACTGGGCCGGCTACAGGTAAGTGGCCCAGGTACGGGTCTTTCTCTCTCTCTCTCTTTTTCTAATTATCTCAGTTTTCTATTATTCTGTAAATTTAGGGCTTTATTAAAAATACTCAGACACTTTCAAAAATCATGAAACTAATCATGGCTACTGTTTAGAATATATCCAACAGTAAACATTTTAGTTTATGATTATTTGAGCATTTGAAATATTTAATAGCATTTAAATGCCCAAATGAAAATACTATATGATTTAATTCAGTGACCAAATATGTCCTGCAAAAATATAAACCATTTTTGGTAGATGCTTCCACCTCAAACCAGAAATGTTGAACATTTTTAGAGGACATTTTGAGTTCAATGAAAAAGGTTTTATTTTGACCCTAGTTGAATTCATTTGGTGCTAGGGCTTAGTCAATCCCCATCTCAGGTTTAAATGAAATTTAAACATGATGTAACACTCTAATGCATGCACTAGGCATTGTCAGAACTAGGGATGTGACATTATGTTTGAACGTAAGTAGTTCAGGAGCATTTCTTGATGATTACTAGTTTGCGACCGTTGCGTAGTTTATCATCTTATTCTTGTACTCATAAGTTAGCCACCATACCATGCTTAGTGCTGCTGCAACCTCACCACTTATCCATTCCATACCCATTAAGCTTTGCTAGTCTTGATACCCATGGTGATGGGATTGTTGAGTCCCCGTGGCTCACAGATTACTACAACAATAGTTGCAGGTACATCTTTTGTGTTGTTCTGATGCGAGAGCGACGCATGCTTGCTTTTGGAGTTCTTCTTCTGCTTCTTCTTCTTCGATCAAGGGTTAGGTTCCGGGTCGGGAGCCTGGGATGTCGTTCTTCTTCTTCGTTTGATTTCATCCATAGTCGGATCCTACTTTTCTGTATGATGATGGCTATGTATTGATGAACTATTGTACTCATGTTGTAGCTTGTGGCGAGTGTAAGCCTTTATCTTGTATTCTCATCTATTCAGTACATGGTATGTTGTAATGTTATCCACCTTGCTATGTGCTCGAAATGTGGTTGTGCCCCAATCATGAGTTCATCACGTGATTGGGATAGAATCGCATCTTGGGCGCTAGAACGCTGGGACAACCGCGACCCCCGCCAGGACAGGCGTGATAAGCCTCGTGAGGACCGATGGAAGGGCCAGCCTCGCGAGGGCACCTGGAGGGATCAGCCTCGCGAGGATTGCCCCAAGAGTAATGCTGGCCTCCCTTTGCTGCCGCCACCGCCAAGAAGGAATGATGACCACCACCAAGACGACGGGGATGGGGGCTTCCAAGAGTCTCGTGCCATTGCTTGCATCCTAGGTGGCGCTCAGGCCCCTTCCTCTCAACGCATCTTCAAGCAGTTCACTCGTGAGGTGAACGCGGCCCTCCCCAAGCTCGAGGCGACGCGTCCTCTCATGTGGTCAAAGTATGTCATCACCTTCGACTCTTCTGACCATCTCAAGTGCGTGGAAACTGCCGACAGCCTCCCAATGATCTGCTTGCCTATCATTAGCAACGTCCTCGTCACCTAGACACTCATAGATGGTGGTGCGGGGCTCAATGTTCTCTCTGTCGAGATGTTCAACCTGCTCCAGGTGCTCTACGACCAGCTTCGGCTTACCAGGCCTTTTCTCAGGAGTGACCGATGGCTCCACCACCCCGATAGGGTAGATCCGCCTCCCTGTCACCTTCCGCAAGCGCTACAACTACCGCACCGAGCGCATCCACTTCGACGTCACCCACATTCGCCTCCCGTACAATGCCATACTCAAGGTATCCGGCCCTGGCCAAGTTCATGGCCATAACCCATCATGGCTACATCGTCATTAAGATGCCAGGGAGTTGTGGCATCATCACGGGCGCATGCGACGAGAAGGATGCGGCGCGGCTGTCGAGGACCCAGATGATGATGGTGATGTCTACCCTCCTGAGGCTGTCCCCAAGAAGAAGAAGCAGCTGCTCCACCAAGGACCTTAGGAGGGTGGAGTGTCTAGTGGCTCTGCTTCAGGACCTATGCCCACTAATGGGGCGCCTTCCCCTCTTGCATAGGAAGGCGCGCCCGGTGCCCCTCTCAGGCTTGGCTCGGTGGCTCTCCTATGGAGGGCCTCTGACCTGACTAGCGTCATGAGGGAGGCGTTCGGGCACCATGTGGAGGCATGCTTCAACGAGCGCCTCCGCGAAGAGAGCACAGGGTGCGAGGCGCCAGGCGCTCAGGAGTTCATCACCAAGGCGATTGAGAGCTTCAGGAAGCCAGAGCCGTGTGAGGCGAGCGTCCACTACAAGAAATATGTCAACTTGTGACCACCACTATTGGTCACTGAATGGTCACTATTTTCAATTTGTGACCTTTTTGTGACCAAAAACATAAGGTCAAAAGCTGGCCGTCGTTAACTGACTATAGCGACTTTTCTTCTGGAATGGTCGTAGACGTTTATGACCAAAAATAGGTCGTAGATTTAACGACCAATTATTTTGGTCACTAGCAATCCGACCACACCACGTCAGATCTAGCGTGGCAAGCTGACGTGGCAGAATTACGAAACAAAAAGGTTGTAAAATAGAATCAGCCCGGTCCATTTCAGCCGTCTACATGGCCAAGCCCAATAATTCGGCCCGTTTAATTTTTTTCTCTTTATTTTGCTTATGTGCATGGGCCTGGCCCAATAATTTGGCCTTTTATTTTCTGGGAATGGAGCCTTTTTCTGATGAATTTTTTATAGTCCACTACTGTTTTGGGCCACAGCCTTTTTACTCTAGTTCGAATTTGGGCCTTGGCCTTTTTATTTTCTGTTATGCAGCCTTTTATAAATTTTTTCTTACAGTCATTTCTTTTTTTAGGCCCAAGCCTTTTTGGTCTAATTCTTATTTGGGCCTTGGCCTTTTTAGAGCCCAGGTTCTCATTTTGCATAACTATAAATAGAAAGGCCTAGGTGCACAAGTGATCCACAAGTGATCCACAAGCCCAGGTGCACAAGTGATCCACATAACTTCACAGAAAATAAACAAAATGATCCACAAGTGATCCAGGTTCACAAGATCACATAACTTCACAGAAAGGCCCAGGTGCACAAGTGATCACATAACTTCACAAGATCCATGTGATCTAGTTTAAACAACAAAATGCAACAGCTCTCAGCTCAGCTCCCAGGTTCACAGGTTCAAAATGCAACAACTACCTTAGCTCAAAGACAAAGAGGTTCACAGCACAGCCATCAAACTACCTTAGCTCCAAAGAGAGCCATCAAGTGGGCTAACTTCTCTTCCTGTTCTTGAGACTTCTTGCGCAGCAGCTCAAGTTCCTTATCGCGTGCAGCTTCAGATTCTTCCGCCTTCATCTTGATTGCCGCCAATTCTTCTTGCACCAGTTCAGCTTGAAGCTCAGACCTCTCCAGCTTCTGCTCAAGGTCACGAACATGAGCAGCCACTTCAGCAGTTGCTTTGCCGGAGTTGTTCCTAGATGTCTGGAGCCCAACATTCGTGAGGAATGTGATTTGCCTGACAGATTTCAACAGCACTTCTTTGACAATTTGAACAGTAGACTTTGGCTCTTCACCTTCTGGTACCGGCGCGTCCTTCATTTTTTCCATCTCAAGCTAGCATATGGAGGAAAATGATAGGCATTAATGGAGAAACCAAACCAGCACACAAATGGATTATTTGAAGTAACCAAACCAGCACACAAAATCTATACAAGAAGATGATGACTAGTGACCTAGAGACATGCAATTGGAACAATATGATCGCTTCATTAAGCCTAGAATGGCGGTTCTATATAAGATTGTCGGTGTACTAGAATAGGGGTACCCTAGTACCCCGAACTTGTGCACGGGCAGTTGCAGCACCCCGCGGCAAGGCTTGCCGGGCGAACGCCAAGATCCTCCGTGGTTCCCTTGGAGCCATTCAAGAACAAAGTATTTAAGCTCAGGAGACAAGGCCCCGGCAAGAGGAGCTTGCCGGGAAGGCCAACCAAGGCACTCCGAGGAACTTGCCGCGATGCGCCACGCGCTCCGGCAAGGCAACAAGGCCCCGGCAAGAGGAGCTTGCCGGGAAGACCAACCAAGGTACCTCGAGGCCCGGTGAGCGACAAGCTTATGGACCCGACAAGATAACAACAGCGGCAAGGCACTTGCCGCAGCAGGCGGCCACTCTGTGCCCACGCTCCAGCGCATCCACCAACATGTCGCTCTGGGGGCCTCTCCAGGCGCGCGTGGCAGGAGGCTGTGCAGCCAGCGGTGCGCAGTGGCCTACGAAGCTGACAAGATCGCCGTCGTGGCGAACGGTGGCACCCCTAACGGTCCTTTTCTGCACTGTTTGGGCAACTCAGACGGGCATTTAATGCCCTTGTCCCCTGTCGTCAGGGTTAGGTAGGGTGCACTGTACAAGTAACTGTACCAACCACCTCACTTTTTACATTTGTAACCTTCTCTGCATTGCCACCTGTTGGTGACCCCTTTAGCGTATAAAAGGAGGCCCATGCGCAACGTAGAGAGGGTTCGGTTGGACTGGTTCGCGAAGTTCGACTAGTTCGGGACCCAGAAAAACACTACGCTCTCTCTCTGGAGCAAGAACACAAGATAATCAAACAAGCAGCAGTAGGAGTGTTATCTCTCCGGAGAGCTCCGAAGCTGGGTAAACTGCTCGTGTGCTTCGCCTCGATCTGCTCTTCATGTGATCTCCGCCCCCCGCTGAACCGAAAGGGGCCCGGTCCGCCGGCCCCATAGGTGTTCGTGGATCAGTTTCCCAGACATCTTTGGCGCGCCAGGTAGGGGGCATCGAGATTGTGTTAACCTGTTCCGGCATTCACACAAGCTAGATCTTCATTCCCTTCATCAACATACCACCGAAGAAGAAGACTTCGGTGGCAGCCGCTCCGTCCATGTCACTTCCGCCACCGTTGGAGCAAACGGGTGGTGGAATGGACGCCGACGGAAGAATGGACATCGACGAGGAAGCTTATGATGCTGCCAGGTCCAAGGACAAGGCTGCACAAGCCTCGGCGACTATACATGTTCCGTGCCACTCTCAGGAGGCGCAAGACCAACAGCGTCATGGCACTTGCAGTGCCATACGCATGATAGGCCAAGACCAAGCTGGTGGATCTCGGGGCGCTCAAGACCAGCATGCACGCTAGCGTGCTGGCACGAGCGGGGCACGGTCGCCTGGACATGATACTGCTCCTTCTAACATAGTTAGAAGTCCGAGCACGTCCCGCTCCTCGCGCCGTCCGCCACTGCCACCCACCACTCCAGCAGAAGCTTTGGCGCGAGCTCAACTGCTCCTAGATTACCCTCCAACATCGGACAAGATCGACGAATGGAGGGCCACCATTCAGAGTCTCATCGGCTACGCTAACGACGACACTCCACGGCGGCCGAGCGCGTCGCCGCCACGGCAGGGTTGCCGGGCGCGAGCCGGTGGCAAGGAAACGGGTGGAGGTGCAACTACCATGCAATCACCTCCCTGAAGGCCAAGATCGCCGACTCGCCGGATCCACCTCGACAGCGACTCCACCGCATCGTCGGGTCCACGAGCTCGTCGCGATCAGCGCCAAGTTCTTCATGATCGACAACAAGAAGACGCTCGAACTCGCATAGAGCGCCGAAGAGAAGCGACACGTCAATCCGACAAGCGCGCTGGGCCCTCTTTTGACATGCATGCGCCAGGGGAACCAGGCGATCTGCCGTACGCGGTAGGTTGCCCTGCGTTCACTCGTGAGCTGCCGCAAGTCCAGTGGCCCAGCACGAAGAACTTCAAGCCAGACGTATCGGAGAAGTACGACGGCAAGACGCATTCGTCGGAGTTCCTCAGCATTTACACCATTGCGGTGCTGGCTGCTGGGGGACGGGATGACAAGATCCTTGCCAACTACTTCCCGCTGGTGCTCAAGCCCAACGTCAGGTCCTGGCTCATGCACTTGCCGGACAACTCCATATCCTCTTGGGCTGATCTGTGCCATCAGTTTGTCGGCGCCTTCATAGGCGGACACAAGCCTCATGGCCAGGAGAGTGATATTCATCTGCTCGCCCAGAAGGAAGGAGAGCCCCTGCGCAAGTACATTCAGAGATTCAGCAGTGTGCAGCACAACATCCCAGACGTCCACCCTGCCGCGGTGATCAGCGCGTTCCATCAGAACATGCGAAACCGCGGGATGCGGGAGGAAATGGCGATGTGCAAGATCAGGGACGTCAGTGAGTTATATGCACTGGCCGACAAGTGTGCACGTGCTGAGGAAGGGAGGAGACTCCCCGGAGAGAATGTAGGAGCGGGAGGATCTGACAGTGAAGATGCTGCCCCGGCAAGGAAAAACCGGCGGCGGAACAACAGGAAGAGGAAAGGCAAAGAGGTGCTAGTTGTTGAGCAGTCCGACAACGGTGGTGGCACCAAGGAAGCCAAAGCTGGTGACTCTAGCAAGGAGGTTGCCGTGGAGGTGGCGGTCGCCGACAAGCAGGACGGCACCAACAAGCAGTATTGCAAGATTCACCGCACCAAGGGCCATGATCTCTAGAACTGCAAAAAAGTCGAGCAGCTTGTTGAGCAACAGAAAGCTGAATACGAGCGGCGCGACAAGGAGAAGGCCCAGGAAGGTGCTGGGGGATCCGGCAAGAAACGTCCCGGCCGAGGAGGACGCCGCGGCAAGGCCAAGCAGCGACAAGGAGACAGACCTCCTGGCGGCCGCGACAAGGATGAAGATGACGACGACGACGAAGACATGGATGATGAGGAGACTGATGAGCAGGAGTTCCAGAAAGCCACAGAGGTCCTGTGCGTTGACGGTGGTGCTTCTCTGCATACCTTGCACCGCCAGCTCAAGCAGTGGGTGCGGGAAGTTAATGCAGCAGAACCACCCGTCGAGTCACGCAAGCCTCTGAAATGGTCCAGCCACGCCTATCATCTTTGATATTGAGGACCACCCTGATCGCATAACTGCGGTCGGGTGCTTGCCGATGTTGGTTTCACCCATAATCCGCAACCTCAAGGTCACTAAGATGCTAGTTGACGGCGGAGCCGGCTTGAACCTAATCTCCTCCGCGGTGCTCCAGAAACTCCAGATCCCTGACAGCGAGCTCGAAGAGACCGGTACATTTCAAGGAATCAACCCGGGAAGAAGCAAGCCGAAGGGAAAGATCACGTTGCCGGTAACATTTGGCAGCGAGCTGAACTTCAGGACTGAGAGGGTCACATTTGATGTTGCTGACTTTCCATTACCTTACAATGGAATCCTTGGCCGTCCGACACTCGCCAAGTTCATGGCAGCCTCTCACTATGCGTACAACGTACTGAAAATGCCAGGCCCGATAAGCGTCATCTCTGTCCCTGGCGACAAGAAGGATGCTCTTATCTGTGCTGACAAGATCTACCGGGAAGCAACAGCCGCAGCAGAACGCAAGACACTTGCCGCTGAAGCTCCCGGGGGGAAGAAGAAGACCAAGTCCGGCAATAGCTCTGATGCCCACTCCGGCAAGCGCACCTCTTCGGAGTGCTGCGCTACCATCGAGGACGCACCATCGAGCTCCACCGGCAAGTGTAAGAAGGCAATGGCAGCTCCACCCGAGACCAAGAAGGTGTCTGCCAAGGAGGACGGCACTCGTGGTACCTTCACCATCAGCACCACTCTTGACCCCAAATAGGAAAGCGCGCTCGTTGCTTTCCTGCGGGCGAATGTCGACGTGTTTGTGTGGCAACCGTCTGATATCCCCGGTGTTCCTAGGAAAGTAATTGAGCACCACCTTGCCGTCTGTCCTCATGCGCGGCCCGTCAAGCAGAAAGTCAGGAAACAGGCAGTGGAGCGCCAAGAATTCATCGCAGAAGAAATCAAGAAGTTGGAAGCAACAGGCCTTGTCAGAGGAGTGCTCCATCCCACGTGGTTGGCCAATCCTGTTGTCGTGCGCAAGGCTAATGGGAAATGGAGGCTTTGTATTGACTTCACTGATGTTAATAAAGCTTGTCCCAAAGACCCATTTCCCTTGCCGCGCATTGACCAGATTGTTGACTCCACAGCCGGATGTGATTTGCTTTCATTTCTTGATGCATACTCAGGATACCATTAGATCTTCATGGCAGAAGAGGATGAAGAGAAAACCGCATTTATCACCCCGTGTGGCACGTACTGCTTCATACGGATGCCTTTCGGTTTGAAGAATGCTGGTTCAACATTCGCAAGGGTAGTCCACCACGCTTTTGAGCCACATATGCACAGAAATGTGGAAGCCTACATGGATGACATAGTGGTCAAAAGCAAGAACAGGGCGGCCCTGATTCAAGATTTAGACGAGACATTTGGAAATCTGCGCAAGATCAACCTCAAGCTTAAACCCGAGAAGTGCGTGTTTGGAGTCCCTTCCGGCAAGCTTCTCGGGTTCTTCGTGTCTCAGCAGGGAATTGAAGCCAATCCCGACAAGATCAAGGCCATTGAGCAGATCGAAGCACCAAAGTGCGTCAAGGATGTACGAAGGCTTGCCGGTTGCGTGGCTGCTCTCAGCAGGTTTATCTCTAGATCTGCTGAGAGCGCCCTGCCGTTTTTCAAAATTTTGAAAAAGGCAGGTCCAATAAAATGGACTCCGGAGGCGGAGGCCGCGCTGCAGGACTTGAAGAGATACCTGTCCTCCACTCCAACGCTTGTCGCACCTAAGCCGCAAGAGAAGTTGCTGCTATATATAGCGGCAACCAATCAAGTGGTTAGTGCTGCGTTAGTGGCGGAGAGGGAGGCAGATGATGAGCCAGCAACCACGGCAGATGCATCCAGCGACAAGCAAGGGGCTTCGCCGACAAGCTCTGGTCCCGACAGAGATGGATCTGCGCAGGAGCATGATAAGATGCAGAAGAGAATGGTGCAGCGTCCAGTTTACTTTGTCAGTTCCCTTCTATAGGGGGCTAGATCGAGGTACTCTGGTGTGCAGAAGTTGCTTTTCGGCCTCCTCATGGCCTCGAGAAAGCTGCGCCATTACTTCCAAGCACACGAGATCACAGTCGTCACTCGCTTTCCGCTGAAGAGGATACTGCAAAATCCAGAAGCGACAGGCAGGATTGACGAGTGGGCGCTGGAACTGTCAAGCTTTGGCCTCAAGTTTGAGAGCACTTCAACTATCCAAAGCAGAGCATTGGCAGAGTTCATAGCAGAATGGACGCCAACACCAGATGAAGAAATTCCAGAGACGAGCATCCCCGTCAAAGAGGAAAGCAAAGAGTGGCTGATGTACTTTGATGGTGCCTTCTCGCTGCGAGGCACCGGTGCGGGCGTGCTGCTTGTCGCGCCCACCGGAGAGCACCTCAAGTACGTAGTCCAGATGCACTTTCCCAAGGAGCAAGCAACCAACAATACTGCAGAGTATGAAGGTTTGCTTGCCGGTCTCAGAATCGCAGCAGACCTTGGGATCAAGAAGCTCATTGTCAGGGGTGACTCACAGCTTGTCGTCCGCCAAGTGAACAAGAACTACCAGAGTCCATTGATGGAAGCATATGTCGATGAAGTGAGGAAGCTAGAAGAGCACTTTGACGGCCTACAGATGGAGCATATCCCAAGAGCTCAGAAGGACATTGCTGATGGCCTGTCAAAGTGTGCCGCACTAAAGTTACCTGTGGAACCAGGGATCTTTGTGCTTAAGTTGACTCAACCATCCGTAACACCATCAACTGGACAAAGCAAGAAGAGGAAGTTGGTTTCTGGTGACTACTTTCCGGCAGAGTTCCCAGAAGCCGCCGCCAAGAAAGTCCCCAAGATCAACACCGAGGATGCTGAGGGGCAGTCTGCTCCGGCAAGCCTTATGGTTTGTTCCGTTGAAGCAGACGCTCCCGACAAGTTTTGCTCCGGCAAGCTCGCCGGGGAACATCAAGCTCCGGCAGGGCCGCAAGTCCTTGCCGTAGAAGAGGATGTTCCCGCAGCAGCAGATGTGCCTTTAGTCCTTGTTGTCGAGCCACAAGCTCCAGCATGGGCACAGCAGATTGTCCATTTCCTTCAGACAGGAAAACTTCCCGAAGAGCAAGAAGAAGCGGAAAAAGTAGCCCGGCAGTCAAGTATGTACCAGTTTGTCGATAGCATACTGTACAGAAGAAGACTCAACGGTGTGAAATTGAAGTGTATTTGCCGGAAAGATGGGCAAAAGCTGTTGGCAGAGATACATGGAGGCATATGTGGCCACCACATTGGCGCAAGAGCACTTGCCGGCAAAGCTTTCCAGCAAGGTTTCTTTTGGCCGACAGCCCTCCAGGATGCAACTGCACAAGTAACCAAGTGTGAAGCGTGCCAGTTCCACTCCAAACAGATAAACTAGCCAGCTCAAGCTCTCCAGACGATCCCTTTATCCTGGCCATTTTTGGTCTGGGGGCTCGATATCGTCGGCCCTTTCCCCCGAGAAGTCAGGTGCTTTGAGTACTTGTACGTCGCAATCGACAAGTTCACAAAGTGGCCGGAAGTGCAGCCAGTGAGGAAGGTGACAGCACAGTCAGCAGTCAAGTTCTTCAGGTCAATTGTTTGCCGTTTCGGGATCCCTAACAGGATCATCACCGACAACGACACGCAATTCACGAGCCGCACCTTCATGCAGTACGTCCAAGACCTTGGCGCCAAGGTCTGCTTCGCTTCTGTTGCTCATCCGAGAAGCAACGGTCAAGCAGCGAGGGCAAATGCTGAAGTGCTGCGCGGGCTCAAGACCAGAACTTTCGACAGGCTGCGCAAGTGCGGAAGAAACTGGATCGAGGAGCTGCCGGTGGTTCTTTGGTCGATCAGAACGACGCCAAATCGAGCCACTGGCCAGACGCCTTTCGCTCTAGTCTATGGAGCAGAGGCAGTTCTCCCCACGGAACTCGTATATGGATCGCCTCGAGTGCTCGCTTATGATGAGCTTGAGCAAGAACAGCTGCGACAAGACGACGCACTGCTCCTTGAGGAAGATCGTCTTCAGGCTGCTGTACGAGCTGCTCGATACCAGCAAGCTTTGTGCCGCTACCATAGCCGCAAAGTTAAGGCCAGAAGCTTCGAGGAAGGCGACCTTGTTCTTCGGCGCGTTCAGTCCGCCAAGAATTCCAACAAGTTGACGCCGAAGTGGGAAGGCCCTTATCGGGTGAAACGAGTCACTAGGCCCGGCGCTGTCCGCCTTGAGACCGAAGATGGCATTCCGGTGAGCAACTCCTGGAACATAGAACATCTTCGTAAGTTTTCCCGTAGGGCGCGGTTGCCGGAACCCGTTCCGGCAACCACCTTTTGTACAAGTCTTGCCGCTGTTGCATGTAATCCTTTGTACAAAGCCGGGCGCAGATCCCGTGCATAAGTAAAACCCCATGTGCTCCGCACAACTTGTCCATTTCATGCATTAGTTTCTTTCTTGCATGCGTTATCTGACACTTTGTGCAGCACCTACATCCGGTAAGCAATAACGAGCCGAAGGGCTCCATATCATTATTTTCTCTTCTTTCTTCTTTTCAACAAAGGAAAAGAAGGTTCCCTCGCACACAAGTTTGCCGGGGGGGGGGGGGGGAAGGAGAAGATTGTGGTATGGACCAGGCGTCGTTCAAGCAAAGTTTTGCCTTGCCGGGAAGCAAACGATAGAAAAGCTAAGTTGCCAAAGTTTGAGCAATCAGTTTTTAAATTTTTGAGTTATCTTCCTCGAACGACCCTGCTTTGTATGGAAAACCTGTGCGCGGAGGAACCAACTCGTGGCTAGTTGCGCCCTTACTTTGTTTCGAGTCCGCTCAACAACTTAAGTGTGCTGCATCTAGTCGCGACAAGGTTTCTTGTCGGAAGCAGCGCCGCCAGCAGGCTGCTGACGTTCCGCACTCAGCGCTCGCGGCTCGGGTGCCTGCGCCGACAAGTTCCCTAGAAGCGTAGGGTAAAAACATACAAAGGAAGGAATCTAGTAGAGGAAATAACATAGCAATTGATAACAGAAATAAAGTTATATTACAAGATAACTTGTCTCAGCTCTAATAGACTGTTTTCATAACATGATTAGCAGCGACAAGGGAAAAGAAGAAATGAGCGGCCTAGTCTACGCGATCGCCCTCAACCCTCTTGATCTCGCTCACCTTGTCCACAATGGGTGCGACAAGGGCCTTGAGTGCGTCCCGATCGGCGTCTGGCGGCAAGGACTTGAGGACGTTGGTGAAGCTGAGGCCTGGATTGCGGAAGGCCACCTTCATCAGCACCTTCTGGAGAACCCCGGCGCAGATTTTGCACGACTCATCGGCCAGCTGCTTTGGGATCCTCTCCCGGAGCCGCTGGAGTGCCGTCGCCACGCCCTTGAAGAACAGGCTGATCTTGGCGCTGGGTTGGAGATTCTTGTCGGAGGGATACCCAAAGTCCTCCATCCCCAGCTGCGCCAGCTCCTCGTTGATGACTGCGGCAGTATTCACCAGACCTTCGGTCCAGTGCTCCACAGTATCTCTGAATGAGTTCTGGGTAACTGCGATGCTCTCCAGCAGCGCCTTGTCAGCCTTGACCTTCTCCGACAAGGTCTTCTCCCGCTCCTTGGAGGCATCTAGCGTCTGCGTCAGTGTGGCCAGCTTCAATTCCAGGTCTGCATTGGAATCCTTGGCGGCGCTGAGCTCCTTGCCCCTCTCAGCGAGAAGACCTTGCAGCTCACCGTGGGTAGCAACATCCTTCTCACGCTCACGCTTGAGCGCGGCAAACTCCTCGCCGCTCTTCCCGATGTTGGCCTCCAGCTGCGCCACCTTCTCCTCCAGCTCTTTCTTGGCGGCCTCTGCGATTGCGGCAGCGTCCTTTGCTTCCTTGAGCGCCCCGCCAAGTGCTTGCTCGCGCTCGGCGAGCTCCTCCTCGTAGCTGTCAAGGTTGGCCTTTCGCTGCACCAATTCGCCTTCCCGCGCAGACTGCTTCTCGGCGGCCAGCCTTTGCTCCTCCTTAGCTTCGGCCTTCTCGAGAAGGAAGGCCGTGTGCTCCTCGGTGAGTCGCTCCCGCTCCTGTGCTAGGGACCAGAGAGCTTCTTGATTGTGGCCCCGGAGCTCCTCCGCGCGCTTCTCCATATCAACTCCCGCCTTCGCGACAAGCGCTTCCCGGGAAGCCAACTTGGCTTGCCGGGCGCGGTAGAGTGACAGCAGCTTCCGCAGCAGCTGCTCCTCCTCAGGCTCGCCACTGCTGCTGCTGGGCGCGTCGACCAACGACAGTCTAGCGGAGGTGAGCACTTCCTCATCGAAAGTTTCCCCCTCGACCGGCGCCCTGGAGCTCGACGCGCAGGGTAGCTTGATGAAAATATCGTCGCCGACCTTCAAGTAGGCGCCGGGCTGGGGCTCCTCGGAGCCCGGCCCCGCAGCAGCGGCAGAGGGATCAGCGGTCGGCGCAGCGCCTGGCGCTCCTGCGGCCTCAGGGTCGTCAGTGCGATCACCCGACCCCTCGCCGGCTTCTGCGGCAGCCTTGGCGGCCTCCTCGCCGGCGGTCTCATCAGCACCGGCCCCTTCTTCGTTGGCGGCGGCATCGTCAGTGCTGCCATACGCGCCTTCCTCGCCGGCGCCCTCTGTCTCCATTGGCTCAGCAGCAGATGGGTCTGAAGAACGAAGAAGGAAGAAAAGTCAATCAAAAATCCAAGAGAAGAAAATTAGAAGAAAAAGAACCCAAGGGAAAGTTTTTGGACAAGTGAATTACCTGTGCCAAGATCTGCAGTTGCGGTCTCGGCCGCCGCGGGATCGACGGTGCTGCCCCTTGCCGAAGAGCGCTCCCTTACCGGGAACTCCTCCCTTGGCGGCATAGTCGAAGCAGATAGCACTTCGGGACCAGCTTCCGGGTGCTCCTGATATGGCTGCTCTGCTCCTACACAAATCAACAAGCAAGATATCAACAAAGGAAAAAGCACTCATGCGCGCCTGACAGCAGAAAGCTAACTATGAACTTACGCTGGGGGCTGCGCTGGGGGCTGCTTTGAGGAGTGGTTGCCGGGTCCGTCAAGGTGGTCTCGGACCCACCCCCTGCTGACATGGTGGGGTCATCTTCGATGACAATCACCGCGGCCGTGGCCCTCTTCGTCGCTCTCTGGGCCAGCGTCCTGAAAAGAAAGGAGTTCAGATTGAAGCAAGTCAGATACAAGATAAAAACAGCAAGATTGAAGAACTACAAGAGCACCAAAGAAACTTACTCTTCTTCCTCCTCGTCGGAGCTGAGCGCGGAAAGATCGAAGTCCGGCTCCCCTCCGGTGCGGCGAGGCGGAGGAGTAGGATCCCTTGCCCGCTTGGCGGGGCGGTGGCGGTGGCCCGGGAAGATCCCGCTCTAGTTGCCACTGCTGCGTTAGGCGCTCCCGTGGCAACATTGCTTGCCGCGGTAGAGCGTGTCGCACGGCTCGGCGGCTGTTGACCCGGCTGCCGCCCCGCTACGTCCGCGGCCCTGCGAAGACGCCTTCTTGGCGGGGCCGGGGGCTCCGCCTGCGGCAAGCTTTCTGAAGGCTCGGGCTCTTCCTCGCCGGCCTCGCTCGGCTCAGCTTCAGAGCCGGCAGGCTCTTCCTCGCCAATAAACTCCGCGCGCTCGGCGAGGTTTGCCGCCTCTGCCGCCTCCGCCTCCTCCATAGTGAACCCGAACGCGCCCGCGGCGGCTGCGGCCTCAACCTCTTCCGCCCTAGTGGCGATGCGCTGCAGCTCCTCGTCGGTGGTGTCACGGGTGAGGCTCTTCTGCTCGTCAGCGCGGACCGACACTTCTTCCAAGTTGTCGAAGAACGCTTGCACGACGTCATCCGCAGGCTCTTGCCAAGTTGGAATGATTCCGTGTGAATCGCACAACGGCATCATGGCGCGGATCCGGTCAAGCGAAGAATTATTGCACAATGGAACGACGCCCCTCGCCAGCGTGAATGGGTGTTGGGGATCGCGTTTGAACAACTCCAGGAGCATTGCATCCAGCTCCAGGACGGTAAAGTTGTAGTTGAGGCCCGGCCGCAGCCTCATGATGTCCGCTGAGTTCTTGAATTCCCAGGCGGGCCTCCCCCTCTCCTGCAGGGGGGCGATGCGGCGGCGGAGGAAATCTGCGCCTACAGCGCCTACAGTGAGCCCGGCAAGCCTGAGGCGAAGGATCCTAGTAATGGCGATCTTCAGCCTCTCGTCTTCCGGGGCCACGTTGCTCCAGTCATTGCCGCGCACTATCGGAGCTTGGCGCACGGCGGTGAAGGGCTGCGGATTCTCCTTGATGATCCAGCACCACTCCGCTCTCCACTCCTCCCACTTGCTGCGGAGCTCACCCTCCAAGTACGCCTCCTTCTTGCCGACTCTCGAGATCCAGGCGATCCCTCCGGCAAGCGGCTCTCCTCTCTCTACCCGAGGTATGAAGAAGTGGCGGAAAAGGGCAACATTGGGGTGGACTCCGACAAAGTTTTCGCACAAATGTGCGAAAACTGCCATGGTCAGAACGGCGTTGGGGGTGAAATCAAGGAGGCGGAAGCCGTAGGTGTTCATGATATCGCAGAAGAACTCCGAGAAGGGCGGGCAGAGCCCGCAATAGAAGAATAGCGCGAAGAATGGGTACCCGTTTGGAGCCAGTTCCGAAGCAGCGGCCGGGAGTACCCTCGTGCGCGGATGCGCCCGCGTCTCCGTCGCCCAAAAGAGGTAGAAGTACTCCCTCAGCTCCTTCACGCCGAGCTGGGGGGAGAAGATCGCCCGCTCCTTCCGCAGCGCCGCGAGCCGCTGCGCCTCGGCCGACTTCACGCCCTTTCCCTTGTCGGCTTTCGGAGCCATGGCGGAGGTGGTGGGGGAGGTCGACGGCGTTGGTGATGCTGGTGGCAATGGGGGGCGGAGCGCTGCTCTCTCGGCTTCGAGAAGAAGGGGGGGGAGCGGCGGAGGTTCGTGAAGATGGAGTAGTAGCAACCAGCGAGGGGGAACGAACTGCCCCTGTTTCCTCTGCTTATAAAGAGGGACGGGGCGGACGTTTCGCCCTTCCGAATAAAGAACCACCCACGATCTCTCCCACGACGCCGCATTCAACGCGTGCCGTTAGGGGAGAGCGCGGTGGATACGGAGCGAGATTCGGCGTGGCCCAGTCCGCGTGTGCCCGTGCCCTGTCTTGGGCCTGGCCCAACAGCGCTCGGCACCGTGTCTGGCCCAGGCCCGGGGGCTCCTGTCGGTGTACTAGAATAGGGGTACCCTAGTACCCCGAACTTGTGCACGGGCAGTTGCAGCACCCCGCGGCAAGGCTTGCCGGGCGAACGCCAAGATCCTCCGTGGTTCCCATGGAGCCATTCAAGAACAAAGTATTTAAGCTCAGGAGACAAGGCCCCGGCAAGAGGAGCTTGCCGGGAAGGCCAACCAAGGCACTCCAAGGAACTTGCCGCGACGCGCCACGCGCTCCGGCAAGGCAACAAGGCCCCGGCAAGAGGAGCTTGCCGGGAAGACCAACCAAGGTACCTCGAGGCCCGGTGAGCGACAAGCTTCCGGACCCGACAAGATAACAACAGCGGCAAGGTGCTTGCCGCAGCAGGCGGCCACTCTGTGCCCATGCTCCAGTGCATCCACCAACGTGTCGCTCTGGGGGCCTCTCCAGGCGCGCGTGGAAGGAGGTTGTGCAGCCAGCGGTGCGCAATGGCATACGAAGCTGACAAGATTGCCATCATGGTGAACGGTGGCGCCCCTAACGGTCCTTTTCTGCACTGTTTGGGCGACTCAGACGGGCATTTAATGCCCTTGTCCCCTGCCGTCAGGGTTAGGTAGGGTGCACTGTACAAGTAACTGTACCAACCACCTCGCTTTTTTACATTTGTACCCTTCTCTGCGTTGCCACCTGTTGGTGACCCCTTTAGCGTATAAAAGGAGGCCCATGTGCAACGTAGAGAGGGTTCGGTTGGACTGGTTCGTGAAGTTCGACTAGTTCGGGACCCAGAAAAACACTACGCTCTCTCTCTGGAGCAAGAACACAAGATAATCAAACAAGCAGCAGTAGGAGTGTTATCTCTCCGGAGAGCTCCGAAGCTGGGTAAACTACTCGTGTGCTTCGCCTCGATCTGCTCTTCGTGTGATCTCCGCCCCCCGCCGAACCGAAAGGGGCCCGGTCCGCCGGCCCCATAGGTGTTCGTGGATCAGTTTCCCCGACAAAGATGGCTTCCCGACTAACATTCAGATCAAATTTCATCATGTCAAACAAAATGCAACAAATAGCTACAGCAAGTTCTGATATCTTTGTTGAACTATCAAACAACATCAAAGCATGGAACACAGCATGTGTGAATCAAACAGCATGGAACTATCTTCATTAAGCTGTTCTGATATCTTCATTAAGCCTAGCATGGAACTATAAGCATGGAACTATCAAACAGCATCAAAGCATGGAACTGGCTCCGAATCAAACAACATCAAATCATCAAAGCATCAAACAACATCAAAGCTGGCTGTGAATCAAATAGGGCATGGACAAAGCATGGAGTGACTTACTATAGCAGTCTTGACTGGCTCCGAAAACCCGTGCTTCTTGCTGTTGTGGGTGGCCTTAAACAAGTCAATCGTAGATAGCTCCGCACCCTTACGCTCTTCTCTCTGAAATGTTTTTCAACAAAAATCAAAATGTTATTCAGCAAGAATCAGAAATGTTATTCAACGAGGATCAAACGGTAAGGTCTCTAGAGAAAAGTTCTCACAATGGCAAAAATGTGTGATGTGTAGTGCTTGGAACCAGTTCTCTGATTGTACACGACTTTTTCTCGATTCATCTTGTTCGACACACAGGTTTCCTACAAAAAAGCATACTGTCAGCATGATCTAGCACTAGCATATCATGTGTAGAACATAAAGCATCAAACAAAGCAGAGACAAACCTTGTGTCTTGGGGTAGACCACATCTCCACCAGAGCTTGCCATTCACCATCCGTCAGATCAGGTACCGGAGACTTAATGCTGACTTTATTTGCGGCTATGATATCAAAATACTTCTTCTTGATCTGATGGCGTCTGCTCTTTGAATTTTTCTGCAGAATATGTCTGCACGCAGTCTTGATGGTCTCCGAGTCCATGTTCATCTCAAAATTTGCCTACCAAGACAGCAAACAAGGTAGGAACAATATTAGTGATCATGCATAGGTGTAACAGAAAATAGATAGCACATTAACTATGAGACAAGTAGCTTACAACAACTTTCCCAATGTAGTTCTCCAATAGACTAGCATTTTTTGTATAGCTTGAAGTGAGGAAGAACCGGAAGATGGCTTCTTGCAATGAGTCCACACTCAGAAGCAAGCTTTGCTGACTATAGAGGCTTCTTTGGACGCTTCATCCCTTCGGCAATTTGGATAGGCACCTTGCTACCAAGCGACTTGGTGATCCTCTCTAGCCCGTTGCCCTTTCTAAGTATAGTCTTGGTAGTTATTGCATCTGAAAATGAAATTGAACTCATAAATTAGAATAGAAATCGACAAATGCAGGTATCTACAAAAGCATACATGATCATTCAATTTGGAAAATGCACTAGTAAAAGATAGCATTGCAAAGGTCAACTTGCCTGATTGAAGCACAAGCTGCTGTTCTTCTTCATTGATGACAACATTCCTGTCAATAGAAGGTGCAACAGGGCTGAGGTCTGTGTGGACAGTGCCTGCTTCATCAATGCAGATGGTTCCTCCTTCATCTAGGCATACAGTGCCACTTCCATCCATGCTGAGAGTGGTTCCTTCACCCATGGGCGGCAACTCATCACCCATTTGCACCGAGGTCTCACAGTCCATGTGCAACAGACTTTCCTGATGGTCCATCGCAGTCGCCATCTTTGCTTTCTGCCTTGTGACTCTATCAAGGGCAGGTTCATCAGGTTCCAGGATCCTCTTTTTTTGTCCTGGAGCTAGGGCCATCACCCTTCCTGGAGGCATTGCAGCAGATGTTTCTGAGCTCTTCTTCTTCTTGCTGACTGTCTTCTTAACACCAGGCCTCTTCGTCCTAGATTCCTTCAGTGCCTCGTATAAACAGCACGGAAAAAAGCATTAGATCACAAGAGAAATATGTGAGCACAAGGAATAACATAGCATAAAAGAACCCTAGCCCTCCAAGCAAGACAGAGTTTGCACCTTAACATTCTTGTTCACTACAACATCATCCACTTCCTCTCCATCAATAACTTTATCCTCCTTAGGATTGTACTCTGGGTCATTATTGATAACTCCACTACCTTCGTGAACCTCATCACTTCTACCTTCTTGTACACCATTTGTTTTCCTAATCATCGATGCTATTGCACCAATGCCAAGGGACTGGAACATCCGATTGTTCCTCATGATATTTCTAGACCTAACCTTCTCGTACTCGGTGAGAGGCTCTTCTTTGCATGATAAAGGAAACGTAACTATTAGGTGAATGTTTGGAATGCATGGACAGACAACCAAACATATCTTATGAAATTTTATTATCATTTAATCCTAGTTATTCAGGTAAGGAAGACTAACAGCACACAGGCACAATTAAGCCAGCTTATTCAGATTGCAGCAATACATTTCACTTAGCATATTAAGACACAGATTTTATGAAACTGACAGTATAACCACCAGGAGCAAGTTGCATACCAACGGTTGGCCTCATGTTTGACCTTATCATCCTTGCCATGGATGATCTTGAGGTGGTTGGACATTTCTATAATAGCTTGCAAAATAGAATAAACAAGAATGAGATATAACAGGGACAAAGTAGAATGATGCACTTGTATCAATAAAGGAAAGCACTTGAACCAGCATGCACACATAGGTGTAGCAATGCATCAGTAATAATACATGTGAGGCAAACTTGCTGGATCAACAATATAGTGATGTAGTTAAATTAATTAAGCAACCATGTAATTGCACTAAACAAGCATGCATGTACATAGGAAAGATATGAAGCATCCCTTAAAATCTTGACTACATAAAGCAGGGGGTAGCAATGTACATAACTCAACTAAGTTAATTGGTGTCATTACATAAAAGTAGCACAAAGTAACAAACTAACACAACTAGCCAATCAATACAATAAAGCTCACAGAAATGGCAGATGGACGAAATCATTTAGTAATGAACACCATGAATTAACTAGACCAACCTAGAGAGCATATATCACACCTACATGAACTACCCTAGTATTACAGTGAGCAGGAAGCTTTCTATATGAACAACAGAGTCCCATAGGAAGCAATGAGAGATTAGCACTGCCACTGACCAATTTAGCAAACTCAGGAACATAGCTATGGAACTAGATCATCCATATGTAAACCAAAGTATGGCAGGAGCTCACAGGATAGAAACAAAACATGAATGGGAACCTACAAACCGTAGATAGCATGGGAACAACAACTACAGAGCTTTAGATTTAGTGGTGACCATAATCAAGAACAAATAACAGGATTGGCAGCAGAGGGAGAGGGAGATGGAGATGGACAATAACCTGCTTTTGTGGTGGTGCGTCGTGGTAGCCGTGCTTAAGCTCCTCCTCCTGATGCTTCTCAATGACCTGCAGGACAAACAGGGCCATGGATGAGCTGCCACATGGCATCCACATGACAACGCAAAATAGCAAGCAACAATCTAGAATAATATCAAGCCACAGGCCATGTCAGAGTCATTGACAGGGATGCACAATCAAAATAGAGCATACAAAATCCAGAATAAAGAACCACCTCCCCACAAAACCCTAACCCCATGAATCAAACCCCATACAAAATCAGATTACTCATCATAATCAATGTGCAGTAGCACATTCTCGTAAGAATGGATCAGAAAAAAGAATTATGGACATTCTCATAAGCATGCATGATTTGGTATATCAACCCATATAGACCAACAACAATTGCAAGTAAGTGGCTTTATGTAGGCTAACCCATGTTGCACAGTCAAAACTATGCATTCTTCATGAAAACCCCTGAGAACATGCACATACTCTTAACAACAATTGAAATCATGCATAGGGAGGAAATTTAGATCACAGATGCCACAGAAACGACAACGGTGAACCATGAACATTTCAGTAGTAGACACTAACAACCATGGGCAGAAGGAACACATCACAGATGCCACAGAAACGACAACGGTGAACGATCAACACATTCTGATACTATTGAAATTATGCACTCAAACCCCCATGAACCCTAACCCCATGAAACCCACGAACCCTAACCCCATGAACTAGAGGGAGATCATCCTCATGAATCCCCATCGATCCTACCCCATGAACCAGGGAGCAACATATACCCTAACCCTAACACCATGAATCCTAACCCTAACCCGCGTCGATCCATCCCCATGAACCCTAGGCGAACCCATGAGGGAGATCTACCGAACCCTAGAAGATCTAAACATCGAGGGAAGAGGGGAACACACCTGCCGTCGATGATGTAGATGATGTAGTCGCCGTCGTCGACGTAGTCATAGCCGGGGCGGTCGATGTAGCCGTAGATGTCGTCGATGAAGCCACCGTTGTGGAGGGGAGAGGGGAGGGGGGATTCATCGTCGTCGATGTAGTCGATGTAGCCGCCGTCACCGTCGATGATGCGGGCGATGTAGCCATCGAGGGAAGGGGATTCGTCGTCGGGGAGGACAGCGCGACGTGGCGTGGCGGGCGGTGCAGCGGCGTGGTAGCACGGAGCAAGGGAGGGAGTGGGGGTGGGGCGGCATGGAGCAGGGGAGGGAGTGGGCCGGCGGGGCGGCGCGGTGGGGCGGCAGGGGAGGGAGCTAGGGTTCGTCGGGGAGAGGGAAGGGAATGGAATGGGGAAATTTTGGGGAGTTGGACTGGGGATGGATCCCGCATGTTTAGTGGGAGAGGGGTTGTGGGTCCCGCATGGTAGTGGGAGAGAAGTGGTGGGAAATTTTGGTGGGGTGGGAGGGAAAATTTGGTGCTAGGAGGGAAATTTTGGTGGGGTGGGACGAAAATTTTCACCAGTTTTTAGAGGTTTTGAGGCAGAAAAATAGGTTTTTTTTGTAAACTTTGTAGAAATCATGGTTAAAATCATACCGAGTAGCTAAAGAAAACATCCATTTTTTTGAATTTTTTTGAATTTTTTACGGTGTTTTCAAAAAACGGCTGATTTGGTCGTGGCGGCCGTCCGTGGCTAGGGTTTGAGCCGTGCCAATCTATTGTCGATTCTATGATGAAATGCCTACCTGTGAAGCTAAAAAGCATTTTTGGAGAAATAACGGGCAAGCTATGGAGGACCCACAGTTCAAATTCCAGCCGGTTCCAGCTGAATCGGCCGAAGGTGGTCTGAATTGCCGGGAGTAGCTACGAGGGTCGGGAATGCATGCTTTTTGGCGACCATCTGTAAAATAGGGTCTACTTCGAGATAGAAATGGAATGGCGCCGTTTGGGGTGACCCTCCTTGTAGCCGCTTCACGAAAAACGCATGTCATTAGCATTCAAAAAATGAAAAACGGTTTTTCTTGTTAAACAAGTTGGAACCTCGCTTTGGCAACATTGTTTGCCATCACAAGACGGAGGCATGCGCCAAATTTGGGCATATTATCAGAAACTATTCATCGGATGCGGCCATATCATTGCTAGTTTGGCTTGAAAGCCATGAATCTTCATTCATGGTAGGTCGTTTTTGAGAACACTTTTTCAAGAAAACATCCGTATTGCAAGTTTAGTATTTTTGCTAGTTGATAGGCCAAATTTGATGATGTGACGCGGAGGTCTCCCATTTTTTTGATTTTTTTTTGAATTTTTTTACGATGTTTTCAAAAACCGGCCGATTTCGTCGCGGCGGCCGTCCGTGGCTAGGGTTTGAGCCGTGCCAATCTGTTGTCGATTCTGTGATGAAATGCCTACCTGTGAAGCTAAAAGCATTTTTTGCAAAAATAATGGGCAAGCTATGGAGGACCCGCAGTTCAAATTCCAGCCGGTTACAGCTGAATCGGTCGAAGGTGGTCTGAATTGCCGGGAGTAGCTACGAGGGTCGGGAATGCATGCTTTTTGGTGACCGTCCGTAAAATAGGGTCTACTTTGAGATAGACATGGAATGGCGCCGTTTGGGGTGACCCTCCTTGTAGCCGCTTCACGAAAAACGCATGTCTTTAGCATTCAAAAAATGAAAAACGGTTTTCTTGTTAAACAAGTTGGAACCTCGCTTTGGCAACATTGTTTGCCATCACAAGACGGAGGCATGCGCCAAATTTGGGCATATTATCAGAAACTATTCATCGGATGCGGCCATATCATTGCTAGTTTGGCTTCAAAGCCATGAATATTCGTTCATGGTAGGTCGTTTTTGAGAGCACTTTTTCAAGAAAACATCCGTATTGCTAGTTTAGTATTTTTTCTAGTTGGTAGGCCACATTTGATGATGTGACGTGGAGGTCTCCCATTTTTTGAATTTTTTATGGTGTTTTCAAAAACCGGCCGATTTCGTCGCGTCGGCCGTCCGTGGCTAGGGTTTGAGCCGTGCAAATCTGTTGTCAATTCTGTGATGAAATGCCTACCTTGTAGCCGCTTCACGAAAAAACGCATGTCTTTAGCATTCAAAAAATGAAAAATGGTTTTTGAATTTTTTTACGGTGTTTTCAAAAACCGGCGGATGTCGTCACGGCGGTCGTCTGTGGCTAGGGTTTGAGTCATGTTTTTAGCATTCAAAAAATGAAACTTATATTGTTTCATACATGAGCATGCATAGAAACCCATAATTTTATCTTTCATCCATGAGCATGCATAAAAAATTCAATTACCATCAATTACCAAACTAAATATTCATTGTTAAGAAATTGACATGTTTAGATGACACTGTCATGCAGCATCCATGAGCATGCACAAAATTAAACCTGACATACTTAACATTGACATGTTCAGATTAGACTAACAAGCTTAAACCTAACATGCTTAACATTGCCACTTCATTTTCTTAACATTTTCACTCCTCCATCTTCTCCTTCATCAACCTGATGCGCTTAGAGTGGCGAATGCCAACGTGGATGTACTCCTCTACCACAATTGGCATGGTCCTGTGGCCTAGCCGTGGAATCGCCGGCGCCACTACCATCGCGAGGTCATCGTTAGGCACCACCATCGCGAGGTCAGTGTCAGGCATCACAGTCCCGAGGTCGTCGTCAGCCACCACCATAGCAGGGTCGTCGTCAGCCACCACCATAGCAAGGTCATCGTCAGCCACCACCATAGCAAGGTCGTCATCCCCGCTCTGCTCCTCTTCTTGCCCACTCTGCTCCTCGTCATCCCCGCTCTGCTCCTCGTCATCCCCGCTGCTGCTCCCATTGCCTGGCCAAATGCAACAAAGTGTGAACATGGTGTTGTCGTCATGCTGGTAGAGGAAGCCAAAAGGATTGGGAGAAGAGAGGCAGAGAGCTTACTGGCATCGTCGTCATGCTGGTAGTACATGCGGCACATGGTGTTGTTGAACATCTTCACGGTGAACATGGCGTCGCCGTCATAGCGGAAGACAAGGAAGTACCCAAGCTGTAGCTCATGGGCACGAGAGAAAAGCTCCCATCCGGGCCCTAGTTACATGTGGCCTTCACCATTGATCACCACCAACACGTCCCACAACCTGTGAAGCCCGCTGCCGGCCTCCCGCAGCTTCACTTTCTGGGGCTCACGGCCGACGAGCATCTTCGCAAACTTGTCAGGCAACCTCTGCAGCGAGGGTCAAGGAGTGGTTAATTGTGGCAATCAAGCACTGGACAGCAGAGTGATGATAAAGAAATGAGTGATGATAAACATACCTGCCTACTGCAAGATTTCTCAATTACGATCTTGAAGAACTCGAAACCTTCCAAGCCAGCCATCTCACTTATCTGAAAAGCAGCATTGTAAATTAAACAAGCACATCAACATCAATAGCATAGTAAACTAACACTAAAACAAGCACATCAACATCAACATCAACAGCAACATCATCAGGTGACCACCAACAGCAACATCATCAGGTGACCACCAACAGCAACAACACTAAAATCTACTATAAATTGACCAGAACACAGCAATATAAATTGACCAGAACCATATCTACTATAAATTGACCAGAACCATATCTATTATAAATGGACCAATAGTGTACAGCAAAACAACAGTTTCAATATTACAATAGAAAGAAGTCTCAGTTTTATCAAGCACAGCAAAACAATAGTGTGACTGAAGAAAATTATAGCAGGAAATACTTCATGCATCATCAATAGATTATGATCATTTGAGCTAGCATGATCACATTACATGATGCACACATATGCAAACTTCTATGAATATAACATCAAAAAAGAAAAAACAAAAGACCAAGAAAATCTTAGCAGTACAAACACCTAGATAGAATTGTATTTGTACACATCAGAACATAAGCACCATCATAGCAGTGCTTAGCATGATCACATTGTATTTGTACACCTACATAGCAGTGCTTAGCCACTCGGGTAAAACATTACAAAAATAAAAACAAATTAGAACACACTAGTGTCTCACTGCCTCATAATGCTCATACTTGCTGCATATCAAATGGCACAGAACATTCTACAACTCATACCAAGTGTCTCATACATCTGTACTTATCTAATTCCTTAACTGAATCCTAAACTGAATACTTGACAAGAACCCTTAACTGAAAAATCCTTAACTGAATAATCCTTGACAGCATACTTCCCACTCTTATCAAAAGGCACAAAGCATACTTGACAGCATAATCCTTAACTGGATTAATTCCCACTAATCAAACCCTAATATAATCCAACCCTAATCTAATCTAATGCAGTCCCAATCAAACCCTAACCAAATCAAACCCTAATCTAATCCAATCCCTATCTAACCTAGTCCAATCTAGGCGATGGCAAGAACCCTAATCTAACCAGTAGCAGAAAACTAATCCAACTAGGAAGGAGAGAGAGAGGAAGGATTCATACCTCGAGAGAGAGAGAGGAAGCAGTCGGCGGCGGTGGGAGAGGAAGGAGTCGGCAGCGGTGGGAGAGGAAGGAGCCGGGGGCGGTGGGGAGGCCGGCGATGGGAGAGGAAGGAGCCCACGGCGGTGGGGAGGCCGGCGGTGGGAGAGGAAGGAGCCAGTAGCGGTGGGCGGCGTCGTCGATGGAGAGGAGGAGCAGGTCGAGTGGTGAGGAGAAGTGAGGAAAAGAGAGGGAGCGGGTCCACATATCAGCGAGTTCGGTGTTTGCTACGTGACTTGTTTGATATATTAAAAAGGGTGGGCATAGATTACAAAACCAACAGCCTCTTCCTAGCCCAGTGGTCGAAACATAGTGAAATAAGCGCACGGTCGTGGGTTCGAGCCCCCGCATGCGCATATTTTTTGGCCATGCGCATATTTTTGGTAGCTTGGGTACAATAGCAAAATGGCCCACTTGTCAGCGAGTGGGTCGAGTGGCCCACTAGTCAGTGAGGTGTGTGCTTGATACTTGACTAGTTTGATATATTCAAAAAGGTTGGCATAGAGTGGAAGACTAATAGCCTCGTCCTAGCCCAGTGGTAGAAACATAGTGAAACAAGCGCACGGTCGTGGGTTCGAGTCCCTGCTGGCGCATATTTTTTTGCTCACAATGAAATGAGTTCAGTTGAAGCAAAATTTAGTTAAAATAGCATCTTCAGTTCTGACCAAAATTCAGTTAAAATAGCATCTAGAAGACAACATTCTGACCAAAACAACTACAAGATGATCACAACAACTACTAAATGATCACAACAACTACAAGACAACATTCTGACCAAAACTTGAACTAAAGATGTTCAAAAAATCTTCTCTATGATCATTTTGCAATCTGTTGCATTACAAGACAACATTTTGACAGCAAGCATAACAGCTACAATAACATCTCAATTCAGTTCAAAACAGCAAGCATAACATCTCAATTTTGCTGCTGGAATCTTAAAGCACTGTGAATCAGGATAACTACATCACTATTGCTACAACCATCAGGATCATCATTTTGCTCCTAGAATCTTCAAGGATTTTTCTACCTGGAGAGAAGATTGATCACATCAGGTCACCAGTCCCATAGAGAGCAAAACAAAGAACATTAAGTAATAGTATTTACCTTTGCCAGTCCATTCGCTACTCATCCTCGTCGATACGAAAACAAGGGACTCTATGCCCACTCCTGTTTTCCTCATCATCACTACAATATTGCAGCATAGTATGATCAGTCCGGTTTTCCTCATCCTCACTCTCATGTCCATCCGCTACCACCTTTATTCTTTTCTTGATGCCTTCAACTATTGCAGCACCAACGATCACACGTTCCCGGTCCCTTAGCACTCTGCTTTGCACCGGAACTTCCATAGAGTCATCATCAGCTTGCAACGGAACTTCTGTAGGGTCATCATCTTGGTATGTTAGTCCACCATCACCGGGGCCCTTTTCCACTTATGTTTCAGTCACACTCCACAAGTGTCTGTGCTCAAAGTTTTGCACAACTCGCCATTTTCCGTGCAAAAGAGTGTCTGGCAGATAAAACACCATTGTTGCTTGTGTTGTTAGAATAAAGGGATCACTCTTATACCAGCACCTTGCAGTGTTGATGCTTTTGAAGTGGCCATCATATTTGACAAAAGAGTCTCTCTTCTCCTTGCTACCAAGCTCAAACCAGTCACAGCGATATAAGACAACCGAGCGAAGGATGCCTCCACTAGAGTTGTACTGCAACTCTACGATGCTTCTCAACTGACCATAGAAGTCAATGATCTCACGATCATGTGACCCCTCAGTGACGATTCCACTATTCTGTGTCTTCCTTTTTTCCTCGCGGTCAACGGTGTGGTACCGGACACCGTCAGCAATGCATGCTGAATACACTCTCACTCGCTTATCTAGTAAGCATGCCAAAGCAAATAGATCATCACTGACCTTCTTCTCCTCATGCAACTTTGCAATCTGCACAAATAAACCATTTAGCAAACAATGGTATTTAACAATTGGTGAATAACACAGAAAACATAAAACATGTGGCTAAAGATCTCACATGATTCTTAAACCACTTAGCAAACCCCTTGGCAACCCTTTTATCCACATGGATATTGCTTTCTTCCTGATTTAACTCTTCCTTCCATTTCCTGCAATGCCAACAAAACATGTGAATTAAAACATTAGGCTGCTGCCAACCCAAGCAAAAAAATATAATGAGTGCACCAGATATAACGTACTCGATATATTGTAGAACCTTGGCGCAATTGCTGAGCACAAACCAAACCATCTTGTCATACTCATCACCAGCCCCCAAGTATTGTGAGGCTCCAAGAAAGTTCACACCATGGTTGAAAACAGAGACATCACCACTTTGCGAATCAGACAGCTCTCTATTTCTACTCGGCCGGTTCCATCTTCTTTCCACATCGCCAAAGTATCTAGAGCAAAAAGTCAAGCACTCGTCAACGGCATATGCTTCAGCAATAGAACCTTCAAGTCTTGCCATGTTTCGCACATAACGCTTACAAGTAAGCAGCCTTCTTTCGATTGGGTACATCCAACCGTATTGCACATGGCCTCTAAGCATTGCCTCTTTTGGTAAGTGCACCACCAAATGGACCATCATGGTGAAGAAAGCTAGAGGGAAAATCTTCTTGAGCTTGCAAAGAATAATTGGGATTTCTTTTTCATGTCTTTCCAGGACAGTTAACTTGATTGTTGTGCAGCATAGTTCTCTAAAGAAATTTCCCAGCTCAGCAACCGCTTCATATATATCCTTGTCCATGATTCCTCGGAGGCCCGCCGGTAAAATCCTTTGGAGGAGGATGTGACAATCATGGGTTTTCAGTACTGAAAGCTTGAATCCATCAGAAGTAACAAACTTTGCTAGGTTAGCAGCATAACCATCTGGAAATTTCACCGCTCTTAGGAATTCACAGAATGCAAGCTTTTGTTCTTTACTCATTGTATACCATGCTCGTGGCATTTCAAATGAATCTTCATCTTCATTGTGTTGTAGATGCAAATCTTCTCTTATGCCCATGTCCTCCAAATCAAGCCTAGAACTAACTGTGTCCTTTGTCTTCCCTTCAATGTTCAGAAACGTCCCTAGAAGATTCTCGCATATGTTTTTCTCAATGTGCATTACATCGAGATTATGCCTTAATGTCAGATCAGCCCAGTATGGCAGGTCCCACAAACAAGACCTCCGGTCCCAACATTGACCTTCCTCACGCTTCCTTTTCTTCGCCAGCTTTCCTGGTCTCACATCTTTCACCTTTTCAAGTTGCTGCTCCAGCTCTTCTTTAGTGAATTCAGCTGGCTTGTCACGGGTTTCATTCTCACCATTAAAATCTTTGCTTCTTCGCCATCGATGGTTTTGGGGAAGAAAGCGGCGGTGCCCAATATAGCAGATCTTGCTACTTATTCTCTTTGAGCAAGGGTCTTTGTCACAATGGACACAAGCTTGATAACCTGCTGTGATCCTCCCAGACAGAGTGTGCAGAGCCTGCAAATCATGGATGGACCATATGGTTGCAGCACGTAGATTGAACTTTTCTTCCAGACTCAAGGCATCGTATGTAGGTAGACCAGTCCAGAGCTGGAGCAGTTCTTCTACGAGGGGCTCCATAAAGACATCAGAATCCTTTCCTGGAGACTCTGGACCCGGGATAAGAAATGACATCATGAAGTTGGACTGATCCATGCATGCCCATGGTGGCAGGTTGTACGGCACCACAAAAACTGGCCACATGCTATAAGACGTGCTCATGTTCCCAAACGGATTAAACCCATCTGTGGCAATGCGAAGTTTTATGTTCCTTGGATCTGTAGAAAAATCTAAATGTATACGGTCAAACTCTTTCCATGCCGCTCCATCCGCTGGATGGCTCAGCTCATTGTCCACAGGTTGCCGCTTCAGCTTGTGCCACTGTACCTCATGCAATGATTTCTTCGAGATGAACATCCGCTACAGCCTTGGTATCAAGGGAAAGTGACTCAGTACCTTCTCTGGTATTAACTTCTTCCCATCAACATCTTTCCACCTAGATGCATTGCATTTTGGACAGTTGTCATGCTTTGCTAAATCCTTCCGAAACAAGACACAGTTATTTGGGCACACATGTATTGACACATAACCTAACCCCAGCCTGTGGATTATGCTCAATGCTTCATCATAAGGTCTGGGAACACAACTATCATGGAATTGCAAGCTCAAAAGATGGAGTATTGCGTTGAATGCGGCATTGCTAATCCGGTAGAAAGACTTGATGTGGAGTAACTTCACGGTGAAGGTAAATCTTGAAAATTTAACCCCTTCATGAGTTGCGTGCTTTGCCTCCTCTAACACCTCAGCAAACAACGACTTCTGTCCATCAGCACGATCTTCAGCATCATACAAATCCTTCAATAGGTCAAGAATCCTAACATCTTCATGCCCATCCTCTTCCTCCAAAACAACATTATCTCGCAAAACCTTTTCCATGAAATCAATGCCAGCATCACCACCACCCATCATATGAGGGGCCTCTGTATCAGCTTCAAAATGTTGAGGTTGACTGTCTAAAGGTTCTCCATGATATATCCATCTATCATATGTGCTGGACATCCCATTAAGAAGCAGATGATCTTCCACTCTTCCTTGAGCCATTCTTGGACGGTTGAGGCATTCGTAGCATGGGCAAAGAATGTGAGCATCATTGGCAAAATTTGCCCGAACAAATGCCATGAAATCATCAACTCATTTCATATGTTTTTTCGAAAACTTTCTAACTCCTTTTCTAATCTAGCTTCTGTCCATCTGCCAAAGACAACAAATTGTTGCAACTTAGTAAATCAATTTAAGTGCATCAACATTAATTAATGAAAATGGATGGAAGTAATGGCACTCAACTTTATATGCTAACTCCCTAACCACAACATTCAGCTATTTCCAATTTCTCACTACTTTAGTCCAACTTGGTGGACAAAATAAATCAGCATTCAATATTTACTCATGGCATGAATCAGTCAAATGGATCAGGATCCTATTTACTCAGCATTCATTATTTACTCATGGAAAAAATAAATCAGGAATTTAGAACAGAGAGCAACAACAATTTCAGGATCATGTTTCACGGAAAGAACAACATCAATTTCATCAACACAATTTACTCTTGGACAAAATAGAACAGAGAGCTCTGTTCTATTGATAGCTGACAACATAATTCACCACTATGAATTGACTAAATTCCAAAAGAATTCTAATAATTTCATCAACAACAATTCTCCTAATAATTTCATCAACAGAAATTCTCTTCACAATCTCTAGCAAATTCATCAATGCCATTTCCAAGAGATTTTTCCAAGCTTACAACAAACCTACATAAAATCAGTGTGTGTGTGTGTGGAGATTCTCCTAACAGATCTACATCAAATGAATGACATCAACAGAGAGGAGAGGGGGAGAGGAGAGGGGGGAGGGGAGGAGTGCATACGTGGGCGAGGTCTGCTTGCGGTGGCGGCGAGTCCCCCATGCTCGGCGGGCCTCTCCTTGCGTGGGCGTCGTTCCTACACCCACGCCCACCACTGTAGGTCGCTCACGCCCCTGCTGGTCGCTTTGGCAGCCAGCCCCACCTCCACCCTCGCCGGTTGCTTCCACTGCCGGCCCCGCCCCCGCCCCTGCCGATTTCCTGTCATGGACAAGGCGAGCGGCGAGGCCGTGGGCAAGGTCACCTGCGGCGAGGCCATGGGCGAGGTCAACTGCGGCGAAGCCGTTCCTGCCCCTACCACCGGTCGCCCCCGCCCTTGCTAGTCGCTTCGGCCACCGGCCCCTCCCTCATCCGCCGACCACGCCCCTGCCCGCAGCCCGCCGGCACCTGGTCGGAAGACCTAGAAATTATTGGCTAAGTGTTGGCTGTGTCCGATCCTGGGAATAGGTCCCACTTGTCAATGACTTAGATTTGGCAAGAGACAAGCGATGTTTTATATAATATACAGAGCCATTCTGCTAGATGAGCAACAATACCTCTCTAGCCCAGTGGTAGCGAACAAGTTAAATAGCGCGAGGTCGTGGGTTCGAGTCCCCCCTCGCGCATCGTTTTTACCAACAAATTTAGGGCTCGGTCCCGCCTGTCAAGTGGGTCCCTCCTGTAAACGAGCTCTCGTTGAATATACACATGTAAGCGAAAATGACAACTAAGCACTCCACATAGGCGAGACTGCTGAGGTGGCCGCCTAATCATACAACTGCATTAAAACTCAAGTGTAACGACCATTCATATTGGTCGTAATTTGCTAGAAATGAGGCACGAACCAGGGCTGTCTTCTTTACGACCATTTCCTCTAATGAAATTACTACCTTTCTGACCAGAATGGTCGTTATGGGTTAGGGTTTAGAGCCCCCTGAATAGCTTTTGACCAATTGGTCTAAAATGGTCACAAATTTATGACCAATTCTTCCAGGGTCACTAACAGAAGGTCACTAGTTGACATATTTCTTGTAGTGGTCGCCCCACACCATCTAGCACAGCTGCCTCCTTGGTGAGGGCAGCGAGTTGCGCGCCTGCGTCAACATCCCAGGGCTCAACAGAGTCGCATCTCAAGAGCTCTTCTCGCCGTCTCATGTTGGCCAATGGAGGGCCCACCTCACAGCTACGTTTGCATGCCTTTCGGTTTGCTGAATAGGGCTATCGTACACCAGCACCACATGCAAGGCGTCCTAGCAGTTCATGAGGCCAGCCACCAGGTGATCCTGTCGGAGATGGCGATGGATCTCCCAAGCCTCCCGGACCTCTAGAGCTTGGCGAGGTTCAGGACCTGGGCGGCTCGTGAGGAGCGACTTCTGCAGCGCGTGTCTTCAGCTACCTCAACACTTCTTTAGCAACAGTGCCACGTGACATTTTTTGGTTTTCTCAGTTGGGGCGCCCCTCGGGCTGCATCATCCCTAAGCGCGTGGGTTCATCCCTGTGGCGTGTATCGTTCTTTGCACCTATCAAAACTAGATTTTCCCTCTGCCATGAGTGCCTTATGATTATCACCTGCCTGTCCAGTGCCTCGTCACCCTTCGCGGCCTCCACGTGTTGCTCACATGCCACTTGCTCATCCCGCAACGGGTCTACGTATGCTGGCACGATGCTTGTGCTCGGGTTATCCCTACAACGCTGATAAACCTGAGAGATTGAGCTCTGGCTCGCGGCCTTCCCCGCGCACTTCACCTCACCAGATCCTCAGTGCCTTCATATTCTTGCAGAAAGAACAGTGGCAGGACAGCAAGCGTCGTTATATATTACGTTCTCCTCTTTAGACTAACTCGCTGGAACCACTGGAGCCAGACTACGAGCGGCCTCACCGCCACTCCCTTTTTCACGCAATTCGTGTGCATGTTAAAGGGGGGCTCCTGAGGATCGCGCCTCAGGGGCTCCTACTGGCTCTCGAGCCCTCACCCCCTAGCGTTGACCACGGCATCGCGACCTGGCATACTAGCGGCGGCTGAGCCTTGCTCGAGGGTCGGGACCTGAGAACGTAGAGCATCTAGATGAGCGAGAAAAAGGGGGTAAGCGTGAGATCTACCTAGAAGTGCCACCGCTAAGGCACAATTGTGCGCCGCGTAAGGGAATCACCACAAGCTCGCCAAGATAAGTTACCCAGTGCATGGTAGCAGGAACCTCATGACCCCGTATTTTGACTCACACGATCTTGTTCGGGCAATGTTGTTATCCTTTTTGGCCTTCAGGGAGCTGCTTGCACGCTAAAGGGGACCTCCTGAGCATCACGGCTCAGGGGATCTTACCAGACCACGGGCCGCTCACCTCCTGGCCTTGACCACGGCATCGCGTCCTGGCATACCAGCGACGACTGGAGCCTACCTAGGGACTGGGTCCTGTCAGTGTAGAGCACTAAGCTACCGTGAAAACAAAAAGGAACACCATGCCGAAGCAAGATACGTAATTCCGACATCAAACTAGGAAGGATAATATTTAAGCCAAAGCGTCACAATTTCTTACATACCCTCATGGAGCTCGTCATAATTCCACACAGGGAATGCAAAGGAAGATCCGGGAGAACCCCGGCAGGAGGGTGTCACCGATGAGGCCAAACGGACGCTGCTACACTCCTGGCATGGCGAGAGCTCGGCGGCACGTAGCTATCGTCACTGGACTCTGGAGAGTCACTAGACTCAGGAGAGTCGCTAGACTCAGGAGAGTCGCTGGACTGCGGGTTGTCGCCGCTGCTGCTGGAGGAGCCACTAGCAAGGCCAAGGGCAAGTTCAGCATCCGCGGCCGCGCCGCGTGGATCGCCTCTTCCGGAGCAGCACTCCAGGTGTCGACCGTCTTTGTCGAAGACCTTGAAGAAAAGCGTGGAGGCCCCATCATACTTGAAGTGGATGGCAAGGGCCCCCTCCGGATAGCAAGCGCGGGCGATCTCGCCCCATCCTCGAGTCATGAAGACGTCGTCTGGGGGGACAACCTGGACCTTCGCCTCTGTGGCTTGGCTGTAGCAACTGGCATGTTGCAGCCACAACTCGGGAAGCCCCCTCACCCGCATCTCCTCAACAAAGGACCTCGGGAACTGGATCCACGTGCATGGTGGCATTGCCGCCCACACCACGACCTCGCACGATGTGCCTTTAGCATGGATTCGCGGGCCGGCTGGTCGTGCCGCCACAGCCCGTCCCTCATGATCCTGGCCCGTGCGGCGCTGAGTGGTGCCCTCTTGCCCAGGGTTCTGCGTGCAAGCGTACATGGGGATTGGGAAGCCAGGAGGAGGCCGATCGTACCAAGGCCGCATTACGTACTGCCCCTCGCCAGCATTGCGAGAGCGACCGAGCCTTTTCTTCAGCGGGAGAAGCCCGGGCCCCCCCTTCTCCGCCGCGGAAAACCTCCTGATTGGCGCCATGGATGCTACGGCAAGACGGCGAGACATAGAAGAACAAGGAGCACGGAGCAAGAAGACGAAGATGAGCGAGGGGGGCTCCACCCCTCCCCCCATTTATGGCCAGAGGGAAGCCAACCGCCGGGCTCCACGACCCCTGGTAATGATGAACTTTCTGCATGCAACATGCTCTAGTCAAGTCGAACGGTAGCCGAAGCAATGTGGGGAAGCGGAGATGCCCACGTCCCATCAAGTGCCATGCGTCAATCGAGGCCGCATGCGGTTAGGGCCTGTGGCACTCCGCCCTTTCCCCTTGGCTTCGCCTCCAAGCCAAGTCCGAGCGCACCTTGGGCCCAGTGGCTACTGTCGGCGTTCTGGGAATGGGGGTACCCAGACTTGCCTGGCTACGGCCCACGGCGTGGCTCCACCAACGGCCTGGTATGGCGCACCTTCATCACCAGCAACACAAGACCCTCGCGAGGGGCCAAGCCTCGTGAGGGAGATGGCACCAAGACTTCCAGAAGGAGCGGCCTCCTCAGGCTGGCTCCTGAGCAGCGGAGATCTATATGCAAGCCTCCACCTCGTGAGGTTTAGATGATGCAAGCCATGACGACCAAGGCTAGGCAGGCGCCAGTGAGCACAGTACAACAGTTTCCTCTTTGGTGCAAAGTAGGCAAGCGCATGCGTGGAGTCCCGAGGAGTCGACCAAAGGTTTCCATTTCCATGCAACAAGACCAAGACTGCCAGGACGGAGGTCATTAACGAGCCCACCATGCATTGTTGAGGAAATAGTTAACTGGTAACTGCTCGGTTGGCTGGCGAGTAGGGGATTAATAGGCTAATCGGCAAGTTAATCGTCCATTTAATCAATTAATCAGACAATTTATTAGTTTATCAGTGACCCTATGAGTAGGGATTAATCGGCAAGTTAACTGGTTAATTGGATGAATTCTTGAACAGGGCCACCATGGCGTCACGACCAGAAGCTTTTTGTAGGCAAAGACCATCTTTCATCATGATAAGATGTACCAGTTGTCTCCCTTCGAATTTGGCCATTGTGGGATCCCTTCCCGCCTATATTTTGGGGGAAGTGGACCAAGGCCACTATAAGTATAGCCTAGCCACCACCATACAAGGAGAGGGATCATTTGGAACATCCTCTCCCTCACCAGCTCACGAACACACCTCCTGATGTTGTTCTTCCACTGTACTTTTCATGCTCAACCCACCTCAAGGGTAATCCACCACAAAGCAGGAGTAGGGTTTTACACTGCAAGGTGGCCCGAACCTGGGCAAACTTCCTTATCACATTTCCTTCCAGTTCATCAAGCTAGGCCGTGAGAGCGACGAGTAGGCAGACTAGGGAGGTTAAGCTCTTTGCACGCACCCCAGAGTTCGAATCTACACAGGGTCTACGGAGCCCAGAATCTGACATTACCTTATCACAAAATATTTGTTAATGATAATTTTAGTGTTTGCAGAGAATACATAGCTGAAAACCGCGTGTCGTTTCCTTCTGCTCCTCGTTGGGTTCGACACTCTTACTTATCGAAAGGACTACGATAGATCCCCTATACTTGTGGGTCATCAAGACTCTTTTCTGGGGCTGTTGCCGGGGAGTGAAGCGCCTTTGGTAAGGAAACATTTATATAGTGTGCTGAAATTTACTGCCACTTGTTACTATGGAAAATAATCCTTTGAGGGGCTTGTTCGGGGTATCTTCACCTCGACCGGAAGAGCAAAGAGTTGCTCCCCAATCTACTACACCTATAGAAAATATTTATTATGAAATTCCTTTCGGTATGATAGATAAACTGCTAGCTAATCCTTATGCAAGAGATGGAACATTACATCCTGATATGCACATAATCTATGTGGATGAAGTTTGTGGATTATTTAAGCTTGCAGGTATGCCCGAGGATGTTGTCAATAAGAAGGTCTTCCCTTTAGCCTTGAAGATAAAGGCAATTACATGGTATAGGCTATGTGATGATATTGGATCACGGAACTACAGCCGATTGAAATTGGAATTTCATAAGAAGTTTTATCCTATGCATCTGCTTCATCATGATCGGAATTATATATATAATTTTTGGCCTCGTGAAGGAGAAAGTATCGCTCAAGCTTGCGGGAGGCTTAAGTCAATGTTATATTAATGCCCCAATCATGAGCTCTCAAGAGAAATTATTATTCAAAAAATTTATGATCGGCTTTCTCATGATGATCGATCCATGCTCGATAGTTCTTGTACTGGTTCCTATATGAAGAAGGATATTGAATTCAAATGGGATTTATTGGAAAGTATTAAACGCAACTCTGAAGATTGGGAACTAGACGAAGGCAAGGAGTCAGATATGAACCTTAAGTTTGATTGTGTTAAATCTTTTATTGATACCAATGATTTACGTGACTTTAGCACTAAATATGGACTTGACTCTGAGATAGTAGCTTCTTTCTGTGAATATTTTGCTACTCATGTTGATCTCCCTAAGGAGAAGTGGTTTAAATATCATCCTCCCATTGAAGTTAAAGTAGTAGAACCTATTAAAGTTGAAGAAGAAACTATTACTTACAATGTTGATCCTATTGTTCCTACAGCTTATATCGTGTAACCAACTTTCTCTATTAGAATAAAGGATCATGCTAAAGCTTCAAATGTGGTCCGTAAGAGCTATACTAGAACACCTACACCCCCTGAGAAAATTAAAGTTGAACCTAGTGTTGCTATGTTTAAAGATCTCTTGGTTGATAATATTGAAGGGCATGTTATTTATTTCTGTGATAAAGCTGCTAGAATTCCTAAACCTGATGCTTAAGATAAACATAGACATGTGGTTGGCATGCCTGTTGTTTCTCTTAAAAATGGGAGATGATTGTTATCATGGCTTATGTGAAGTGGGTGCTAGTGTGAGTGCAATTCCTTATTCCCTATATAAAGAAATTATGAATGATATTGCACCTGCCGAGATAGAAGATATTGATGTTACCATTAAGCTTGCCAATAGAGATACTATATCACCAATTGGGATTGTTAGAGATGTTGAAGTCTTATGTGGGAAAATTAAATATTCTACTGATTTTATTGTTCTTGCTTCCCCACAAGATAATTTTTGACCCGTCCTATTTGGTAGACCTTTCTTGAATATTGTTAATGCTAAGATAGACTGCAAGAAAGATATTGTTACTGTGGTTTAGGGTATATGTCTCATGATTTTAATTTCTCTAAATTTTGTAGACAACCCCATTGTCAGATTTCGGGTTCCGACAAAAACCCTTGAGGTTCGAACACTGAGGTGCGCATGAAGATCTCTTCCCCTCTAGCTCTCCCTCACCGCAATCTCAAGGCTTAGCTTGTCGAACCCGCAGAACAAAGGGACACAAGATTTATACTGGTTTGGGCCACCATGTGGTGTAATACCCTACTCCGGTGTGGTATGGTGGTTTGCCTCTAGGGCTGAGGTTGAACATTTACAAGGGAAGAACATCCTCCTGAGGAGATGTGTTCTTGTGCTTAGTGAGCTTGTCTGGTGGCCTTGGTGGAATGGATCCAGTCCAAGATGAGATGCCTCCCTACGGTGGTGGCTAGTCCTATTTATAATGGCCCGGGTACTCTTCCCAAATATTAGGCGGGAAGGGATCCCACAACGGCCAATTTGAAGGGGGCCAGCTAGTACAAGCTATCCTGACAAAAGATGGTCTTTGCCTCCTAAAGGCTCTGGTGGTGACGCTGTCCTGGGCTCCACGGTGACCTCCGTCCTGCCGTCTTGCTGGCCTTGGTCTCGTTGCACCAATATGGAAACCTTTTCTGGACACCTCGGGACTCCACGCCTACGCTTGCTTCTTTAGACCCAAAGGGGAAACGACAACACTACGTGTGCTGGCGCCCGCCTGGTGCCCGCCTCGCCTTGGTCATCATGGCTTGCGTCACAGGAACCTCGCGAGGTGCTCCTTGCCTTGATCTCTCTGCCCCTCGCGAGCCATCCTTGTGAGGCCACCCCCGATGGGGTCTTGCATCGTCCGCCTCATGAAGCTTGGCCCCTCGTGAGGGTCTTGATTGTTTGCTAGTGAAGATGGGTCGTACAGGGCCGCTGGTGGAGCCACACCGTGGGCCGTGGGCAGGCAAGACTGGGGACCCCCATTCCCAGGACACCGACAGTAGCCACCAGGCCCAATGCGCTCTAGGACTTGGCTTCGAGGCGAAGCCAAGGGGAAAGTGCGAAGCACCACAGGCCCGAACAGCCCGCGGCCTCGTTTGACGCGTGGCGGTTGATTGGACGTGGTCGTCTCCGCTTCCCAACACAGCCTTGATATGCGCCTGGCTAGGCGGCCACCGGGACTTACACGGTTATCCCCCCATTGCTGGTGACGCGCCCTTCCAACTCTCTTGCCTTTCCGAAACAATAACCTCCTCTTCCAATCTGTCCCAAGCTCGGCCCTCCTCGCTGCCATGGCGCCCCGATGAACGGAGAAGGAAAAGAAGAAGCCTCCGTCTTCAACCGGGCCGCCCCTAGCCGTTGAACCCGCCGTTGGCCGGTCACTGGTGCTCAACTAGGAAGCCATGGACAAGGTCCGCCTTGCGCTTGCTGTTGACTTCAACGAATGGGGGAGGATGGCGGCCTGGCCCGCATCGCACGCCTCCGTCGACAGGGCAGCCACTGAGGTTCCATTCCTCATCGACGCCTTGTGGGCTGGCCTGGTTCCTCTTTCTATGCCTTCTTCAACACTGTGCTCTCCCACTATCAGATCCATATGTTGCACCTGGATCCCCAATCAGTCTCCCTTCTTGCCGTCTTCGCTTTCGTCTGCGAGGCCATGGTGGGCATTCATCCTTCTATGGCCCTACTGTGCCATTTCTTTTCGCTGCACCCGACTAGACCTCGACAGTGCTCGGGATGCTTGAGTTTCTTGGTCGTGGCTATGATGGCTAGCTCGGGGATCGATTTTGAGCTTCCATCATCCTCAAGCGAGTTTCAGGAGCGGTGGGTGTATGTGGACGTCGGTGTGCTCAGCCCTTGTTGTCGCCCCCCTCGGCGCCCGCCGTTCGCAGCTCTGGCTGGGGCCACGAGAAGCTCGCTGACCCCCGCCTTGCCTTCGTCTGGCTCCGGTTGAAGAGTGTTGGTGTCAAAACCAGCGGATCTCGGGCAGGGGGTCCCGAACCATGCGTCTAGGCCGGATGGTAATAGGAGACGAGGGACACAATGTTTTACCCAGGTTCGGGCCCTCTTGATGGAGGTAAAACCCTACGTCCTGCTTGATTAATATTGATGATATGGGTAGTACAAGAGTAGATCAACCACGAGATCGGAGAGGCTAAACCCTAGAAGCTAGCCTGTGGTATGATTGTATGTTGTCCTACGGACTAAAACCCTCTGGTTTATATAGACACCGGAGGGGGCTAGAGTTACACAAGGTCGGTTACAAAGGAGGAGATATGCATATCCGTATTGTCTAGCTTGCCTTCCACGCCAAGTAGAGTCCCACCCGGACACGAGATGAAGTCTTCAATCTTGTATCTTCATAGTCCAACAGTCCGGCCAAAGAATATAATCCGGCTGTCTGGAGACCCCCTAATCCTTCCTGATGGCGACGACACAGTGGAACTCTGAATGAAAGCACCAATGTCGGTGTCAAAACCGGCGGATCTCGGGTAGGGGGTCCCGAACTGTGCGTCTAGGCCGGATGGTAAGAGGAGACGACGGACACAATGTTTTATCCAAGGTCGGGCCCTCTTGATGGAGGTAAAACCCTACGTCCTGCTTGATTAATATTGATTCCATGAGTACCTTGGTGAGTCGAAAGCCGTCCACTATTGGGCTGAGGACCAATGCGGCTGGTGCTCGGGCTGTTCGGAATTTAGGTTCATCACTGACATTAAAAGTAATAGCCGTGTCATTCCATGGGTTTATTGTTGCCACGTGGTAGACCTCGGCAAGGTTGTGAAGTGTCCGTTTTCACATATTATTTGATGCGGAAGTCTCAAAGACTGTTAATACCGTACTGGTATCCCTGGGCTGGTGCTCTGTGGTTTCTGGAGTTAGAAGATCTTCGCCACTTTTGGCCACCTGCCGGAGTATCCAACATGCTCTAAGGCTATGAGTTGGTGTGGCGCCCTCTGCGCTGTGAATTTTATAGGGTCCATTGAGCCATCCCTCCAGTACAGTTCCATGCTCTATAGAGGGTTTTTTCTTTTTGGTGTTTAACCCGGTTGTCTGGCGATAATACCCCCTTTTATTTCGGACTGGGTTTGTATTCAGGGCCGGATTATCCCAAAATTTTATTTCGGTTTTCCAGGCGCTTTCCATCGCACAGTACTTTCGTACTATGGATGCCAAGTCGGCAAAGCGTGTACGCGGCGACTTATGGCGTTGAAGATTCCCTTGTCCGTGCAATTATTGCAGAAGAATGAAATTGCGTCTTCCTCGCGGCAGTCCTTTATCCTGTTCATGACCAGGAGGAATCTGGCCCAGTAATGGTGTACTGTTTCTTCGGGCTCTTGCCTAATTTGGGATAGATCGCTTATGTTAGGGTGGGGTGGGTGGAATTGAATCCGAATCCTCACCCAATCTGAGACTCAGGGGCCAAGGAGTTTCCAAACTCGGAAGTTTGGATTCTTGGATGTTTCCCAATGAATCTAGCCTGCTGCCTGACTCTAGGTTCAGGTCTTGAGTGACGTCCTCCCCTCCGCGGGTATCCGGTTGGAGGGATCGGGAATCCGGACATAGCTAGTCCTTAAGATAGATGAAGGGTTGCCGCATTGTTCCTCCACCACTTCAACGTGATGGGTGACGTGGGGAGAGTTGATCTCTCTCAGATCGGGTTTAGGCCCAATCTGATCGTAGTCTGTAGCGACTCCCAGGGCGGCGATGCGATCCAAGAGCTCGTTTAGGGAAGAGAGCTCCATTGGATCTAACTGCTCGGCGAGTTCCGAGTTGACATGAAGATTGCTTTCGATGACCCCAGAAGTCATCGTCGGCGCAGCGGCCGAACAGGCGGTCATAAGAAAACCACCTAGCCGGAGAGTTTGGCCGACAGCCAAAGCTCCCTTAGCAACAATGCCGTCTTTAAAGATGGGATGAGGCATCCTTCCTGATGGCGACGACACAGTGGAACTCTCAATGAAAGCACCAATGTCGGTGTCAAAACCGGCGGATCTCGGGTAGGGGGTCCGAACTGTGCGTCTAGGCCGGATGGTAACATGAGACGAGGGACACAATGTTTTACCCAGGTTCGGGCCCTCTTGATGGAGGTAAAACCCTACGTCCTTCTTGATTAATATTGATGATATGGGTAGTACAAGAGTAGATCTACCACGAGATCGGAGAGGCTAAACCCTAGAAGCTAGCCTATGGTAGTCTATGGTAGTCTAGGGGCTGAGGATGGTTGTATGTTGTCCTACGAACTAAAACCCTCCTATTTATATAGACACCGAAGGGGGCTAGGGTTACACAAGGTCGGTTACAAAGGAGGAGATATGCATATCCGTATTGTCTAGCTTGCCTTCCATGCCAAGTAGAGTCCCACCCGGACACGAGACGAACTCTTCAATCTTGTATCTCATAGACCAACAGTCCGGCCAAAGAATATAATCCGGCTGTCCGGAGACCCCCTAATCCAGGACTCCCTCAAAGAGGTTGAAGGATCTCGGTGTGACTGCGCCCATGGTGATGAAGGAGTTCCTCCGACACCGCATCGTCCCTCTCCAGCGCCATTCCCGGCCGATATGGGCCCTGTCCGGCGGCCAGTATCGCATGAGGCTTCAGGAGTCGGGGCTTCAGCTCGAGGAGCCAAGAACAGTGTTCGAGGTCTTAACAGGTGACCCCTCGCTAGCTGACATGCCGCAGGAGGGCTGTCTCTTCTACTACTGCTCAAACAGGGTGGAGTTTGCGGGGCAGATGCCCCCCTTTGACGAATGGGGGATGCGTCCACTTAGCCTTGAAGGGCCATGCAAGAACCCTATCTCTGTGGTCCCCCTCCCTGTCGCCAGCATCGAACTTGCCCCAAGAGTGGACGCAGGGGGGCGAGCACCGCTGGAAGCCGGAGGCGCGGGTGCTGAGGCGTCGACGCCACTCGGGGCTCCCGACGTGCCACCTCCGGGAGCCCGTGACTCTTGCCTGGGGGTGGCACCTGAGGGGGCGACGCAATCCGCTGCTCCTGAGGTTGAAGCTTCCGAGATCTTGGCGGGCCATCATGAGGCGGTGCCCGAGGGCTCTCCTCAGCCCAGCACTCCCGAGGCCGTCTCCTCGAGAGCGTCACCAACCATGCCCCGCGCTGGTTGCCACGTCCAATGCTTCGGCCGGCTCAGTTTGGACTTCGATGCGCTTCACAAGAGGAGAGGGCCCCCAACTACAGCAGTGATGCCTTTCGGCCATTGAACTAGAGGAAGTATATCGCCATAGATGAGTGAGTAGCTTATCTTGGTAATTTCTAAAGTGCTGCTTCTCCTCCTGACTGTGGCTCCTCAGGGTCCCTTCTGCTAAGGCTGCGAAGTCTCCCAGGAAGCAACCTTCTCGTGCCTCGAATTCCCCGGTGGCCTTGAGCGCCCCAAGCCAGCATGCCGCATCCGGCGCGAGGTTGACTAGAGAGGCAAACAAGTTAGCTTGGCGCCTTGAGCACGCGCCTTCGCCGCCTCTCCTTCGTGGCCTCGCCTCGAGAATGACAAGTGTGCCAAGGGCTCCTCCTCTGGTTATGGACGATGGCTGGATGACTTCGATCCTGGCTTCTTCTTCAAGCAGCGGCCCTCAAGCCATCCGGGCCCCTGATGAAGCCCGGATGCTGACCCGGGAGGCGCCAGCCCACAGCCCCCTGCTGGAGGGGGGCGAGCAGCTTCAGATCCCGTCGGCCACCCCCGCTGCGGGGGACGGGCCTGGTTGCGTGCTTAAGCTTGCGCACGGGCAGAGTGTCGTCCGCCACGAGATCTTTCAAGAGGCAATGGGCGCGATGAGCCGACTCGGCAGAGAACTCACGGATGTCGACACTCGCCTTGAAGCCGAAGGCCTCCGACTGGCAGAGGAGTGGCATCGCCTGAAGGTGGCTATCAACCTCGGGCGCCTCCAGCGCAAGCATGCCGATGCGGAGGTTGAGGCATCCCTGGCAACCTCGTGAGAGGCCAGTGCCCGGGCCTTGGAGGAGGAGCCCTTGAACGCCGTGGAGCGTATGCGGGAGCTCCAAGCCTTGAACGCCTCCCTGGAGCAGCAGGTGGAGGCGTGCAGAGTTGCCCTGGCGTCGATGAAGGGTGCCCCGTCCAACAAGGAGGAGATCTTGAGGCGCGAGGAAGCACTATTGCTGCAGGGCACAGAGCGTAGCCTCAAGCTCGAGTGGTTGGAGACGTGGGAGCGCCAAGTCGCCCAACCATAGGATGCTATCGTCGCGCGCGAGGCCAGGGCCTAGGAGGAGGTCGATCGCAGGGTGGCCGAGGCTCGCGCGGATCTTGCTGGCCGGTACGACCTGAAGTTAAAGCTCGTGGAGGCCGAAGGTGTGGGCAGCACCGCTGCCCTCAGTTCAGGACTGGCTGAGGCGGAACAGCGCGAGAAAGCCACCGCAGCTGCCCTGGTCTTGGTGCAGGCCGAGCTGCTCTCTCTTCGGCAGCGAGTTATCAGCGCCGAGTCCTTCACGCAGCAGATCAGGGAGGAGGCACTTCGCCGGCAGACGCTACTGCGCGAGCACGCTCCCATGCTTCGGGACCTCCGGACGAAGGCCAACCGGGCGCTTGGTACCATCTGTGATGAGCACACCCCTCATCCCCATGCCAAGGATTACGCCAGCCATCTTTGCTTCTTCACTGATGATGTGACGCGCCTAGAGAGCCGTGCTGAGAGGGATTGCGAGCTCGTGGACGAAAAGAGCCGAGGCCTTCTCGGGCACACATTCTCCTGTGTCTTGAGCCATCTCCTGAACACCAATCCTGACTTTGACTTTGCAGCCGCCATTGCCCCAGTGCCCACGGTCGTCCGAGACCACCTCACACACTGGGTGGATGATAATGTGAATGCTCTGGTTAGGGACTTTGCTTCTGATGACGATGCGGTGGTGGTCGTGGAGGATGAGGGCGACGTGGTTGATGGCGGCATGGCTGATGGCGGTGCGGCTGACGGCGATGGAGACAGTGACAGCGACGATGCTAGTAGCCTGCCAGGGAGTGATTCAGGGGACGAGGCGAGCGATATGTCCGGCTGAGCCCTTGCTCCTGTATTTTGAACCTGCGTGCAAAAGCTTGGGTACGGCCCCTCACGCTGTAAGAGCGTTTGGAAGAGGGGAAGTGATGGTGTCCTGGACTAGGGGGTACTCACCACGTCATCTCCCGATCTGTTAGATTGGGCCGAGGACCCCCATGGCCATATACTCATGGGCCAGTTCGGACAGTTGCCGCATACATGGAAGATTCCACAAGACTTGGTGATCAAGACAAGGACTCCTCCCCACCGGCGTATTCGGCTAGGACTCTTGTTATCCTAGGCCTCTGGTACATTATATAAACCGAGGCCAGGCTAGTCGATAGACAATAACATACAATCATACCATAGGCTAGCTTCTAGGGTTTAGCATCTCTGATCTTGTGGTAGATCAACTCTTGAAATACTCATATCATCAAAAATAAATCAAGCAGGACGTAGGGTTTTACCTCCATCAAGAGGGCCCGAACCTGGGTAAAACATCGTGTCCCCTGCCTCATGTTACCATCCGCCTTAGACGCATAGTTCGGGACCCCCTACCCGAGATCCGCCGGTTTTGACACCGACATTTCCGCTGTGTGTTCGTCAAAAGGTTGATGGCTCGCTTGTAGATCAACTGCGACTTCAGCATCTTCGTCACCAGCTCGACTGGTCACCTTGGTTCGACCAAGGACTGCGCCCTACCTCCGATCGTCATGTTCGGATGAGGGCCTTTATAAACATCAACTCCGATTTCTATCAGGATCATGGAGGAATCATGCAGGGAGCCCGGGGGCTCAACGTCAACATTGCCCTCGGGCGACCATGCTGTTTTTCTGGACAACAAACTTGTGTCTGCCACCACCACCTCCTCAAGTGTCTTTTTAACGATTGCTTCAGTGGAATTATGCGGAATTGAGCCTCCAACAACCATGGAAATTTCGTCGAGTTCCGATGGAGGAATCTCTGGCAATCCACGATATACCGGAGCCCTCTCAAATCTGGACGGGAATCTGGACGAGTTTAGGGCGTGGTGTCCAGCTTCTAGCTCGGACGTCCTTTGGAAAATCCAACTGTTGATCGGCTGTGGAATTCCTATATCTACCACCTCTCAAAATTTCAGCTCGATCCGACCGTTCAAACTCCGGGAACCTTCCGATTAGTGCATCACTTTTTGGATATGTTTTCTGCGTGAAAACGAATCCGACCCGAGTTCGTCTTTTTTATGAACCGGATTTCGGACATCCCTTTCGAAGGAAGTTTTGTATGGGGTATTGTTTTTTGTTCCCGAACACATCCCACCAACTTTAAGATCTTTTGAAGATGATCTTCAACATCATGCTGGTGTCAAACCAGTCCGCCAATATTACTCCATGGCTGTCGACCTGCGCTAGACACGTCGCCACTTTGTTGAGCCAAGCTCAACTTCTTAGGATCATCATCTCGGCAAGCCGAACAAGAGTCCGGGATCGCAAAGGATAAATCATCACCAACATTGCCGCCCCACGGATTACACGGAGCGGGCATACCATCATCGCCGCACGGTCGCTTCTTCAAGCCGGCATCGACCACGTCACGAGCTACATCGGCAGGGCCACACTATTGCTTCTTCAAGCTGGTGTCCATCATGCCGACCTACTTCGACTCATCAGCTGACATCGAGGCTTTGACATCTCGGCTGGCTCGGGGGCTTCACCATCTCTTCATCAACCTACTCCGGACACTTCGGCGTCACTAGCCGACCAGCTCCATCACGTTAGCTGGACCGAGGGCATTGCCTTGGTGAGCCAACCTTTGCTAGCATTGCCATGCCGTCCTTTTATCGCCCATTAGACAATGGGTGTGTGGATCGAGTCCCAATTTTGCGAATCACCTTCCTTCAGATTGCTACAACAAATAAACCAGGTGCTATTAATCCCAGTATTTTTTCCTTGTTTGGGTTCATTTTTCCCAAGGAATTATTACTCTAGCTTGTCCATCATATGTACACAGGTCTATCAAATGGTGTCCGCATTAACGACGGTCGCATGGTGGTTTGGTCAGTCTCCGTACATAGTCCGGCGAATGCCACATCCGGAACTCGGACTGACCTATGAATTCAGGCTTGCCACGCCTTTACCGCATCACGCTGACGCCCTGCATCGACATTGACTTCGGCGCCAGGCCATATTTCTTTTATTACTCACTTTGCATAAATTATTTATTATGCAACATTTTTTTATTATCATTATTATTATTATCTCCGGTTTGCACTTTTTTTTGTGCACAGGAAAATGATCCGGGTTGGGCAGTATCGTCAAGTCGGTGTACTGACATACCACGCCACCTCGGCTATATGGGGGGCTTCGTCAACACTTCATTACTCCATGCCGAGGACTTCGGCATCACTCTGCCGGCCTGGATTGACCATGCTATGTCACCACTTCGGCGTGTCGAGCTCTCCGCTCCACCACATCAGGACCGGCTTGGGGGATGGAACCTTGTCCCGCATCAAGCTCGGACCGCGTCATCAATGCCGAACACATTAACCAGCTAAGTCGCTTTCATGCTCAAAGTTTTAATTTTTAACTTGTGTTCGGTTCGACCAAGCATTATACTTTTTTGGAAAAAAGTTGCATGTAAAAAATCTCCTTGTCAAAACTTTGTTTGTGACATGCAAATTCAAATACCCCGTTTATTTGGAGGCTCCCTTGACGGAGCTTTTCCTCTTGCATATGATTATACTTGTACGACTTCGTTCCTTGTTCGTGTATTACGCCACAATATGCACCATATTGACATAAGCGATTTGCAAGCTGGGTTGTCTGGCTCCTGTGCTTACCCCTACGTTCCCGATTGTTCGGCTAGGGAGTAAAGGGAGCACCTCTGCGATTGTCATGACCGAGTCATCCGAGCTCTGACCTCAGACTGGGTGAAGCCAAAAGCTAGCGCTCTTATTGTTTTCAATCATGGTCGACACACAATGGAACTCATGAGTACAAAAAATCTATTGCACAAGTCTCATAGTAATAATGAGCACCGAAGAAAGGTATCGGTGGGGGTACTATTTTCTTCGAAGATGCTTCTTACACTTTGTTAGTAATATAGCATAAGTTCCCTGAGCGTGCTTTGTCTGTTATAGCCTTATGGCCTGATTGCCTGGTCATCGGAAACACCGTCGATACTCTCGATAGGCGGAGTACATGACACTTTTCGGCCCTTGGCCGAAGAAGGAGAAGCCGACGGTCGGTTAAGACGCGTTTAATGTTCGGGTGAACACAAATATGATACAAGTACTTCCGTACATACAATCATTACACGTAAAATTTATATATGAGCTGTAAATGTGTTTTCTTCTTGGTCGTTGTCAAAACACGACAGAAGCACAATTTTTTCTTTGTCTTCCAATTTTCGGATTGGCACCGAACACTTGATCTTGTTCGGACGTCATGTTTTTACTAACGTTTTTTGGTTTTTCAAGATTTTGGCACTTTTAAACTATTTGTGTGTTTTTAGCACAAGTCTCGCAGTGCAACGCCGGACACCTTAAGAGATTCGGCGAAAACATTCTCGGATATTGCTATATATGCATCAGTGTCGAATTGTGTCTTCGGTCAATAGTTGGGTTGCCCGGCTCCTGCGCTTGCCTCCTACGTTCCGCTCTGTTCGGCTAAGTGTGCAAAGGGAGAACCACTGCGATTGTGCTTCCAGCTCACTTGGTTAAGCACCTTAGTGGAGAAAGCCGAAAACTGACTGTCACAATAAGCGCAATCCGATGACTGTTGAGGGAGTCCTGGAATAGGGGTGTTCGGGTAGCCGGACTATACCTTCAGCCGGACTCCTGGACTATGAAGATACAAGATTGAAGACTTCGTCCCGTGTCCGGATGGGACTTACCTTGGCATGGAAGGCAAGCTTGGCGATGCAGATATTCAAGATCTCCTACCATTGTAACCGACTCTATGTAACCCTAACCCTATCCGGTGTCTATATAAACCGGAGGGTTGTAGTCCATAGGCAATCGACTCCATATACAACAATCATACCATAGGCTAGCTTCTAGGGTTTAGCCTCCTTGATCTCGTGGTAGATCTACTCTTGTACTACCCATATCATCAATATTAATCAAGCAGGATGTAGGGTTTTACCTCCATCAAGAGGGCCCGAACCTAGGTAAAACATCGTGTTCCCTACCTCCTGTTACCATCCGGCCTAGACGCACAGTTCGGGACCCACTACCCAAGATCCGCCGGTTTTGACACCGACATTGGTGCTTTCATTGAGAGTTCCTCTGTGTCGTCGCCTTTAGGCCCGATGGCTCCTTTGATCATCAACAACGATGCCGTCCAGGGTGAGACTTTTCTCCCAGGACAGATCTTCGTCTTCGGCGGCTTCGCTCTGCGTGCCAATTCGCTCGGCCACCTGGAGCAGATTGAAAGCTACGCCCCTGGCCATCAAGTCAGGTTTGGAAACTTAAACTACACGGCTGACATCCGCGGAGACTTGATCTTCAACGGGCTCGAGCCACGGCCAAGCGCGCCGCACTATTTTGAGGGGCATGATCTAGCTCTGCCCCCGGGCAGTATCCTGGAGGCCGCACACGCATCGGTTCCGACCCCTAACTCGGAGCCTATTGCGCCAATCGAGGATGAGCGGTTGGACGTCACCTCGGGGGCTGCGATCCCAAAAAGCGATCGAGCCGAACGCTAGCCCCGCACTCTGCACGACCCGTGACTCCGAGGATCCGGACTCCCCCCCGGACTTCAAACCCCCTGCGCCCCTGCCAATCGAATCCGATTGGGCGCCGATAATGGAGTTCACCGCCGCAGACATCTTTCAGCATTCGCCTTTTGGCGACATCCTGAATTCTCTTAAGTCTCTCTCTTTATCAGGAGAGCCCTGGCTGGACTACGGTCAGCGAGGGTGGGATACGGACGATGAGGAAATTCAAAGCCCACCCACCACCCACTTTGTAGCCACTATCGACTATCTAACCGACATGCTTGACTTTGGCTCCGAAGACATCAACGGTATGGACGACGATGTAGGGGACAAACAGGAACCAGCACCTGTAGGGCGCTGGAAGGCGTCTTGTCATATGACATATATATGGTGGATACTCCAAAAGATGGAGATGGCGATGGAACAATGGGGGATGACGCCCCCAAGAAACAGCCAAAGCGCTGGCGTCAGCGGCGCCGCTCTAAATCCCGCCAAAGCAAAAATGGTGATTCCGGCACGGGAGATAATACTACCCCAGATAGCGCCGAAGAACACCCACCTCAGCAAGATTCGGCACAGGAAGATGGAGAAGCCAGCCCTCATGAGAAAGCGGCAGACCGAGAGGTCGAGGATGATAACTATACGCCTCCCTCCGAAAACGAGGCAAGCCTCGATGACGACGAATTCGTCATACCATCAGACCCCGCCGAACAAGAGCATTTTAAACGCAGGCTTTTAGCCATGGCAAGCAGCCTCAAGAAAAAGCAGCAACAGCTTAGAGCTGCCCAAGATTTGCTAGCTGACAGATGGACTGAAGTCCTTGCGGCCGAAGAGTATGAACTCGAATGCCCCTCCAAGAGTTACCCGAAGCGCAGGCCGCTACCCCGATCAGAGGAGGAAGCACCTACATCACCAGCGCATGATATGGCAGACCGGCCACCTTGCGGCCACGACAGAGAGGCCTCTCGGCCCTCCACCCAAGCCATGCCCCGACGCCGCTCAACTAAGGCACGGGAAAATGCGCCCGACCTGCGAGACATACTGGAGGATAAGGCAAGACAAACAAGATCGATCTACAGATCGCGCAGGCGCCCTACGGCATGTGACAATGATCTTCACTCCGGCTACAACAAATCCGGCCGGGCCGAACACAACAGACATAGCTCTTCTGAGCTACGTCATGATATAGCCCAGTACAGAGGCGCCGCACACCCGCTATGCTTCACGAATGAAGTAATGGATCATAAAATCCCAGAGGGTTTCAAACCCGTAAACATCGAATCATACAATGGCACAACAGATCCGGCGGTATGGATCGAGGATTATCTCCTTCACATCCACATGGCACGCGGCGATGATCTACACGCCATCAAATACCTCCCGCTCAAACTTAAAGGACCGGCCCGGCATTGGCTTAACAGCTTGCCAGCAGACTCAATCGGTTCTTGGGAGGACCTGGAAGCCGCATTCCTCGACAACTTCCAGGGCACTTACGTGCGACCACCGGATGCCGACGACTTAAGCCACATAATTCAGCAGCCAGAGGAATCGGCCAGACAATTCTGGACACGGTTCCTAACAAAGAAAAACCAGATAGTCGATTGTCCGGACACAGAGGCCCTAGCAGCCTTCAAGCATAACATCTGCGATGAGTGGCTTGCCCGGCACCTGGGACAGGAAAAGCCGAAATCCATGGCAGCCCTCACGACACTCATGACCCGCTTTTGCGCGGGAGAAGACAGCTGGCTAGCTCGCAGTAACAACTTATCAAAGAACCCTGGTAATTCGGATATGAAGGACAAAAGTGGCAGGACACGTCGAAATAAGCAAAAACGCCGCGTTAGCAGCGACAGCAATGAAGACACGACAGTCAATGCCGGATTCAAAGGCTATAAATCCGGTCAGCGGAAAAAGCCATTCAAAAAGAATACTCAGGGCCTGTCCAGTTTGGACCGAATACTCGATCGCTTGTGCCAGATACATGGCACCCCCGAAAGGCCAGCCAATCACACTAACAGGGATTGTTAGGTGTTCAAGCAGGCAGGCAAGTTAAGGGCCGAAAACAGAGACAAGGGGCTGCACAGCGACGATGAGGAGCCCAAGCCGCCAAACAACAATGGACAGAAGGGCTTTCCCCCACAAGTGCAGACGGTGAACATGATATACGCAACCCACATTCCCAAGCGGGAGCGGAAGCATGCGCTACGGGACGTATATGCGATGGAGCCAGTCACCCTAAAGTTCAACCCATGGTCCTCCTGCCCGATCACTTTTGATCGAAGGGACCATCCCACTGGCATCCGTCATGGCGGCTTCGCCGCATTGGTTCTTGACCCAATCATCGACGGATTTCATCTCACAAGAATCCTCATGGACGGCGGCAGTAGCCTGAACCTACTTTATCAGGATACAGTGCGGAAAATGGGCATAGATCCCTCAAGGATTAAGCCCACAAGAATGACCTTTAAAGGCGTTATACCAGGTGTAGAAGCCAACTGTACAGGCTCAGTAACACTTGATGTGGTCTTCGGATCCCCGGATAATTTCCGAAGCGAAGAGTTAATCTTCGATATAGTCCCGTTTCATAGTGGCTATCACGCCCTGCTCGGACGAACCGCATTCGCAAAGTTCAATGCGGTGCCACACTACGGATATCTCAAGCTCAAGATGCCAGGCCCTCGAGGAGTAATTATGGTCAACGGAAACACCGAACGCTCCCTCCGTACGGAGGAGCATACGGCGGGTCTCGCAGCGGAGGTACAAAGTAGCCTTCTCAGGCAATTCTCCAGTCCAGCCATTAAAAAGCCAGACACTGCCAAGCGCGCCCAGAGTAACCCACATCAGGACCGCCTGGCACACTCTGAGCAAGCGTAGCAATGCGGCCCCAACCCCAGCTTTCGCGACGTAGCAAAACTAGTACCTCGCGTACATAACTACGCCCTTGAAATACCATGGGCACAGGGGAAGGGGCACAATAACGGCACACCCAAAATACGGCTTAAAACGTACTAGGGGCTGCCGGATTCTTTTTTTAATTTTTTCTTACTTTCAGGACTCCATACTTCGGACGACCTGTTCGGCAATTCGACTGGCACACAAACGATGCAAGATCCAGGGAGGCAGACAAGCCATGCCGCATTATGGAACTCCCAGGTGGTCTCTGTTACGAGCAGTATACCTGTTTTAAATACAATTCCGCGGCCTGCCCCTGGTCAGGGCATACTGAATAGTCCAACATATTTTGCTTACTGCACTATTTGTATCATTCGGCTTTGATAAATAGCCTCTCTATAAACAATGCTTAGCTTCTTGTCTATTTTTTGCATTATCTTCTTTTCACATTTATGTTTATTAAATAACATGATTGCACCCGTAAACCATGGTACGGCAAACACGCCAGGGGCTTTAGTACCCCTCATAATGGTGTGAGAAGTCCGTACACTTTCACAAGTGCGGCACCCCGAACTTATAACACTATATGCATCGGCTCCGAATCATGATTTGGGTCAATAGTTGGGTTTGTCCGGCTCCTATGTTTTGGTGCCTTACGTTCCGCTCTATCGACTAAGGTAGCACTAGGAGAACCACTGCGATTGTGCCCCGGTTCAGCTGGGTTAAGCACCTCGGTGGAGAAAGCTAAAACTGACTGTCATGATGTGGCGAGAGACCGGTCGCTGTTCGAGAGGTTTTTTGAGTCCCTAAAGGCTTATGCCGCTTCGAGCGAGGAGCTGTCTTTGTCCGGCCAAGGCGTGGATAGCGCCCCGAACTCGGTCTTCCGAACTAGGGGCTTCGCCGAAATTTAAAATTATAGAGTTCTATGGCTAAGTGAGGGTGTTCAAGCATTATAGTCCGATTGCCTTGTTCGTTGTGCTGAACGCCTCCCTCGACGGACCCAATCATGGGAAAAAGAGCGCTCAGGTTTATCCCGAACACCCCAGCACTAGTGGCATGGGGGCAGAAGCCGACGACTGGCCATCTCTCAATTTTTTGATAAACGGCCGCACAGAAAGTAATATTTTAAATTCAAGCATTGCTTAGCACATATGAACAAGTTTTCAACGCACAGGATAACACGAGCGAGTTCATTCAAAAATTACATCCTTGGTACATTCATCTGCCACAAGGCGGGCACCAGCAAGAACATCCTTGTAATAGTTCTCGGGCTTGTGATGCTCCTTCCCCAGCGGCGGCCCGTCCTTCACAAGCTTCTCACCGTCCAGCTTACCCCAGTGCACCTTTGCACGGGCAAGGGCCCTACGGGCACCTTCTATGCAGACGGAGCGCTTGATGACCTCGAGCCTTGGACAAGCCTCCACCAGCCGCCGCACCAGTCCGAAGTACCTCCCAGGCAGGGCCTCTCCAGGCCACAGCCGAACTATGAAGCCCTTCAGGGCCTGTTCGGCCGCCTTGTGGAGCTCGACCAGCTGCTTCAGCTGGTCGCTCAAGAGCACAGGGTGTCCGGCCTCAGCGTACTGCGACCAGAACACCTTCTCCATCGAGCTGCCTTCCTCGGCTCAGTGGAATGCGGCGGCATCGGATACGCCGCGGGGAAGATCTGCGAATGCCCCTGGAGAGCTCCGGATTCGGGTAAGTAACAAGTAGTTTACTTTTATATGTCTGCTTTGCATATAGAATTCCTTACCCGCCGCTATCTTTTTTACCGCATCCAATTCCTGGAGGGCCTTCTGGGCTTCGGCCTTGGCAGATTTGGCAGTTTTAAGGGCCGCAGCAAGCTCGGATGCTCGCGTCTTCGAGTCGAGCTCCAAACTCTCATGTTTTTGCATGAGAACCTGAAGCTCTTGCCACACCTCGACGACCTGCGCCTCAAATTTCTCCCGCTCGGCGCGCTCCGTGGCCGCTTTCTTCTCGGCCTCGTACAGCGCCTGCTTGAGGGTCGCCACCTCAGTTGTGGCCCCTATAATAAGCAGTATACTCCTGTCATTTTTTGCAATTGCGCTTTCCTATAGGCATTTTTTCTATAAGGTATCTCTTACCTTCTTTCTCCTCGAGCTGCCGTTTCGCAAGGCCGAGCTCTTGCTCGGTCCGCTCGAGGCCCTGCTTCAGGGCACCCACCTCCATAGTTAGTGCGGCGGTGGCCAGCAGCGAAGCCTGCATACGTATATTGACTCCTTTTTAGTTAGACTCCTGCAATATTTAATAGATCCTCTACTCGGCTTTTCTTTCCAAACGCCAAACAGAGCATCAGGGGCTACTGTCTATACGGTAATATTTTTACATATTTTTACTTACCTCGAAGCCTGTTAGAAGACTAGCACAAGCTTCAGCCAGTCAGCTTTTGGCGGACCGAACCTTCTGGACCACCGTACTCATGATGGCATGGTGCTCCTCGTCGATGGAGGCGCCCTTAACCTCCTCCAGCAGATTGTCCGGTGCCTCCGGTTGGACGGAGGACGCCGGCTCAGTAGGCTTGCTCCTCTTGGCAGGAGTTCGCCTACCGCAGTCCAGAACCGTTGATGATTCCGGCGCAGTGTCCGGCTTAAAGCCGGACTTGGAGCCCAGGGGGGTCTTGTCCCCTTCACTCCTGGAGTCCGGGAGGTTGCCTTGCGGCCCCTCCGGGACCACCTCCTCCTGCCCCGGAGCTTGTCGCGACGCCACTTCGGCGTCGTTTGCAGTGCGGGGGAGACAACGGGTGGAACTGAGTTCATGTCCGATGAGTCCAGGGAGCCGCCCGACGATTCATCGAATTCGGCCCGGGGCAGACTGCATAATTACATTCGACATTAGGGAAAGTTGTGCAACAAAGGAACATCATGAGTTACTCTGATATCCGAACTTATGATTTCGCCAGATGCTTGGCCCTGTTTGGCCACTCCTCTTTTCCCTCTTCGGCGTTGGGGGCGTAGTCCGGCGGAGGGGTCTTCCTTTTCCTAGACCCCTCGGCCTCCCCCGTTGGGGTGGCCTTCCTCTTCTCTCCTCCCTCCACTTGGGGGGGGAGAGAGTTTTCTTCTTCCTCCTCCTTGTTTTCGCGGGAGGAGGGCGTCTCGGACTCGTCAGATGACGAGTCCGACACCACCACGTTGCGGGTACTCTTTCGAGTCCCCGTGGTCATCTTCTTCTTGGCCTTCTTCTCCGGCACCACATAAGGCGCCGGAACCAGCAGCTTCACTAGTAGAGCTAGGGCTGGGTCTTCGGGCAGCGGAGCCGGACAGTTAATCGGTCCCGATATCGCTCGCCAAGCCTGTCAAAGGTAAGGGAGTTTAGATCCCGCATAGAGTCAAACTATGAAAAAAGATTAACATCATGTAAAAGGTGTAGATGGCTTACCTCGCTAGCGTGACGCTGCGAGCTATATCTGCGGTCCTCAGAAGCGGATGCGGGAGCCTCGGCGCCCTTGAATAGCATCTTCCAGGCATCTTCGTATGTCGTGTCGAAGAGCCTGCTGAGGGTTTGATGCTGCACCGGGTCGAACTCCCACAGATTAAAATCCCGTTGTTGGCACGGGAGGATCCGGCGGACGAGCATAACCTGGATTATATTAACGAGCCGGACTGGCTTGTTCACCAGGGACTGGATGCATGTTTGCAATCCGGTCACCTCTTTTTCGTCACCCCACGACAGGCCCATCTCTTTCCAGGACATAAGCCGCGTGGGGGGTCCGGATCGGAACTCGGGGCTGCGGTCAATTCCGGATCGCGCGGCTCGGTGATATAAAACCACCCGGATTGCCATCCCTTTAGGGTCTCCATGAAAGAGCCCTCGAACCATAGGACGCTGGCCATCTTTCCCGCCATGGCGCCTCCGCACTCCGCCTGGCTGCCGCGCACCACCTTGGGCTTGATGTTGAAGGTCTTGAGCCAGAGGCCGAAATGGGGGCGGACGCGGAGAAAAGCCTCGCACACGACGATAAACGCCGAGATGTTGAGGATGAAGTTCGGAGCCAGACGTGGAAATCCAGGCCGTAGTAGAACATGAGCCCCCGGACAAATGGGTGGAGTGGAAAACCCAATCCGCGGAGGAAGTTGGGGAGAAATACTACCCTCTCATGGGGCCTTGGGGTGGGGAGAAGCTGCCCCTCTTCGGGAAGCTGGTGCGCGATGTCCTTGGACAGGTATCTGGCCTTCCTTAGCTTCTTGATTTTACCCTCCATGACAGAGGAGACCATCCACTTGCCTCTCGCTCCGAACATTGCTGGAGAAGGTTGAGGTGGGAAGTGCGGGCTTGTTCACTGGAGCTCGGGTGCGCAAGAGATGGATATGCAAAGGAGGAAGAAGGCGTAGGTAAAAAGGTGGGTCCTTGTCCCCTTATATGGGCGGATGCGGTTGTGCGTCCCCACCTGCCTAGTAAAACTCGCTTGCCTCCCAAGCGCCGTGATAAGTGGCGTGGTTGGGTTACCCACGTCCGTATTGATGAGAATCCCATAAAAGGGGGGTACATGATCTCTGCTTTGACAAGACGTGCCAAGGAAACCGCCTCGCAAAACACGCTGAGGTGGAAAAGTGAAAACGATTCGAGTGAAGGACTTGGCTGTAGTGTGATGATGCACTGCGGAATACGTCAGCAGATTTGATTTATGTTAATATTATTCTCTCTATGGCAATATGTGGAAGCTTATTTTGCAGAGCCGGACACTACTCTTGGTGTTTACAATCTTCTATGAAGGACTTGAAGGAGGAACCTGCCTTGCAATGCCGAAGACAATTTACGCGCCGGACTCATCGTCATTAAAGCCTGGTTCAGGGGCTACCGAGGGAGTCCTCGATTAGGGGGTGTTCGGGTAGCCGGACTATACCTTCAGCCGGACTCCTGGACTATGAAGATACAAGATTGAAGACTTCGTCCCGTGTCCGGATGGGACTTTCCTTGGCGTGGAAGGCAAGCTTGGCGATGCGGATATTCAATATCTCCTACCATTGTAACCGACTCTATGTAACCCTAACACTATTCGGTGTCTATATAAACCAGAGGGTTGTAGTCCATAGGCAATCGACTCCATATACAACAATCATACCATAGGCTAGCTTCTAGGGTTTAGCCTCCTTGATCTCGTGGTAGATCTACTCTTGTACTACCCATATCATCAATATTAAACAAGCAGGACATAGGGTTTTACCTCCATCAAGAGGGCCCGAACCTGGGTAAAACATCGTGTTCCCTGCCTCTTGTTACCATCCGACCTAGATGCACAGTTCGGGACCCACTACCCGAGATCCGCCGGTTTTGACACCGACAACTGTATTAAATGATGGGCCATTCATAACATTGGCCAAAGTGTTTACGGCTTGACCTCGATTGTCGCCGAACACTACCGGGGGCTAGTAACTGGCCTCCCAAACTAAAATCCTCAATATTTTGCTCTTACATTAGAGCTGAGGTTTCATGATCATGCTTAGCATAACAACCCAAAGAAAGGGAACGATAGCGGGACTATTTTCTTTGGAAGACATTTCTTATGTTAAACAGTAATATAACATATCTCTCTGCGTACCTTTGTTTATAAAACCGTATGGCCAGATTGCCTTGTTTGCCATAAATCTTTGCCTTCATAAAGGCTTTATAAAGTAAGACAAACACTCCTCGGCTACTGGCCGTGGAGGTGGAAGCCGATGGTCGGTCAACAAAGTTTTGTATAATGCTGATCCGAGCATTAAATGACGTAAAGTACTTGGATACATAGAGTCATTACACATAATTTGTGATTTTAATATGGATATCGATCCTTAATTCGGCCACCCGTGCCCGCATTAAGGCTCGGGGGCTACTGGGCTTCGGGCTTATTATTTAAAACTATTAAAGGGGCACATCGATCCCCTGATCTGGTGTTGCCACCCGACCAGTGTCTCGGGGGCTACTGCATTGCCTATGCAATGTAGAAAATTTTAAGTGCAATACAGTTGCCGAGGAGATTTTGATCCTCAGGTTGGTCGTCCGCACCCAACCTAAGTCTCGAGGACTGAGCATGCCGCTTTTTGTGTCCCGAAGTATTCTGCCGAGCTAGGACTTGACCCTCGGGCCGATTTTGCAAATCAACCTAAGTCTCAGCGGCTACTGGGATCAGCGGTCTTACGTCATCCTTCAGGTGCATCTCGGGTTTTAAACCGATACACACCTTGAGGGCTACTGGCTCGGAAGCAGTCGGGGTGGTGCACCACCTCGGAAGCAATCCGGCATAAAGCAGTCGTAGGGTTTTCTGTCAATATTAATCAAGCAGGATGTAGGGTTTTACCTCCATCAAGAGGGCCCGAACCTGGGTAAAACATCGTGTCCCTTGCCTCCTGTTACCATCCGCCTTAGACACACAGTTCGGGACCCCCTACCCGAGATCCGCCGGTTTTGACACCGACAGGAAGCCCCTCATGTAAATAGACTACCACTTCATTCCTTAAGCTAGGCTTAAAGCGTTCCTTTGGGAGCTCACGACTCCCCTTGTGGGCTTGATGCCGTAACTTACTTTGCTTTAGCCGGGCTTCAAATTGGTTCGGCGGTTGCAGACGTGCATTCCTTCTGAGAGGAGCCCCTCATGGGCTCGCGAGGTTTTGGTTTCCTGAGAGGTCTGCTAGTCCACCTAAGAGGGCCTCGCGAGGAGCGAGCGCCAGTAATAGCGAGACGCGCGCGTAGTGTGCATGCGCCGCTGCCAGCCCCCGCTGGCGAGATTTTTGGAAGGGGGAAGATAGCGGTCGTAAATCTCAAACAAAATGCGAATCTAGAAACTCATGAAATCAACATGAACAAGAAACGATGCCCCCCATGATTTCTAATGAAAATGCAACTTCAAATTCAAGATCAAAAGCTGCAAGTCCGAGCTACAGAAAAGAGGTCAAAATCAAATGGCTGCGTTCGGCACCTAGCTAGTCTTCTTGTCTTCGAGTCTTCTCACCAGCGCGGAGCTAAGTCCTCTCACAGGCCGTGAGCATAGTCATTGGGGGATAGTGTCGACGGCTAGCGCGGAGCATGGTGCTTCCACTAGGAGGTGGGCGGGAGCCCCCGAGGCCCGAGGGAGGCACTCCGGATACTCCGAGGCGTGTACAGCCCCACACATTATTACATGAGAGTGTCACGAGCGGAGACCTTCACATGCGTGAGCCTTAATTCATATCGCCAGGCGAGGGCCCCACCTTGCGCTGCCCTGGACCACCGTTGGGGCGTCCAGAAACCAGGAGGATACCAAGGGGCAAAGGGGATGCTAGCGGCGCTCTCGGCGACCACGGGCCCTTTGCCAGGTGTGGTTGGGTGATGCCTTGCTCCAGACGATGTGGGGAGGGGCCTTGCTCCTGGCTCCTCCCCCGCAGCCTCCAATGCGCTTCTCCTGGCAAGATGGGGGCTGCCGTGCTAGGGCTGTCGTCCACCGCTGTGACCTGATTCACCTGCGACCCATGGTTAGCGTAAGCCTGCTCCTGGGAGATTAGTGGTACCTCTAGCTAGTGTCGCCGGCGTGGTCGGCAAGGCTCCAGGGCGGCTCCTGGAAGGCCTCAGCTTCCAGCGTCTCCTCTTCCCAACCCGGCTCAAGAAACGAACCAGGGTCGTCTTCTGGTGTGCACTCCTGGTCCATCATGTGGGGCACATAGTCCTCCGGAGCCGTCACCCCGGAACCCTCGCCGAGGTGCCCCACGCTCCACGTCGCCTGACTCAGCGTGCCAGGATAGTAGGGCGGCATCCTGCCGGAACCGTGGGTGGAGATGCTTATGTTTGCACCCATTGGGGGAGGAACATGTGTGGTTGGGTGTCCGGCGCCCCTGGTTGCGCCGGTGCCGACGAAACCTCCTGCTGCGCCTGGGGGCGCACGGGCACGACGAGGCCCACCATATGATCCAGCCGCAGCCTGAGGCGTAAACAAGGAGCAAAAAGGCGGCGCACCCCTGGCTGCGGCGTCCAACAGCTCGGCAACACGCTCTAGCAATGCATCCTGACCGCTCTCCATCAGTCGGCATCGCAGCAGCTCCCGCGCCACTGTGAGTGCGGCCCTCATGTTTTCTTGTTCGCGTCAGGAGTACGACGTCGTCGCCTCGGCATTGCTTGAGGCCCTCCCGGCGGCTCGCGCGCGACGCGGGGTAAGGGTTGAAGGTGTCGGACAACGCCGCCCGCGCCCCTCGGCGCTTGGCAGTGCGCGTGCCACCTGGAGCGTAGAGTTGAGGTCTTCTTGGGTGGATGGCGCCGCCCGGGCTGGCCAGGCTGCCCAGCGATCGGCGTTGGCCCTCGGGTCCCCGAACATCGGCACTGCAGAGTGCTGGCGGGGTTGCCGATGGGGTTCCGACAAAAACCCTTGAGGTTCCTACTTGGTGCGCCAAATGCCGTATTTCGGGTTTCGACAAAAACCCTTGAGGGTCGAACATTGCCGTGCGCACGAAGATCACTCCCCCTCTAACCCTCCCTCACTGCAATCTCAAGGCTTAGCGCATCGAACCCGTAGAACAAACGGTCACAAGATTTATACTGGTTCAGGCCACCGATGTGGTGTAATACCCTACTCTAGTGTGGTGTGGTGGATTGCCTCTGGGGCTGGGGATGAACAGTTACAAGGGAAGAACAGCCTCCTGAGGAGAGGTGTTCTTGTGCTTAGTGAGCTTGTCTGGTGGCCTTGGTGGAATGGATCCAGTCCAAGATGATATGCCTCCCTACGGTGGTGGCTAGTCCTATTTATAGAGGCCCATGTTCTCTTCCCAAATATTAGGCGGGAAGGGATCCCACAACGGCCAGTTTGATGGGGGACAACTTGTACAAGCTATCCTGACAAAAGATGGTTTTCGCCTGCCAAAGGCTCTGGTGGTGACGCCGTCTTGGGCTCCGTGGTGACCTCTGTCCTTCCATCCTGCTCGCCTTGGTCTCGTTGCACCGATATGGAAACCTTTGCTTGACACCTCGGGACTCCGCACCCGCGCTTTCTTCTTTAGCACCAAAGGGGAAACGAGGACACTACGCGCGCTGGCGCCTGCCTGGCCTTTGTTGTCATGGCTTGCGTCACAGGAACCTCACGAGGTGCTCCTTGCGTTGATCTCTCCACCCCTCGCGAGCCAGCCTGGTGAGGCCGCTCCCAAGGGTGTCTTGCGTCGTCCGCCTCGTGAGGGTCTTGAGTGTTTGCTAGTGAAGATGGGTCGTACAGGGCCGCTGGGGGAGCCACGCCATGGGCCACGGGCAGGCAAGACTGGGGACCCCTGTTCCCAGGTTGCTGACACCCATGATAAAGAATTTCCTAGTAAGGATGAAATTATTGGTCTTGCTTCTATTGCCGTGCCTCCTACTGATCCTTTAGAACAATATTTGCTAGACCATGAAAATGATATGTTTATGAATGAAAGAAGGGAAATAGATGGAGTATTCTTTAATCAAGGGTCCATTTTGAAACACAATCTGCCTGTTAAAATCCTTGGGGATCCTCCTATACCTAAGGGTGATCCCGTGTTTGAGCTTAAAAAATTACATGCTACTCTCAAATATGCTTATCTTGATGAAAAGAAGATCTATGTTGTTATTATTAGTGCTAACCTTTTAGAGCATGAAGAAAAGAAATCATTGAAAACTCTAAAGAAGCACTATGCCGCTATTGGATATACTCTTGATGATCTTAAGGGCATTAGTCCCACTCTATGTCAACACAAAATTAAATTGGAGAAAGATGTTAAACCAGTTGTTGATCATCAACGATGATTAAATCCCAAGGTGAAAGAAGTGGTACGAAATGAAATCTAAAGCTTCTAGAGGCAGGTATAATTTATCCTATTGCTGATAGTCAATGGGCAAGTCATGTTCATTGTGTCCCTAAGAAAGGAGGAATTATTGTTGTTCCTAATGATAAGAATGAATTGATTCCACAAAGAATTATTACAGCTTATAGAATGGTAATTAATTTTCGCAAATTGAATAAAGCTACTAGAAAAGATCATTACCCTCTACCTTTTATTGATCAATTGCTAGAAAGATTATCCAAGCATACAAAATTTTGCTTTCTAGATGGCTATTATGGTTTCTCTCAAATACCTGTGTTAAAAGATGATCAAGAGAAAACCACTTTTACTTGCCCTTTCGGTACCTTTGCTTATAGACATATGCCTTTTGGTTTATGCAATGCACCTGCTACCTTTCAAAGATGTATGACTGCTATATTCTTTAATTTTTGTGAAAATATTGTTCAGGTTTTGATGGATGGTTTCTCCGTTTATGGAACTTCTTTTGATGATTGCTTAAGGAACCTTGATCGAGTTTTGCAGAGATGTGAAGAAACTAACCTTGTGTTGAATTGGGAGAAGTGCCACTTTATGGTTAATGAAGATATTGTCCTGGGGCATAAAATTTCTGAAAGAGGTATTGAAGTTGATAAAGCTAAAGTAGATGCTATTGATTCTGAAGTAACTGTTCACACTAATCATGCTGCCATTAAATATCTTATGGAAAAGAAACATGCTAAACCTAGACTTATTGGATGGGTTCTCTTGCTACAAGAATTTGATTTGCATATTATTGATGACCTACAAGAAATGGAACTGAGAACCCCGTTGCAGACAACTTGTCTAGGTTAGAAAATGTTCTTGATGACCCACTGCCTATTGATGATAGCTTTCCTGATGAACAACTAGCTATCATAAATGCTTCTCATAATACTCCATGTTATGCTGAATATGCTAATTACATTGTTGCTAAATTTATACCACCTAGTTTCACATACCAGCAAAAGAAAAGGTTTTTCTATGATATAAGACATTACTTCTGGGATGACCCACACCTTTATAAAGAGGGAGTAGATGGTGTTATTAGACGTTGTGTACCTGAGCGTGAACAGGAACAGATCCTACACAAGTGCCACTTTGAGGCTTACGGAGGACACCATGCTGGAGATAGAACTGCCCAAAAGGTATTGCAATCCGGTTTCTATTGGCCCACTCTCTTTAAGGATGCTCATAAGTTTGTCTTGTCTTGTGATGAATGCCAAAGAATTGGTAATATTAGTAGACGTCAGGAAATGCCTATGAACTATTCACTTGTTATTGAACCATTTGATGTTTGGGGCTTTGATTTTATGGTACATTTTCCTTCCTCTAATGGGTATACACATATTTTAGTTGTTCTTGATTACGTTACTAAGTGGGTAGAAGCTATTCCAACTAGTAGTGCTGATCATAACACTTCTATTAAGATGCTTAGAGAAGTTATTTTCCCGAGGTTTGGAGTCCCTAGATATCTAATAACCGATGGTGGTTCACATTTTATTCGTGGTGATTTCCATAAAATGCTTGCTAAGTAAGATGTCAACCATAGAATTGCATCTCCTTATCATACTCATTCTAGTGGTCAAGTAGAATTCAACAATAGAGAGATTAAATTGATTTTTCAAAAGACTGTTAATAGATCTAGAAAGAATTGGTCTAAGAAACTTGTTGATATATCATGGGCTTATAGAAATTCTTACAAGAATCCTATGGGTATGTCTCCATATAAAATGGTTTGTGGAAAAGCATGTCACTTACTAATGCGGCTTGAAGCTACATCGGTATTTCCCCAAAGAGGAAGGGATGATGCAGCACAACGATGGTAGGTATTTCCCTCAGTGATGAAACCAAGGTTATCGAAACAGTAGGAGAACCAAGCAACAATACATAAACGATGCCTGCACAGAAATAAAAAATACTCGCAACCCATAGAATTAAAGGGGTTGTCAATCCCTTTCGGGTAATGGTGCCGGGAATTGGCAAAACGGACGTGAATAAATTGTACTAGATTCATAGATCGAACACCAAATAAAATAAATAAGAATGAATCACAGCAAGGTATTTTTGTATTTTTAGTTTAATAGATCGGGAAGGAAAATAATATGACAAAGAGACCCGGGGGCCGTAGGTTTCACTAGTGGCTTCTCTCGAGAAAAATAGCAAACGGTGGGTTAAAAAATTACGGTTGGGCAATTGATAGAACTTCAAATAATCATGATGACATCCGGGCAATGATCATAATATAGGCATCACGTCCAAGATTAGTAGACCGACTCCTGCCTGCATCTATTATTATTACTCCACACATCGACTGCTATGCAGCATGCATCTAGTGTATTAAGTTCATGGAGTAACGGAGTAATGCAATAAGAACGATGACATGATGTAGACAAGATCTATTTATGTAGAAATAGACCCCATCGTTTTATCCTTAGTAGCAACGATACATACGTGTCGGTTCCCCTTCTGTCACTGGGATCAAGCACCGTAAGATCGAACCCACTACAAAGCACCTCTTCCCATTGCAAGATAAATAGATCAAGTTGGACAAACAAAACCCAAATATCGGAGAAGAAATACGCGGCTATAAGCAATCATGCATATAAGAGATCAAAGAAACTCAAATAACTTTCATGGATAAAAAGAGATAGATCTGATGATAAACTCAAAGTTCATCGGATCCAAACAAACACACCACAAAAGAATTACATCATATGGATCTCCAAGCGACCATTATATTGAGAAACAAACGAGAGAGAGGAATCCATCTAGCTACTAACTATGGGCCCGAAGGTCTACAAAGAACTACTCACGCATCATCGGAGAGGCACCAATGGAAGTGGTGAACCCCTTCGTGATGGTGTATAGATTGGATCTGGTGATTCTGGACTCTTCAGCGACTGGAATTGATTTTCGTCGACTCCCCTAGGGTTTCTGGAATATTGGGGTATTTACAGAGTAAATAGGCGGTCTGGGGGGCACCCGAGGTGGGCACAACCCACCTGGGCGCGCCTGGACCTCCCGGCGCTCCCTGGTGGGTTGTGCTCCCCTCAGAGCAGCCCCCAAGTGCTTCTTCAGCCCATTGGTTGTCTTCTGGTCCAAAAAAATCCACAAAAATTTTGACTGCTTTTGGACTCATTTTGATATTGATTACCTACGATGTAAAAAACATGCAAAAAACAGCAACTGGCAATTGGTTAGTACCAAAAAATGATATAAAATGATTATAAAACATCCAAGATTGATAATATAACATCATGGAACAATAAAAAATTATATATATGTTGGAGACATATCAGCATCCCCAAGCTTAATTCCTGCTCGTCCTCGAGTAGGTAAATGATAAAAATAGAATTTTTGATGTGGAATGCTGCCTAACATGTCATATCATAATATTTTTCTTTATAGCATGGACATTTGGACTTTTATACTGTTCAAGCAATAGTCTAGTTTTAACATGATAACCTAAATACTCAAGCATATCAACAAGCAACCATGTCTTTCAAAATATCAACGCTAAAATAAGTTATCCCTGGCCCATCAAGCTCAATCATTGATCCATTCATGAAACACACTCGCATATTAACTACACCCAATGCTCAAGTACGATCATAGTGCCTCCTTGTTAGTGCTTTTATAAGAGAAGATGGAGACTCAAATTCAAACATAAAAATTGCATAAAGTAAAAGAAAGGCCCTTCGTAGAGGGAAGTAGGGATTTGTAGAGGTAGCAGAGCTCAAAGCAAAAATTGAGAGATAAAAACATTTTGATAGGCTGATAACCCACAAGTATAGGGGATCAACTATAGCCTCTTTTGATAAGTAAGAGTGTCGAACCTAAGGAGGAGCTAAAGGTAGAACATATATTCCCTCAAGTTCTATCGACCACCGATACAACTCTACGCACGCTTAACATTCGCTTTACCTAGAATAATATGAAACTAGAAGTAATTTGTAGGTGTAACATGATAGGTTTATAAGAATATAAAGAGCACGTAAATAAAAACTAGGGGATGTTTTATTTAAAGAAGCAATAAAGTTGGTGTAGCGAGTGTAGAAAAGTGGTGGTAGGAGTTGCGAAATTGTCCCCAAGCAATTGACTATGTTACAAGACTGATAGCAAGTTTTATGTGGGAGAGGCCATTGCTAGCATGTCATCCCTGACTTGGATTTCTATGCACTTATGATTGGAACTATTAGAAAGCATCTGCAACTTATAACTTTCATTAAGGTAAAACCCAACCATAGCATTAAGATATATTGGTCCCCCTTCAATCTCGTATGCATCAATTTCTATGCTAGGTTGAAGCTTCTGTCACTCTTGCCCTCCAATACATAGTCCTATCAACATACAACTAACCCTATGGTGTGATCCACTGGCGCGCTCATATGATGGTCACCAAAGGACAACAACACAACCACAAGCAAATTAAACCAATCATAGTAATTCACCAATTACCGATAGGACAACGAAAATCTACTCAGACATCATAGGATTGCAACACATCATTGGATAATAATATGAAGCATAAAGCACCATGTTCAAGTAGAGGGTACAGCGGGTTGCGGGAGAGTGGACCCCTATAAATAGATGGGGGAAGGTGATGAAGATGTTGGTGAATATGCCGGAGGTGTTGGTGTAGATCATCGTCACACGATGATGGCCCCGACGGTGTTCCGGTGCCACCAGGAGAGAGGGGAAGAGGGCCCTTTCGGTGTCAAAACCAGCGGATCTCGGGTAGGGGGTCCCGAACTGTGCGTCTAAGGTCGATGGTAATAGGAGACATGGGACACAATGTTTTATCCTAGTTCGGGCCCTCTCTATGGAGGTAATAATCTATGTCTTACCATGAGATCGTAATGGATAAACCCTCTGGTTTATATAGATACCAGGAGGATCTAGGATTACACAACGTCGGTTACAAAGAAAGGAATCTACATATTTAGTCACCAAGCTTGCCTTCCATGCCAAGGAGAGTCCCATCCGGACATGGGTGTAATCTTCGGTCTTCGTATCTTCACAGCCCATCAGTCCGGCCCATGGCTAACAGGCAGGATGCCCGAGGACCCCTTAGTCCAGGACTCCCTCAGTAGCCCCTGAACCTGACTTTAATGACAAGGTATCTGACGCGTAAGCCTGTCTTCGACATTTCAAGGCGGGTTCCTGCTTCCGAACTCCACAATAGTCTTCGGACATATCGGCGTGTCCGGACCTGTAACACACAACACACACAACCGCAGAGAGAATATAATTTCACACGCGTCCAATCTGCTGACAACTTTTGTTAGCATGACATCACATATGTTCGGTCATAATTTCGAACTGTTTTTCATCTGCCGTTCCATGTTTCGGGATGCGGTTGCCATTGGCACGTCTTATCAAAGCACAGATTGTGTTCCCTTATTACGGGATTCTCATCAATACGGGTGTGGGTAACCCAACCGTGCTGTTTTCACAGCCCTCGGCTGGATACCTGGCCAAGGATATCGCTTATCGTCTCCCGGCCGAGGGACAGATCGTCCCAACCCAAGAGCCCCATGAGAGGCTTGTGTTTCTCACACATTTCGTTCGCGGGCTGGGATCCCCCCTCCACCCGTTTGTCCACGGACTGATGTTTTACTATGGGCTGGACTTTCATGATCTGGCCACCAACTTTATCCTCAACATGTCAGCATTTATAGTCATTTGCGAGGCCTTTCTCCGTATCCCACCTCACTTCGGCCTATGGCTGAAGACCTTCAATGTAAAGCCGAAGGTGGTGAGAGGCCAACAAGAAGAGTGCGGAGGTGCCATGGTGGGCAAGATGCCCAACGTCACATGGCCCGAAGGCTCCTTTGTGGAGACGGTGAAGGGGTGGCAGTCGGGGTGGTTCTACATCATCGAGCCGCGCGACACCAACTGGGAACTCTCAATGAAAGCACCAATGTCAGTGTCAAAACCGGCGGATCTCGGGTTGGGGGTCCCGAACTGTGCATCTAAGGTTGATGGTAATAGGAGACAGGGGACACAATGTTTTACCTCGGTTAGGGCCCTCTCTATGGAGGTAATACCCTACGTCCTACTTGATTTATCTTGATGAATATGAGTATTACAAGAGTTGATCTACCATGAGATCATAATGGCTAAACCCTAGAGGTCTAGCTTGTATGGCTATGATAATGTCCGTCCTCCAGACTATGTCCTGCAGTTTATATAGATACCGGGAGGATCTAGGGTTACACAAAGTCGGTTACAAAGAAAGGAATCTACATATTTAGTCGCCAAGCTTGTCTTCCATGCCAAGGAGAGTCCCATCCGGACACGGGTGTAGTCTTCGGTCTTTGTATCTTCACAGCACACCAGTCCGGCCCATGGCTAACAGGTTGGACGCCCGAGGACCCCTTAGTCCAGGACTCCCTCAGGCCCCCTTCCTCTTCTTCTTATTCCTTTACATTCTCCCTATATGGGAGAAGGGTTTACCCCCTGGTCCATGGCTTCCATGGTGGCGGAGCGGCGAGAGCCCCTCCGAGATTGGATCTGTCTCTCTGTCTCTCTCTATTTCTGTGTTCCAGATTCTGGCCTTTCACCATTTCTTATATTTCCGGAGATCCGTAACTCCCATTGGGCTGAAATTTTAACACGATTTGTATACGGATATCGGCTTTCTTGCAGCGAAAGAAGGGCACCAACCGCCTTACGGGGTGGCCACGAGGGTCAGGGGTGCGCCCCTGCCTTGTGGCCCCCTCGAGCATCATCTCACGTTGATTTCTTCTTCCCAAAAATCACATATATTCAAAAAAACTTCATAAGTTTTTATCGCGTTTGAACTCCGTTTGATATGGATTTTCTATGAAACAAAAAACATGCAACAAATAGGAACTGGCACTGGGCACTGGATCAATATGTTAGTCCCAGAAATAGTATAAAAAGTTGCCAAAAGTATATGGAAGTTGTATAGTATTGGCATGGAAAAATCAAAGATTATAGATATGACGGAGACGTATCAGCATCCCCAAGCTTAATTCCTGCTCGTCCTTGAGTAGGTAAATGATAAAAGAGGATAATTTTTGATGTGGAATACTACCTAGCATAATCTTGATAATGTAATCTAATCATGGCATTAATATTAAGACACGGGTGATTCAAAGCAATAGTCTATCATTTGACATTAAGACAATAATACTTCAAGCATACTAATAAAGCAATTATGTCTTCTCAAAATAACATGGCCAAAGAAAGTTATCCCTACAAAATCATATGGTCTAGCTATGCTCCATCTTCACCACGTGAAGCATTCAAATCATGCACAACCGTGATGACAAGCCAAACAATTGTTTCATACTTTTGATGTTCTCAAACCTTTTCAACTTTCACACAATACATGAGCATGAGCCATGGATATAGCACTATAGGTGGAATAGAATATGATGGTGGAGGTTGTGTGGAGAAGACAAAAATGGAGAAAGTCTCACATCAACACGGCTAATCAATGGGATATGGAGATGACCATCAATTGATGTCAATGCAAGGAGTAGGGATTGCCATGTAGCATATGCACTAGAGCTATAAGTGTATGAAAGCTCAAACTGAAACTAAGTGGGTGTGCATCCAACTTGCTTGCTCATGAAGACCTAGGGCACTTGAGGATGCCCATCCTTGGAATATAGAAGCCAAGTTCTATAATGAAAATTCCCACTAGTATATGAAAGTGATAACTCAGAGACTCTCTATATGAAGAACATGGTTCTACTCTGAAGCAAAAGTGTGGTAAAAGGATAGTAACATTGTCCTTTCTCTCTTTTCTCTCATTTTTTTATGTTTTTTGGTGGGCCTCTTTTATTTTTTTGTGGGCTTCTTTGACCTCTTTTTTTGTAAAGTCCAGAGACTCATCCCAACTTGTGAGGGAATCATAGCTTCCATCATCCTTTCCTCACATGGGACAATGCTCTAATAATGATGATCATCACACTTTTATTTACTTACAACTCAAGATTACAACTCGATGCTAGAACAAAAATATGACTCTATATGAATGCCTCCGGCGGTGTACCGAGATGTGCAATGATCTAGCGTAGCAATGAAATCAAAAAACAGACAAGCCATGAAAACATCATGCTACCTATCTTACGGTCATGCAAAGCAATATGGCAATGATGCTCAAGTCATGTATATGAAGATGATGGAAGTTGCATTACTACAAAAAATACACTTCCGTGATGATCCGTGTTTGTCACAGTAGGTCACGTTTTCTGTCATGCATGGACATCCATGACAAATTTATGACAGAATCAAGATAGTCATACATGTGCTCTCGTAGAAGTGTTCCATGACATTACCAAAATTATCATCACGGAAGTGTCCACTTCCATGACGATAAATCACGCATCATGGAAGTGCTTTCGTCAAGGGTGACTGACACATGGCATCCACCGTAACAGATCGCTGTTCAGCTATTGGATCTGGTTTTGGATCCGATAACCCGCTAACAGCCCGGACCAATGAGGATTTTCGACGTGTAAAATTCTCATTGGTCGGATGAAACACGTGTTGGCTCACCGTTGGGACAAATGTCATCCATTCATTGGACAGGAGGCGCTTATGATACATCGACATGTGGCACGACCCAACAGAGGCCCATTCTGGTGAAAAGGCGGGCCCGTTTGACTTGGTCAAAAGGTAACAGGCCAGCCCACGGAAAGCCTGTTAACGGCCTGTTCATATATAGCACATTTACGGCCCGCTAACTCACGGCCCGTTACGGCCTATCGGAATTAAGCCCAGTAGCTTCATCGGGGCCGTCCAATATGATTCCAGCCCGTTGTAACCTCTGGCCCATGTATGGCCCATGATGTCTTTCGGCCCGTACGAGGCCATTTGTAACTCTTGGCCCATTAACGGCCCGTGGTGAATCTGGCCCGTGATGAACAGTGTACCCCTTTATACCCATTAATGTCCCATTATTCCATTGGCCATTTCCAGGCCGTGTTATCTTTCGGCCTTCTCAGGGCCCATTTATTCTTGGGCTCATTTCCAGCATTCGGTTACTTACAACCCATCATTGGCCTTTTCCGCTTGTGGGCCAAATCCAGCCCGCGGTTATAATCTGCCTGTTTGCAGCCAGTTAATCCGTTGGGCCATTTATAATGTCATCAAATATGGCCGATAAACGACGTGTTATTGTCGGCCCATGAACGGACGAATCCAAATCTAGCCCGTGTACAGCCCATAATGCTGTCTGTTATTGGCCCATGTTTGGCCTATCGATCATACGACACGTAGAAGGCCATTGATGCTACGGCCCGTAGAAGGCCCATTCTTTCTACGGCCCTAAGAAGGCCCATTGTTTCTATGGCACGTAGGAGCCCCATGGTAACTACAGTAAATATGTAGCTCATTGTTATTGTGGCCTAGATTTAAAAAATAGGTTATTGCGGCCACTAGTAAACCGCGGAAAAAGAACTGCACCGACTACAATCAAACAAATAAACAAGACAACAAGGAAATAAATAAGAAAGCAACTTATGCTAGGCTATCATAGCTATTAAACATATTACATCCACTGGGCATCAAAGTTCACCACCAGTGCAAATATAGGGAACAAAGCAACATATCATATACACTAGTTGTCAAACTTAGCGACCAGTGCAAATAAACGCTACAGCAAAACAAGTCCAGAACTGAAACCACTTTAGAAGAGCTCAAGAAACAATATCCTGGGTACCCATAATGCTGGCAAGATGCTTAGCAAGCTTATTAATTTTCTCTTATTTGGCGCTTAAATCCTCCAGCACTAGCTGTTGCACCAGAAAGTATGCATCTAAATTTTGCAAGGACTTCCTCAGTCCTTCGGCTTCTCGCCACAGCACAATTGACTGATGCCTTTCAGCTTGTAGCTGAGACTGAAGAAGCTGAAGTGATTCAGGTAGCAAGGTCGAAGAGCTTGTGCCAGCTGTACTGACCAGTAACTCGAACACTACATCAATGCAGGACTGTGGGGTTTTCTCACTGCCTACATGATCGTTTTTATCACCTTTCTTGGAGACCAACATGGTTGTCTCTCTATCTTGAACCTTACCTGCATTACTTTCTCTACCATTGCATAGTGGGGGTGCTCTTCTCCAATATTCCATTCGCATACTATAAGAGAAACAAGCAGACACATCACAGGTTTAGCATGTAGTATACCAAACTCATTTTGGTAAACCGGTTCAATGGTAAGGTGGATAGGATAACAGCATGAAACAAACATATATATATATATATATATATATATGTACTATGGTCACTGTATTGTCCATATCATTCTAGTTTATGTTGCCAAATCAAGATAGAGACACAGTTCAACTCATATATTTTTAAGACACATCATTGGCAACACTTGTAATATGCATCACAATAGAACATAACTGTTTATACAACTGAAACTGAAATCAACATAGAGCAAGAAGTTAGAACAACAATCTAGTTAAAGAAATAGGTTTAAAACATACATGTTGTGCCATTGGAGTTTCAATTGGATCCTTCAAATTCGAAAGTAGTTGGTATGAGTAAATACAGTGATCCAACAGCAAAGGAGTATGGACCATTGCTACGGAATCTGACCTGAGAATAGTTGCTCTTCTGCTTTAAACGTGGAGTTTGTGTTCGCTGTGGTGGTCTTCGTGCTTTGGGCACAACAGTTGCTTTACAAGCTGCTCGTGTGGTGGTACTCTATGGTGGACATGGTGCTTTGTCAACTAGAAGTGGGTTACTATCCGCTGGGGTTGTCGTTAGATGGTTGTAGCTAGTTCTCTGCCCAACGGTGCAAGTGTGCAATCTGGAGGAGTGTCGATTATGTGTGGTGGGGCATGTTTGTGGGCCAGTACAACCATGGTTCTATCTGCATCGACAGGTAGCACTGTCTTTGGTGAAGAATGGGTTTTGCTCCCTTAGATACTGCCATCAACCCCTCCAATTCAAATGGCTGATAAACAAGAAAATAAATTGAACATACAGACATTGTATGATATACAGATGTGGTAATTGACATATATGTTGTCTAACCAAATAGGACAACATGACATAATTTCACATATATGATGCCTAACTAAACAGGATAGCATGACACAGTTTCAGATATATGATGGATAACTTAACAGGATATAATGGCATAATTCAACATATGATGAGTATCTAAACAGGATGACATGACAAAACTATATGATGTGTGATAACCCACGAGTGTAGGGGATCGCAACAGCTTTCGAGGGTAGAGTATTAAACCCAAATTTATTGATTCGACACAAGGGGAGCCAAAGAATATTCTCAAGTATTAGCAGCTGAGTTGTCAATTCAACCACACCTGGAAACTTAGTATCTGCAGCAAAGTGTTTAGTAGCAAAGTAATATGATAGTGGTGGTAACGACAACAAAAGTAAAGACAGCAAAAGTGTTATTTTTGGTATTTTGTAGTGATTGTAACAGTAGCAACAGGAAAGTAAATAAGAGTAAACCAGTATATGGAAAACTCGTAAGCACCGGATCAGTGATGGATAATTATGCCGGATGTGGTTCATCATGTAACAGTCATAACATAGGGTGACACAGAACTAGCTCCAATTCATCAATGTAATGTAGGCATGTATTCCGTATATAGTCATATGTGCTTATGGAAAAGAACTTGCATGACATCTTTTGTCCTACCCTCCCGTGGCAGCGGGGTCCTATTGGAAACTAATGGATATTAAGGCCTCCTTTTAATAGAGAACCGGAACAAAGCATTAGCACATAGTGAATACATGAACTCCTCAAACTATGGTCATCATCGGGAGTGGTCCCGATTATTGTCACTTCGGGGTTGCCGGATCATAACACATACTCCCTCCGTTCCAAATTACTCGTCGCAAAAATGGATGTATCTAGAACTAAAATACATCTAGATACATCCATTTCTGTGACGAGTAATTCGGAACAGAGGGAGTAGTAGGTGACTATAGACTTGCAAGATAGGATCAAGAACTCACATATATTCATGAAAACATAATAGGTTCAGATCTGAAATAATGTCACTCGGGCCCTAGTGACAAGCATTAAGCATAGCAAAGTCATAGCAACATCAATCTCAGAACATAATGGATACTAGGGATCAAACCCTAACAAAACTAACTCGATTACAAGATAAATCTCATCCAACCCATCACCGTCCAGCAAGCCTACGATGGAATTACTCATGCACAACGGTGAGCATTATGAAATTGGTGATGGAGGATGGTTGATGATGACGACGGTGACGAATCCCCTCTCCGGAGCCCCGAACGGACTCCAGATCAGCCCTCCCGAGAGGTTTTAGGGCTTGGCGGCGGCTCCATATCGTAAAACGTGATGATTTCTTCTCTCTTATTTTTTTTCTCTCTGAAAGAAAATATATAGAGTTGGAGTTGGCATCGGAGGGTCTCCAGGGGGCCCACGAGGTAGGGGGCGCGCCCTAGGGGGGGCCACCCTCGTGAGAACGGTGTGGGCCCCCTGGTCTTCATCTTTGGCGAGGATTTTTTATTATTTTTTCTAAGATGTTCCGTGGAGTTCAGGTCATTCCGAGAATATTTGTTTTCTGCACATAAAACAACGTCATGGCAATTCTGCTGAAAACAGTGTCAGTCCAGGTTAGTTCCATTCAAATCATACAAGTTAGAGTCCAAAGCAAGGGCAAAAGTGTTTGGAAAAGTAGATACGACGGAGACGTATCAACTTCCCCAAGCTTAAACCCTTGCTTGTCCTCAAGCAATTCAGTTGACAAACTGAAAGAAAGAAAGAAAAACTTTTACAAACTCTGTTTGCTCTTGTTGTTATAAGTATGTCAAGCCAGCATTCGAGTTTTTAGCATAGATCATAACTAACCACATTTGCAATAATTCTCAGGTCTTATAATTACACGTATCAATAGCATAATCAACTAGCAAGTCATAATAATAAATCTCGGATGACAACACTTTCTCAAAACAATCATAATATGATATGACAAGATGGTATCTCGCTAGCCCTTTCTGAAACCGCAAAACATAAATGCAGAGCACCTTTAAAGCTTAAGGACTGACTAGACAATGTAATTCATGGTAAAAGAGATCCAATCATAGTCACACCCAACATAAATTAATAGTGATGAATGCAAATGACAGCTTTGCTCTCCAGCTAGTGCTTTTTAATAAGAGGGTGATGACTCAACATAAAAGTAAATGGATAGGCCCTTCGCAGAGGGAAGCAGGGATTTGTAGATGTGCCAAAGCTCGGTTTTGAAATAGAGATAAATTGTATTTTGAGCGGTATACTTTCATTGTCAACGTAACAACTAAGAGATGGCGATATCTTCCATGTTAAACACATTATAGGCGGTTCCCAAACAGAATGGTAAAGTTTATACTCCCCCTCCACTAGCAAACATCAATCCATGGCTTGCTTGAAACAACGAGTGCCTCCAACATACATCAGATCCCAGGGGGAGTTTTGTTTGCAATTAATTTTAATTTAGTTTGCATAAAGCATGGGACTGGGCATCCCGGTGACTAGCCATTTGCTCGTGAGTGAGGAGCGGAGTCCACTCCTCTTGAGAATAACCCGCCTAACACGGAAGATAAGGACATCCTTGGTTGATACATGAGCTATTCGAGCATACAAAACAGAATGATTATTTGAAGGTTTAGAGTTTGGCACATACAAATTTACTTGGAACAGCAGGTAGATACTGCATATAGGAAGGTATAGTGGACTCATCTAGAATAACTTTGGGGTTTAAGGGATTGGATGCACAAGCAGTATTCCCGCTTAGTATAGGTGAAGGCTAGCAAGAGACTGGGAAGCGACCAACTAGAGAGCGACAACATCCATGTACATGCATTAAAATTAATAAACATTGGATGCAAGCATGAGTAGGATATAATCCACCATGAACATAAATATCGTGAAGGCTATGTTGATTTGTTTCAACTACATGCGTGAACATGTGCCAAGTCAAGTCACTTAAATCATTCAAAGGAGGATACCACCCCATCATACCACATCATAATCATCTCAATAGCATGTTGGCACACAAGGTAAACCATTATAACTCATAGCTAATCAAGCATGGCACAAGCAACTACGATCTCTAATTGTCATTGCAAACATGTTTATTCATAATAAGCTGAATCAAGAACAAGGGACTCATCATATTTACAAAAACAAAAGAGGTCAAGTTCATACCAGCTTTTCTCATCTCAGTCAGCCCATCATATATCATCATAATTGCCTTTCACTTGCACGACCGGACAATGTGAATAATAATAAGAGTGCATGTGCATTGGACTAAGCTGGAATCTGCGAACATTCAATAAACAGGAGAAGACAAGGCAATACGGGCTCTTGGGTTAATTAAACAATAACGCATATAAGAGCCACTTCAATAATTTAATTATGGTCTTCTCCTACTGACCCCCAAAGAAAAGAAAATAAATAAAACTATTTACACGGCAAAGCTCCCAACAAGCAAAAGAAGAACGGGAAATATTTTTGGGTTTTCTTTTTAATTATTACTACTACAACAAAAAAATAAACTACTACTAATTTTTTTAGTTTTCTTAAGGTTTAACAAACACACAAGAGGAAAGCAGGAAAAAGAAAATAAACTAGCATGGATATTACTGTGAAAAAGTATGAGCACCGACATCTACCAATGAGTGTGTGTGAACATAAATGTAATGTCGGTGAGAAATACGTACTCCCCCAAGCTTAGGCATTTGGCCTAAGTTGGTCTATTGCCAGGGATAGCCTGGCGGATACCCATAGGTGTAGTTGGGGTAGTAGTGTGACGAAGGATAGTTGGGATCATACTGATGTCCAGCGGTTATCGCCTGCTGAGCTGCAGCGTGGAGTCGAGCTGCCTCCGCTCTCCTCTCGTACTCTTCTGCCTCCTCTCTGGTAATAACATATCTTCTTTTTGTCTATGAATCAAAGAAGGCAGGAGCAGGGAGAGTAATATGGAAAACACGTCGTTTATCAAAAATTAAACGATATAAGAGAGGTGATTCAGGCCTCTCAACAAACTAGTGCGAAGCTATAGAATTATAATCTAAATATGCAGGAGGCAACTCCGTATCACCCTCACGAATGTCTATTTCAAGAAAATGAGCTAAGCGGGTTGCATAAATTCCTCCAAAGAAATTTCCATTATGTCTATTATGATGCAACCTAAGAGCTACAATGGCTCCCATATGATAAGATTGGTCTCCTAACACAGCACTCCTGAGAATGCTAAGATCAGGGACACACATGTGACATGCTTCATCCTTAGCATTTATGCATCTACCGATGAAGAGAGCAAAATAATGTATAGCAGGAAAGTGAATGCTCCCTATGGTAGCCTGCGTTATATCTCTAGATTACCCCACAGTTATACTAGCAAGAAAGTTTCTAAATTCAGATTTAGGGGGATCCCTAACACTACCCCATGATGGAAGTTTGCAAGAAGAAGTGAATCCTCTAAGTCCATGGTATAAGATTTGTCATGGAGATCAAACATGACTGAAGGAGAATTACGCGAAGATGAATACTCAAACCTCCTCACAAATGAACTTGTGAGATCATGATACCGGGAGCTTTTGTTAGCCTCAAAATCCTCAAGACCGGCATTGCGCAAATATGCTTTGAATTCATCTTTAATTCTCGCATGGTCCATAAAATTTTCCGACGGCCATTCGCAAGGCCGTACTGGAGCGTCTCTTGGTGGATCCTCGTCAGCATCGCGCATAGCAATCCTGGGTCCTTGCTTCTTAGAGGAACCACCTTGGAACATCTTCCTAAGCATATTGTTTTTCTCTGAAAAATTCTGAAAGTTTTAGTAACTTCAAAATAAAAGTAAACCAACTTCAATAAAACTGATAGCAACTACTCCTACAAGTGCCTAGATCCTATATCAAGCATTAGAACTACTTGGAACCATATAAATTTGACATGCAAGCTCAAGAACATGGTCACCTATGCAGCCCAAATTTGCAAAGAATAAAGCACTAGAACAAAAACTAATTGGACCAATGGAGGAGTCACATACCAAGGAACAATCTCCCCAAGCAGTTTTGTGAGAGGTGCTTTGAGCAAGGAGATCGAAAATCACAGCAAAAGTGGTTGGAACTCGTGCTTGAGTTGGTTTTTCGGGTTTGTGTGAGATAGAGGAAGAAGATGGGTGCTGTGATAAGTGGAGGAGGGCCATCGTGGGCCCACGAGGCAGGGGGCGCGCCCTAGAGGGGGGGCACCACCCTCGTGGCCAGGTGGCAGATCCTCCCGCGGCGATTTTTGCAGAGTAAATCCTCAAATATTCCCGAAAAATCATATTAAATTGGCATGTCATTTTGAGGACTTTTATTTTCGGGATATTTTTATATTGCATGGATAAGCCAGGAAACAGACAAAAAAAATACTATTTTTACTTTATTTCTACTAAATAACAGAAAGTATAGAGAGGGCATAGAAGTTTGTCCTTCTAGTTTCATCCATCTCATGCTCATAAAAAAGAATCCACTAACAAGGTTGATCAAGTCTTGTTAACAAACTCATTCCGATAATCATGAAACTGGAGAAATTTCGAATAACACTAAGTTACCTCAACGGGGATATGCACATCCCCTATAATAAGTATATCATATTTCTTCTTGACAGTAGGAAGAGGGAATTCAAAACCTCCAAATATAATTGATGGAATTTTTCCAATAGAGTTGATACTATGAACTTGAGGTTGTTTTCTCGGAAAGTGTACCGTATGCTCATTACCATTAACATGAAATGTGACATTACCTTTATTGCAATCAATAACAGCCCCTGCAATATTAAGAAAAGGTCTTCCAAGAATAATAGACATACTATCATCCTCGGGAATATCAAGAATAACAAAGTCTGTTAAAATAGTAACGTTTGCAACCACAACAGGCACATCCTCACAAATACCAACAGGTATAGCAGTTGATTTATCAGCCATTTGCAAAGATATTTCGGTAGGTGTCAGCTTATTCAAGTCAAGTCTACGATATAAAGAGAGAGGCATAACACTAACACCGGCTCCAAGATCACAAGCTGTTTTAATATAATTTCTTTTAATGGAGCAAGGTATAGTAGGTACTCCGGGATCTCCAAGTTTCTTTGGTATTCCACCCTTAAAAGTATAATTAGCAAGCATGGTGGAAATCTCAGCTTCCGGTATCTTTCTTTTATTAGTAATGATATCCTTCGTATATTTAGCATAAGGATTTGTTTTGAGCACATCAGTTAATCGCATACGCAAAAATATAGGCCTAATCATTTCAGCAAAGCGCTCAAAATCCTCATCATCCTTTTTCTTGGATGGTTTCGGAGGAAAAGGCATGGGTTTCTGAACCCAAGGTTCCCTTTCTTTACCATGTTTCCTAGCAACAAAGTCTCTTTTATCATAACGTTGATTCTTTGATTGTGGGTTATCAAGATCAACAGCAGGTTCAATTTCTACATCATTGTCATTACTAGGCTGAGCATCATCATGAACATCATTATTAATATTTTCACTAGGTTCATGTTCTTTACCAGATTGTGTTTCAGCATCAGACATAGAGATATCATTTGGATTATCAGGTGGTTCAGCAATAGGTTCACTAGAAGTTTGCACAGTTCTATCATTTTTCTTTTTCTTATTTTTAGAAGAACTAGGAACATCAATATTATTTCTCTGAGAATCTTGCTCGATTCTCTTAGGGTGGCCTTCAGGATACAAAGGTTCCTGAGTCATTCTACCAGTTCTAGTAGCCACTCTAACAACATAATCATTTTTCTTACTATTCATTTCATCAAGCACTTCGTTTTGAGCCTTAAGTACTTGTTCTACTTGCATGGTAACCATAGAAGCATGTTTGCTAACAAGTTTAAGTTCACCTTTAATATTAGCCATATAATCACCCAAGCGTCTAATCATATAAGCATTTTCTTTTAATTGTCTACCAAAATAAGCATTGAAGTCGTCTTGCTTAAACATAAAGTTATCAAACTCATCCAAGCACTGACTAGCAATTTTAGTAGAAGGAACTTCAGCTTTATCATATCTATAGAGAGAATTTACCTTTACTACCTGTGTTAGGATATCGGGGTCAGGAGGTTCTTCAATAAATAAAGAATTGAGATCATAAGTTTCTTCAACAGGCGGTGAATTAAGACCATGTATTTCTTCAATAGGAGGTAAATTCTTAACGTCTTCAGCTTTAATACCTTTCTCTTTCATAGATTTCTTTGCCTCTTGCATATCTTCGGGACTGAGAATAGAACACCTCTCTTCTTCGGAGTTGGTTTAGGAATAGGCTCAGTAATTGGAGCAGGAGCTGGCTCAGGAGGTGCCCAATTATTTTCATTTGTCAACATATTATTCAATAGAATTTCAGCTTCATCCGGTGTTCTTTCCCTGAAAAGAGAACCAGCACAACTATCCAGGTAATCTCTGGAAGCATCGGTTAGTTCATTATAAAAGATATCAAGTATTTCGGGTTTCTTAAGAGGATGATCAGGCAAAGCATTAAGTAACTTGAGAAGCCTCCCCCAAGCTTGTGGGAGACTCTCTTCTTTAATTTGCACAAAGTTGTATATTTCCCTCAAAGCAGCTTGTTTCTTATGAGCAGGGAAATATTTAGCAGAGAAGTAATAAATCATATCCTGGGGACTACGGACACAACCATGATCAAGAGAATTAAACCATATCTTAGCATCACCCTTGAATGAGAACTGAAATATTTTGAGTATATAGGGGAAACGTGATCTCTCATCATTAGTGAATAGGGCGGCTATATCATTTAACTTAGTAAAATGTGCCACAAAAGTTTCAGATTCATAGCCATAAAACGGATCAGATTCAACCAAAGTAATTATATCAGGATCAACAGAGAATACATAATATTTAACAGGAACACATATAGGTGAAGTAGCAGAAGCAGGGTTGGGTTTCATTTTATCTCTAAGTGATTCTTTGTTCCATTTAATTAATAACCTCTTAAGCTCATATCTATCTTTGCAAGCTAAAATAGCGGCAGAAGATTCCATATCAAAAAGATAACCCTCAGGAATAACAGGCACATTTTCATCATCACTATCATCATCATATTTAGATTCAATAATTTCTTTTTCTCTAGCCCTAGCAATTTGTTCATCAAGAAATTTAGCAAGGGGCACAGTAGTATCAGGCATAGAAGCAGTTTCATCATAAGTATCATGCATAGCAGAAGTGGCATCATCAATAACATGCGACATATCATAACGAATAGCAGAAGCAGGTGTAGGTGACGCAAACTTACTCATAACAGAAGGTGAATCAAGTGCAGAGCTAGATGGTAGTTCCTAACCTCCCCTCGTAGTTGAGGGATAGATCTTGGTTTTTGGATCTCTCAAGTTCTTCATAATAATAAGCAGATATAAATCCCAAGTGACTCAAAGAATAGAGCTATGCTCCACAGCAACGGCGCCAGAAATTGTTCTGGATAACCCGCAAGTGTAGGGGGTCGCAACAGCTTTCGAGGGTAGAGTATTCAACCGAAATTTATTGATTCGACACAAGGGGAGCCAAAGAATATTCTCAAGTATCAGCAGCTGAATTGTCAATTCAACCACACCTGGAAACTTAGTATCTGCAGCAAAGTGTTTAGTAGCAAAGTAATATGATAGTGGTGGTAACGGCAACAAAAGTAAAGACATCAAAAGTTATATTTTTGGTATTTTGTAGTGATTGTAACAGTAGCAACGGGAAAGTAAATAAGCGTAAACCAGTATATGGAAAACTCGTATGCACCGGATCAGTGATGGATAATTATGCCGGATGCGGTTCATCATGTAATAGTCATAACATAGGGTGACACAGAACTAGCTCCAATTCATCAATGTAATGTAGGCATGTATTCCTTATATAGTCATACATGCTTATGGAAAAGAACTTGCATGACATCTTTTGTCCTACCCTCCCGTGGTAGCGGGGTCCTATTGGGAACTAAGGGATATTAAGGCCTGCTTTTAATAGAGAACCGGAACAAAGCATTAGCACATAGTGAATACATGAACTCCTCAAACTATGGTCATCACCGGGAGTGGTCCGAATTATTGTCACTTCGGGGTTGCCGGATCATAACACATAGTAGGTGACTATAGACTTGCAAGATAGGATCAAGAACTCACATATATTCATGAAAACATAATAGGTTCAGATCTGAAATCATGGCACTCGGGCCCTAGTGACAAGCATTAAGCATGGCAAAGTCATAGCAACATCAATCTTAGAACATAAAGGATACTAGGGATCAAACCCTAACAAAACTAACTCGATTACATGATAAATCTCATCCAACCCATCACCGTCCAACAAGCCTAGATGGAATTACTCACGCACGGCGGTGAGCATCATGAAATTGGTGATGGAGGATGGTTGATGATGACGATGGCGACGAATCCCCCTCTCCGAAGCCCCGAACGGACTCCAGATCAGCCCTCCCGAGAGGTTTTAGGGCTTGGCTGCGGCTCCATATCATAAAACGCGATGATTTCTTCTCTCTTATTTTTTCTCTCGGAAAGCAAATATATAGAGTTGGAGTTGGCGTCGGAGGGTCTCCAGGGGGCCCACGAGGTAGGGGGCGCGCCTTAGGGGGGGCGCGCCTTAGGGGGGGGCGCCCCCCACCCTCATGTGAAGGGTGTGGGCCCCCTGGTCTACATCTTTGGCGAGGATTTTTTATTATTTTTTCTAAGATGTTCCGTGGAGTTTCAGGTCATTCCGAGAATATTTGTTTTCTGCACATAAAACAACATCATGGCAATTCTGCTGAAAACAGCGTCAGTCCGGGTTAGTTCCATTCAAATCATACAAGTTAGAGTCCAAAACAAGGGCAAAAGTGTTTGGAAAAGTAGGTACGACGGAGACGTATCAATGTCTTTCTAAAATAGGTTGGGATGAAATAATTCACATAAATGTTGTTTAAGTATACAGGATGGCATGATATAATTGACATAATTGATTCATATACTAAGCAGTTGGCACTCGCATGTATGATCTCTAAACTAAGAATATGGAATTCAATATTGTGCATATGATGTATAAACCAAGAAATGCAAGACACCATATGCATGGCATGATAAATATAAACATTGCAACTTAGAGCATACACCTCAGGTGGGATATATGGCTGGTCATCTGTCTCTGAGTCCTCCTCTGAGGAGCTCCCTGTAACCATCGAGATACATGCTTCAATAGGTACCATTGCCTGCTCTCAAGACCTTGTTTTCACTCCTTATTTTTCCATAACTGGCTCAAATGGGTGATACACATGAAGAGTAGTTCAATATACACAGATTGTTGACAAATGGAATATGTAATGAAAAACAAGATGGCATGAGATAATTCACATATATGATGCTTGGCTACATGGCGGTGCATAATTCACATATATGATAACTGGCTGAAAAACATGGCATTGCATAATTCACATATCTGACATAGAAAGCAAACAGGAGGCATTCAGACAAAGCATGTCTAATCTAAGCAGATAGCATGGCAATGCAAGACACCGTATGCATGATATGAGCAATATAACCTTGCCAAGTTAGAGCATGCACCTTGGGGGGATACAACTGTTCATCTGCCTCTGAATCCTCCTCTGAGGAGCTATCTATAACCAGCAAGAAATCTGCATCGACAGGTAGCACTGACTGCTCAGAAGACCTTGTTTTCACTCCAGATTTTCCCATGACTGACTCGAATGGCTGATGCACAGAAGAGTAGATGAATGTTTAAACATTGTTGACAAATGGAATACATTATGAAAAAAATATGGCACGATACAATTCACATATAGGATGACTGGCTAAACAGGATGGCATTGCATGATTCACGTATATGATGCCTGGCTAAAGAAGATGGCATTGCATAATTCCCATATACTCCCTCCATTCCTAAATATTTGTCTTTTTAGAGATTTCAAATGGACTAATACATCCGGATGTATATAGACATATTTTAGAGTGTAGATTCACTCATTTTGCTCCATATGTAGTCACTTGTTGAAATCTCTAAAAATACAAATATTTAGGAACGGTGGGAGTATGATATAGAAACCAAACATGTGGCATTCACACAAGGCAAATCTAAACTAAGCTGATGACATATAAGATGAATAATGTAAGCAATGTGAGGCGCCATATGCATGATATGACCAACATCAGCATGCCATGTTAGAGCAAACACCTCAGGTGGTAACAGTTATCTTCTTCTGGAATACAATCTAGAATGGCGGGAGGGGGGGGGGCACTTCGGCCACCATGGAGCGGCGTCTGCATGACATTGTATTCCCACGCAATGGTCTTCTCTTTTTCTCTACATGTTCAGTACGACTGTGTACAATAACTGACATGCATAATAAAAAATTAGTTAGATTTTGTAAGGCCTAAGGGGTGCATACAGAAATCAAGACTGATGGTAGCAAACGAGTGGATAGATCCAAAACTAATGATAGGAAGTAGATTATAGCTTCAGTTTAAAAACATAGACAATGGATCATCTATTGTTTGTTGCCCACCCAACATGAACCACATAGAAGACCCCAGATGAACCAGATAGTAGATAGATACTATTCGTTGATGCCTCGATATGAGACCCACGTGCATTTTAAAACTCAAGTTTGAATGATAAAGTAGCAGGTAATTATAACCGATGTATAACATAAGCAAACACGAAAGACTGCAACCTCTCTTCCAGAATAGTGTAGTCCTTAGGTTCATCTGCTCAGTCGATGATGGTAATGAAGTTGGCAAGGCTGCCGGCAACGAGGAAGATGATCTAAGGCGGAGAAAGAAAGTTTGCATGGGGAATCTCTGCTGCAGTGAATGCTTCTGTCGATGGTGCACCTCAGGTGGGGTGGATGACAGCACGGCAGGAGCAGGACAAAACACACAGAGTTTTCTTTGATGCCTATCTGAAAATGAAGTAAATCTGTAAGGGCTCCTTAGAATTGGAGGATTCTATAAACACAGGGAAAGGAAAAACACAGGAATAGGATAGGAATGCACGTGCAAAACAGAGCATTTGGAAACATAGGATTTCTATAAACCTTGGTGTTTGGTCCACATGAATTGGAAGAACACAGGAATGGAGAAACATCGTCAAATTAAAGTCAAACGATGTGAAAATGAAAAAAAATAAGAATCTTATTATGATAGTAATGCAATTAGTCTTGTTCTTCATGCATATTAATTTGAAAAGGATGTCCAACTGGATATTAAAATTCCTACCATTTTTCTTTGAAAGAGACACCAAAGAAAAAAAATCCTGCAGTTTTGGTTTGCTCCACTCCTAACCAAATGCACGAATAGTAGTACCATAGTAGTTCCATAGAAAAGGATCCCTGAGGGATCGACATGAATGCAGAGTAACAAAGTGATGCAATGAGTGTACAACCTCTTTGGCATAGCCTTGTCGACCTCAGCATCATTGTGTTGGACGTGGAGGACGGTGATGCTGGTGTGACTATCAGAGGCGGGAAATAAGATCTGAGGCCTCTGCAAACGGCGCCGAGGGTACTGCTCCGCTGTGATGGATGGTTCCGTCATTGGAGCAGCTCCGGTGAGGTGTACGGTGGCGAGGCTGAAGCAGGACAAGACAGACAACGTTAATCTAAAGTGGGACTCTAATATCATCTGCAATTGATGATGTAAAATACATCACCCAAAAGTACTAGACGTAAAACACATCAGTCGTGCCACGGCCGCTCTGACATATGCTGTAAATATTGTTTACTCTGAACTTAACTGAAGAAACTGAACTTCACAGTCGAAATTGAATTTTACTATTGAAACTGATTGAACTAGTAGAAGAGCATTGTAATAGATGTTTAGGGTGTTCGAGCGCTAGTAGCAGAGAAGCAGTGATCTAAATCAGTAGACGCTCGAGAAGGGAAAGCACTAGCAGAGAGCAAGTCGTGTAGCAGAACAGCGAGCGAGTGCTAAAGCAGCAACTCCTATAGCTGCCGGAGGTCGTGCAGCAGCAGCGCGAGCGAGAGCAAGATCAGAGCAGCAGCATGAACGAGAGCAAGAGTGGAGCACCAGCATGACCGACAGCAATATCAGAGTAGAGCAGCAGCACAAACGAAAGCAAGAGCAGTGCAGCAGCGTGGCCGACAGCAAGAACAGAGCGGTGATACCAACTTGTAACACCCAAGATGCGGTTATATCTGCCGTGTGTCAGAGCACGACTTAGAGGCATAACTGCATAGTAGGCATGTCGCAAGAGGGGTAATCTTTACACATCCCATGTACTGAATAAGAAAGGGATAAAGAGTTGGCTTACAATCTCCACTTCACACAATACATAAATATAGTATTACATCATCCAGAATACAATCAAGGCCCGACTACGGAACCAAATATAGAAAGACCACCCCATATGCATGGATCTACTCAAAGCATATAACAGAAGACTCTTACTGACCATAAGCCAAAAAGGATCAGGAGAGATGATGGTACCCATGTAAACATAGCAAGTTTCGCTAACAGAATCAGACTTAGCAGAAAACTGGACATGGCAAAAACAGAGTTATGAAGGCATCTTTGTGAGCTCGATTCACTCAACACAAGGCATTGCATGACAAGCTAAGAATACTACCAGAAAGAAGACATGTTCAAGAAGCTAAACATGGCAAGAACAATCTCATATCATGCATGGATCAACTACAACAACCTTGGCAAAATTGATTAACACGTAAACAATTTGCCAGGAACATTTTATAGCAAAAGTAGAGCAAGATAGGGTCATGCTAGGGCACTCCATAAATTCAAACAGGGGCATGGATGGATAGAGCAGGGCCATATGTGAAAATCATCCTTACTGAACATACTCAAAAGAAGCATGGATCTCTTTGTAGCAACATGAATACATGGCATAAAAATAACAGCAGGGAAATGACTTAGTGAAATTCCAAGTCCCTGAAATCAGCAATATCATGAGAGCTACTTTGCATGCATGTGCTAGTCACCACATTTATCACAAAAATACATGGCATACACCCCTGTAAAGATGGCATGGCATAGCCCAAAACACATGTAGAGTTCATGCCCATATGCATCACACAATAATCATGGCAAAAATGACAAATGCTCAAGATCTGCTAAGCAACAGGAACTAACATTTTATAGCCCTCTTTCACACACGATTTGGACATCAAGATGGACTCAAACAAGCATGGCACAATGGAACAAAATGAAGAGCACATCATGATGAACATTTTGATATATCACACGCACGAAACGGAGCTACGGATGAGGAGTTATGACATGATGAACAGAGCAAAGAAAAGTTATGGAAATAAAAGACTTAGGGAAATTCGACCTCCTCTGGATCCAGATCAAGGGTTTAGGGCGGCGCGGTTCCCAAGGATCACCGGAGTCAGACACCACGGTGGCCGAAGCTGGAGAGGTGCGGGGGCTCGCCGGAGAACGCGGATCCGGCGCCGGAGATGGGGAGGATGGCGGAGTGGCAGAGGCGGAGGAGAGGCGCAAGGCGACCTCACTGGATGGATAGCGACAGAGCGGCGATGGCCGGCGAGGCGCGCGGCGGGCGGTGACCAGAGCGCACACACGGTGCGGCGGAGCTGCGGGGCGCCTCGGGCGCGCGGGTAGCGGCGGTACGCGGGCCGGGAGGGCCCCGCGCGGGCCTGGCGGGCCGGTGGTGATGGGTGGCGCAGATGTGCCATGTGTCAGCACAGGAGTGGGCGAGCGGCAGCGGCGGACATGTCCGTCGGTGGAGGTGAAACGTCCGGCGGCAGCGGGGGAAGAAATTTAGGGTTTCGTCCGGGAATGGAGGAGGAGGAGATGTTTTTATATCTAAAGGGAGCTAGGAGAGTCCAAATGGAGTGCGGTTTTCGGCCACGCGGTCGTGATCTAATGACCGAGAGTATGGAGGGTGTTTGGATGGGTTATTGGGCCACTTTGGAAGGGTGTTGGGCTGCAACACACACGAGGACTTAACTATTCCCCGATTAACCGTTGGAGTATGAAACTGACTCCAAATGGCACGAAACTTGACAGGTGGTCTACCGGTGGTGTACCAAGGCCATTTGGCAAATCTTGGTCCATTCCGAGAATGTTTAACACCTGCTCATGAAAAAGAGACAAAAGGGGCGCCGCAGGACATAGGAGTGTGGGAATGCAAAACGGACAACGGGGAAAATGCTCGGATGCATGAGACGAACACGTATGCAAATGAGATGCACATGATGACATGATATGAAATGCATGACATGAACAAAAAGCAAAATGAAAAAAACTAAACCCAACCACGAAGGGAAAATCATAATGCATCTCCAGAAAAGGCAAGAGTCAGAGTACGAATACGGAAAGTTGTATCCGAGGCTTTACAGCGGCCGACAGCAAGAACATAGCTACAACACGAGTGAGAGCCGGAGTAGTTGCAGCTAGTGTCGGTGTGGAAGTCGTCACCGAGGAAGCAACGACATGGGGGTGAGACGCCGTGGATGAAGTGGCCTGCGACGGCACCGTCGATGGAGACCCACCATGGCTGCTTAGTATCGAGCACTGACAACCCCGTGAGATCGAATAAAAGATAAAATGCAGCGCTGAGTGCAGAACCTCCTTGGAGGCGCCGAGTTTGCCTCAGCTTCATCGGAGGAATTGGTGAGGGTGCTGCGAATCCGATGGGGCAGGTCAAGACGGTGTTGTGGGGATGGAGGTGGCACGATTGACATGGCAAAGGTCGGGGCAGCTCCTTGGAGGTGGAGGACAGGTGGCTAATCCGGCGGGATGATGAGATCGACAAGGGATCCTCATCCAGTGCGGTAGATGAGGGATGGTGAGTTGTTGCGGTGGGCGACGTCGTCGGGGAAGAGTCTCCGACTGGGCGGCGGTTAGGAGGCCGACCGAGTAGTGTGGGTTTCGTGGGTTTTGGCGGCCTCGGTGTACAAGGGGAAGGTAGGGGGAGCCATGGCCTAGGGACGCGCTTGTCCGAAATGTTGGGTAAGTTACCAGCATACCCCTATTGGAAATATGCCCTAGAGGCAATAATAAAAACATTATTATTATATTTCCTTGTTCATGATAATTGTCTTTATTCATGCTATAATTGTGTTATCCGGAAATCGTAATACATGTGTGAATAACAGACACCAACATGTCCCTAGTGAGCCTCTAGTTGACTAGCTCGTTGATCAACAGATAGTCATGGTTTCCTGACTATGGACACTGGATGTCATTGATAATGAGATCACATCATTGGGAGAATGATGTGATGGACAAGACCCAATCCTAAACATAGCACAAGATCGTATAGTTCGTTTGCTAGAGTTTTGCAATGTCAAAGTATCTTTTCCTTAGACCATGAGATCGTGTAACTCCCGGATACCGTAGGAGTGCTTTGGGTATGCCAAACGTCACAACGTAACTGGGTGACTATAAAGGTAGACTACGGGCATCTCCGAAAGTGTCTGTTGGGTGACATGGATCAAGACTGGGATTTGTCACTCCGTATGACGGAGAGGTATCACTGGGCCCACTCGGTAATGCATCATCATAATGAGCTCAGAGTGACCAAGTGTCTGGTCACGGGATCATGCATTACGGTACGAGTAAAGTGACTTGCCGGTAACGAGATTGAACGAGGTATTGGGATACCGACGATCGAATCTCGGGCAAGTAACATATCGATAGACAAAGGGAATAGCGTACGGGGTTGATAGAATCCTCGACATCGTGGTTCATCCGATGAGATCATCGTGGAGCATGTGGGAGCCAACATGGGTATCCAGATCCCGCTGTTGGTTATTGACCGGAGAGTCGTCTCGGTCATGTCTGCTTGTCTCCCGAACCCGTAGGGTCTACACACTTAAGGTTTAGTTACGCTAGGGTTGTAGGGATATGTATATGCAGTAACCCGAATGTTGTTCGGAGTCCCGGATGAGATCCCGGACGTCACGAGGAGTTCCGGAATGGTCCGGAGGTAAAGATTTATATATGGGAAGTCCTGTTTCGGGCATCGGGACAAGTTTCGGGGTTATCGGTATTGTACCGGGACCACCGGAAGGGTCCCGGGGGTCCACCGGGTGGGTCCACCTGTCCCGGGGGGGCCACATGGGCTGTAGGGGGTGCGCCTTGGCCTAATGGGCCAAGGGCACCAGCCCCACATAGGCCCATGCGCCTAGGGTTTGAAAGGGGAAGAGTCCTAGGAGGGGAAGGCACCTCCTAGGTGCCTTGGGGGGGAGGGAAACCCCCCTTGGCCGCCGCACCCCCTAGGAGATTGGATCTCCTAGGGCCGGAAACCCCCCTTGGCCCTCCTATATATAGTGGGGGAGAGGAGGGACTTCATACCTGAACGCCTTGGCCTTTGGTTGCCTCCTTCTCCCTCTCCAACACCTCCTCCACCTCCATAGTGCTTGGCGAAGCTCTGCCGGAGTACTGCAGCTCCATCAACACCACGCCGTCATGCTGCTGCTGGTGCCATCTCCCTCAACCTCTCCTCCCTCCCTTTCTGGATCAAGAAGGAGGAGACGTGGCTGTTCCGTACGTGTGTTGAACGCGGAGGTGCCGTCCGTTCGGCGCTGGTCATCGGTGATTTGGATCACGTCGAGTACGACTACATCATCACCGTTCTTTTGAACGCTTCCGCTCGCGATCTACAAAGGTATGTAGATGCATCTAATCACTCGTTGCTAGATGAACTCCTAGATGATCTTGGTGAAACGAGTAGGAAAATTTTTGTTTTCTGCAACGTTCCCCAACAGTGGCATCATGAGCTAGGTCTATGCGTAGTTCTTCTTGCACGAGTAGAACACAATTTGTTGTGGGCGTAGATTTGTCAACTTTCTTGCCGTTACTAGTCCTTTCTTGCTTCAGCGGTATTGTGGGATGAAGCGGCCCGGACCAACCTTACACGTACGCTTACGTGAGACCGGTTCCACCGACTAACATGCACTAGTTGCATAAGGTGGCTGGCGGGTGTCTGTCTCTCCTACTTTAGTTGGAGCGGAATCGATGAACAGGGTCCTTATGAAGGGTAAATAGAAGTTGACAAATCACGTTGTGGCTTTAACGTAGGTAAGAAAACGTTCTTGCTAGAACCCTAATTCAGCCACGTAAAACTTGCAACAACAATTAGAGGAGGTCTAACTTGTTTTTGCAGCAAGTGGTTTGTGATATGATATGGACAAAGTTGTGATGAATGATGAATGATCTATATGTGATGTATGAGATGTTCATGCTATTGTAATAGGATTCACGACTTGCATGTCGATGAGTATGACAACCGGCAGGACCATAGGAGTTGTCTTTATTCTTTTATATGACCTGCGTGTCATCAAGAAACGCCATGTAAATTACTTTACTTTATTGCTAAACGCGTTAGCCATAGTAGTAGAAGTAATAGTTGGCCAGCAACTTCATGGAGACACGATGATGGAGATCATGATGATGGAGATCATGGTGTCAAGCCGGTGACAAGATGATCATGGAGCCCCAAGATGGAGATCAAAGGAGCTATGTGATATTGGCCATATCATGTCACGTTTATTATTTGATTGCATGTGATGTTTATCATGTTTTGCATCTTGTTTACTTAGAACGACGGTAGTAAATAAGATGATCCCTCACAATAAATTCAAGAAGTGTTCCCCCTAACTGTGCACCGTTGCGACAGTTCACTGTTTCAAAACACCACGTGATGATCGGGTGTTTTATTCAGACGTTCACATACAACGGGTGTAAGACAGATTTACACATGCAAACACTTAGGTTGACTTGACGAGCCTAGCATGTACAGACATGGCCTCGGAACACAGAAGACCGAAAGGTCGAGCATGAGTCGTATAGAAGATACGATCAACATGAAGATGTTCACCGATGTTGACTAGTCCGTCTCACGTGATGATCGGACACGGTCTAGTTTAACTCGGATCATGTAATACTTAGATGACTAGAGGGATGTCTAATCTAAGTGGGAGTTCACTAATAATTTGATTAGTTGAACTTAATTATCATAAACTTAGTCTAAAATCTTTGCAATATGTCTTGTAGATCAAATGGCCAACGTAGTCCTCAACTTCAACGCGTTCCTAGAGAAAACTAAGCTGAAAGACGATGGCAGCAACTATACGGACTGGGTCCGGAACCTGAGGATCATCCTCATAGCTGCCAAGAAAGATTATGTCCTACAAGCACCGCTTGGTGACGCACACGTTCTCCCTGCAGAACAAGATGTTATGAACGCTTGGCAGGCACGATTCGATGACTACTCCCTCGTTCAGTGCGGCATGCTTTACAGCCTAGAGCCGGGGCTCCAAAAGCGTTTTGAGAGACATGGAGCATATGAGATGTTCGAAGAGCTGAAAATGATTTTCCAAGCTCATGCCCGGGTCGAGAGATATGAAGTCTCCAACAAATTCTTCAGCTGTAAGATGGAGGAAAACAGTTCTATCAGTGAGCACATACTCACTATGTCTGGGTTGCATAACCGCTTGACTCAGCTGGGAGTTAATCTCCCGGATGATGCGGTCATTGACAGAATCCTCCAGTCGCTTCCACCAAGCTACAAGAGCTTTGTGATGAACTTCAATATGCAGGGGATGGAAAAGACCATTCCTGAAGTATTTGCTATGCTGAAATCAGCAGAGGTAGAAGTCAGGAAGGAACATCAAGTGTTGATGGTCAATAAAACCACTAAGTTCAAGAAAGGCAAGGGTAAAAAGAACTTCAAGAAGGACGGCAAGGAGGTTGCCGCGCCCGGCAAGCAAGCTGCCGGGAAGAAGCCAAAGAATGGACCCAAGCCCGAGACTGAGTGCTTTTATTGCAAGGGAAGCGGTCACTGGAAGCGGAACTGCCCTAAGTACTTAGCGGATAAGAAGGCCGGCAAAACAAAAGGTATATGTGATATACATGTAATTGATGTGTACCTTACTAGTGCCCGTAGTGGCTCCTGGGTATTTGATACCGGTGCAGTTGCTCACATTTGTAACTCAAAGCAGGGGCTGCGGAATAAGCGGAAACTGGCAAAGGACGAGGTGACGATGCGCGTCGGGAATGGTTCCAAGGTCAATGTGATCGCCGTCGGCACGCTGCCTCTGCATCTCCCTTCGGGATTAGTTTTAAACCTTAATAATTGTTATTTAGTGCCAGCTTTGAGCATGAACATTGTATCGGGATCTCGTTTAATTCGAGATGGCTACTCTTTTAAATCTGAGAATAATGGTTGTTCCATTTTTATGAGAGATATGTTTTATGGTCATGCTCCTATGGTGAATGGTTTATTCTTTATGAATCTCGAACGTGATGCTACACATGTTCATAATGTGAGTACCAAAAGAAGTAAGGTTGATAATGATAGTCCCACATACTTGTGGCACTGCCGCCTTGGTCACATAGGTGTCAAACGCATGAAGAAGCTCCATGCTGATGGACTTTTAGAGTCTCTTGATTATGAATCATTTGACACGTGCGAACCATGCCTTATGGGTAAAATGACCAAGACTCCGTTCTCAGGAACAATGGAGCGAGCAACCGACTTATTGGAAATCATACATACTGATGTGTGCGGTCCGATGAGTGTTGAGGCTCGCGGTGGCTATCGTTATGTTCTCACCCTCACTGATGATTTAAGTAGGTATGGGTATATCTACTTAATGAAACACAAGTCTGAAACCTTTGAAAAGTTCAAGGAATTTCAGAGTGAGGTTGAAAATCAACGTGACAGGAAAATCAAGTTTCTACGATCAGATCGTGGAGGAGAATACTTGAGTCACGAGTTTGGGCACACTTAAGAAAATGTGGAATAGTTTCACAACTCACGCCGCCTGGAACACCTCAGCGTAATGGTGTGTCCGAACGTCGTAATCGCACTCTGTTAGATATGGTGCGATCTATGATGTCTCTTACCGATTTACCGCTTTCTTTTTGGGGCTATGCTTTAGAGACTGCCGCATTCACTTTAAATAGGGCTCCGTCGAAATCCGTTGAGACGACACCGTATGAATTATGGTTTGGGAAGAAACCTAAGCTGTCGTTTCTAAAAGTTTGGGGATGCGATGCTTATGTCAAGAAACTTCAACCTGAAAAGCTCGAACCCAAGTCAGAAAAATGCGTCTTCATAGGATACCCAAAAGAAACTATTGGGTACACCTTCTACCTCAGATCCGAAGGCAAGATCTTTGTTGCCAAGAATGGGTCCTTTCTGGAGAAAGAGTTTCTCTCGAAAGAAGTAAGTGGGAGGAAAGTAGAGCTTGATGAAGTATTACCTCTTGAACCGGAAAATGGCGCAACTCAAGAAAATGTTCCTGAGGTGCCTGCACCGACTAGAGAGGAAGTTAATGAAAATGATCAAGATACTTCTGATCAAGCCCCTACTGAAATTCGAAGGTCCACAAGGACACGTTCCGCACCAGAGTGGTACGACAACCCTGTCTTGGAAATCATGCTGTTAGACAATGGTGAACCTTCGAACTATGAAGAAGCGATGGCGGGCCCGGATTCCGACAAATGGCTAGAAGCCATGAAATCCGAGATAGGATCCATGTATGAAAACAAAGTATGGACTTTGACTGACTTGCCCGTTGAGCGGCGAGCCATAGAAAATAAATGGATCTTTAAGAGGAAGACAGACGCGGATGGTAATGTGACCATCTATAAAGCTCGACTTGTCGCTAAGGGTTATCGACAAGTTCAAGGGGTTGACTATGATGAGACTTTCTCACCGGTAGCGAAGCTGAAGTCCGTCCGAATCATGTTAGCAATAGCCGCATTCTATGATTATGAAATATGGCAAATGGACGTCAAAACGGCATTCCTTAATGGTTTCCTTAAGGAAGAATTGTATATGATGCAGCCGGAAGGTTTTGTCGATCCTAAGAATGCTGACAAAGTGTGCAAGCTCCAACGCTCGATTTATGGGCTGGTGCAAGCATCTCGGAGTTGGAACATTCGCTTTGATGAGATGATCAAAGCGTTTGGGTTTACACAGACTTATGGAGAAGCCTGCGTTTACAAGAAAGTGAGTGGGAGCTCTGTAGCATTTCTCATATTATATGTAGATGACATACTTTTGATGGGAAATGATATAGAACTCTTGGACAGCATCAAGGCCTACTTGAATAAAAGTTTTTCAATGAAGGACCTTGGAGAAGCTGCTTATATATTAGGCATCAAAATCTATAGAGATAGATCAAGACGCCTCATAGGTCTTTCACAAAGCACATACCTTGATAAGATATTGAAGAAGTTCAATATGGATCAATCCAAGAAGGGGTTCTTGCCTGTGTTACAAGGTATGAAATTGAGCTCAGCTCAATGTCCGACCACGGCAGAAGATATAGAAGAGATCCCTATGCCTCAGCCATAGGTTCTATTATGTATGCCATGCTGTGTACCAGACCTGATGTTAACCTTGCCGTAAGTTTGGTAGGAAGGTACCAAAGTAATCCCGGCAAGGAACACTGGACAGCAGTCAAGAATATCTTGAAGTACCTGAAAAGGACTAAGGAAATGTTTCTCGTTTATGGAGGTGACGAAGAGCTCGTCCTAAAGGGTTACGTCGACGCTAGCTTCGACACAGATCTGGATGACTCTAAGTCACAAACCGGATACGTGTATATTTTGAATGGTGGGGCAGTAAGCTGGTGCAGTTGCAAGCAAAGCGTCGTGGCGGGATCTACATGTGAAGCGGAGTACATGGCAGCCTCGGAGGCAGCACATGAAGCAATATGGGTGAAGGAGTTCATCACCGACCTAGGAGTCATACCCAATGCGTCGGGGCCGATCAAGCTCTTCTGTGACAACACTGGAGCTATTGCACCTGCCAAGGAGCCCAGGTTTCACAAGAAGACAAGGCACATCAAGCGTCGCTTCAACTCCATTCGTGAAAATGTTCAAGATGGAGACATAGAGATTTGTAAAGTACATACGGACCTGAATGTGGCAGATCCGTTGACTAAACCTCTCCCTAGAGCAAAACATGATCAACACCAGAATTCCATGGGTGTTCGATTCATCACAATGTAATTAGATTATTGACTCTAGTGCAAGTGGGAGACTGTTGGAAATAAGCCCTAGAGGCAATAATAAAAACATTATTATTATATTTCCTTGTTCATGATAATTGTCTTTATTCATGCTATAATTGTGTTATCCGGAAATCGTAATACATGTGTGAATAACAGACACCAACATGTCCCTAGTGAGCCTCTAGTTGACTAGCTCGTTGATCAACAGATAGTCATGGTTTCCTGACTATGGACACTGGATGTCATTGATAACGAGATCACATCATTGGGAGAATGATGTGATGGACAAGACCTAATCCTAAACATAGCACAAGATCGTATAGTTCGTTTGCTAGAGTTTTGCAATGTCAAAGTATCTTTTCCTTAGACCATGAGATCGTGTAACTCCCGGATACCGTAGGAGTGCTTTGGGTATGCCAAACGTCACAACGTAACTGGGTGACTATAAAGGTAGACTACGGGCATCTCCGAAATTGTCTGTTGGGTGACATGGATCAAGACTGGGATTTGTCACTCCGTATGACGGAGAGGTATCACTGGGCCCACTCGGTAATGCATCATCATAATGAGCTCAGAGTGACCAAGTGTCTGGTCACGGGATCATGCATTACGGTACGAGTAAAGTGACTTGCCGGTAACGAGATTGAATGAGGTATTGGGATACCGACGATCGAATCTCGGGCAAGTAACATATCGATAGACAAAGGGAATAGCGTACGGGGTTGATAGAATCCTCGACATCGTGGTTCATCCGATGAGATCATCGTGGAGCATGTGGGAGCCAACATGGGTATCTAGATCCCGCTGTTGGTTATTGACCGGAGAGTCGTCTCGGTCATGTCTGCTTGTCTCCCGAACCCGTAGGGTCTACACACTTAAGGTTCGGTTACACTAGGGTTGTAGGGATATGTATATGCAGTAACCTGAATGTTGTTCGGAGTCCCGGATGAGATCCCGGACGTCACGAGGAGTTCCGGAATGGTCCGGAGGTAAAGATTTATATATGGGAAGTCCTGTTTCGGGCATCGGGACAAGTTTCGGGGTTATCGGTATTGTACCGGGACCACCGGAAGGGTCCCGGGGGTCCACCGGGTGGGTCCACCTGCCCCGGGGGGGCACATGGGCTGTAGGGGGTGCGCCTTGGCCTAATGGGCCAAGGGCACCAGCCCCACATAGGCCCATGCGCCTAGGGTTTGAAAGGGGAAGAGTCCTAGGAGGGGAAGGCACCTCCTAGGTGCCTTGGGGGGGAGGGAAACCCCCCTTGGCCGCCGCACCCACTAGGAGATTGGATCTCCTAGGGCCGGCCACCCCCCCTTGGCCCTCCTATATATAGTGGGGGAGAGGAGGGACTTCATACCTGAACGCCTTGGCCTTTGGTTGCCTCCTTCTCCCTCTCCAACACCTCCTCCACCTCCATAGTGCTTAGCGAAGCTCTGCCGGAGTACTGCAGCTCCATCAACACCACGCCGTCGTGCTGCTGCTGGTGCCATCTCCCTCAACCTCTCCTCCCTCCCTTGCTGGATCAAGAAGGAGGAGACGTGGCTGTTCCGTACGTGTGTTGAACGCGGAGGTGCCGTCCGTTCGGCGCTGGTCATCGGTGATTTGGATCACGTCGAGTACGACTACATCATCACCGTTCTTTTGAACGCTTCCGCTCGCGATCTACAAAGGTATGTAGATGCATCTAATCACTCGTTGCTAGATGAACTCCTAGATGATCTTGGTGAAACGAGTAGGAAAATTTCACATGTGTGTCCTTGGGTGAATTTCTAGGTCCCCTGCAAGAAATGGGAATGAAATTCAAACATCTGGGCGTCGTGACTCGGACGAGAACATCGAGAAACTTGGTTTTTAAATTCATGTAAATCCAAAACTTGCCTGTAAATCATGAACCTTGGTATGTTGTCATGTCATGGCACTAACATGCCGTGGTAAAAAATTGGGCCTATTTGGAACAAGTTTTGGTATAAGCTTCTTGCAAACCAGAGCTTCTCTCAAGAAGGCTCGTGGTTCTGAGAGGGAACGTGTCACCATTGAGTGTGAAATGATATACACTGTCCCCCTTGAGTTTCTTTACGAGGCAACATAGAACTACATTAGTGCCCTGTTAAATTTTGGAATTATTCCGGATTCGTTTGGCCTTTTTATACATTAATTGAGTTTCTGGTAATTTAATGTGCATAATTCAAATTTGAACTACAAGCACATGCTCCCGTGCACCAAAGTTGGTTGAAAAATCACATGTGTGTCCTCGGGTGAATTTCTAGGTCCCATCCAAGAAATGGGAATGAAATTCAAACACCTGGGCATCGTGGCTCGCCCAGGAACATTGAGAAACTTGGTTTTAAAATTATTGTAAATCCAAAACACGCCTGAAAATCATGAAACTTGGCATGGTGTCATGTCATGGTACTACCATGCCGTGGTAAAAAATGGCCGAATAGGAACAAATTTTGGTATAAGCTTCATGCAAACCGGAGCTTCTCTCAAGAAGGCTCGTGGTTCGGAGAGGGAACGTGTCACCTTTCAGTGCGAAACAATATACGCTACCCCCTTGAGTTTCTTTACAAAGCCAACATAGAACTACATGAGTGCCCTATTAAATTTTGGAATTATACCGGGTTTGTTTGGCCTTTTTTATACATTAATTGATTTTATGGTCATTTAATGTGCATAATTCAAATTTGAACTACAAGCACATGCTCTCGTTCACCAAATTTGGTTGAAAAATCACATGTGTGTCCTCGGGTGAATTTCTTGGTCCCATGCAAGAAATGGGAATGAAATTCAAACATCTGGGCATCGTGGCTCGACCGAGAACATTGAGAAACTACTTTTTAAAATTCTTGTAAATCCAAAACACGCGTGAAAATCATGAAAGTTGGCATAGTGTCATGTCATGGTACTACCATGTTGTGGTAAACAAATTGGCCGAATAGGAACAAGTTTTGGTATAAGCTTCTTGCAAACCGGAGCTTCTCTCAAGAAGGTTCGTGGTTCTGAGAGGGAACATATCACCTTTGCGTGCATAATTCAAATTTGAAATACAAGCACATGCTCCAGTGCACCAAAGCTGGTTGAAAAATCACATGTGTGTCCTCGGGTAAATTTCTAGGTCCCATGCAAGAAATAGGAATGAAATTGAAACACCCGGGCGTTGTGGCTCGGCTGGAAACATTGAGAAACTTGGTTTTTTAATTCCTGTTAATCCAAAACACGCATGAAGATCATGAAACTTGGCTTGGTGTCATGACATGGCACCAACATGTTGTGGTAATTTTGTTGTCCGATTGGCGAAGGTGCACACATTAACAACCAACAAAGTCATTTTGGAACAAGTGTTGTCACATTACAATCGGAAACACATGTATTATTGAAACCGTGGGCGTTCTATTTAGCATCTATGTGCCGCCACGCGTCCCCTTTTTTATTAGCTGGGAGGTGCCGTGCAAGTAGTTATTCGAGTACGGGAGGCATGCGATCAGACCCCTGCGTGTTCTTATCAGGAGGAGAGCCCTTTGACCTCCATCTGCCGTCCACCTCTCTCCCAAGGTCTTCATAAATGGCGCCCGAGCCTCTGTTTCATGGCGTGGCTATGTCTCACTTGACTGAGATTTAAGAGAGAAAAAAGAAAATCTGAAAAGTAAATTTTGCACAAATCTTGATGTAAGATCTGACAGACCTATATAGCATCTACTGCGACTTATAGCAAGACTGATGAATATATATATATATATAAGGACGATGAGAGTGGATAATAATTGTCTTACATAATTAGGAAGATAATTAAAAAAGGCACATGCGGCTATGACCGAAATACACAAGGGCAAAAGAAGAAGGAAGACGCATACAACAATCTGGCTCGCTGATCTCTACTTTCTTTATGCGCTGCAGGTCGCGGAGACTAGTTCTCGCAGCGAGCGGCGATGATCTCTTTCATCAGTTTCATGTCCTTAATTCGCTGCTTGGTTGCATCCCCGAATTCCTCCACCAGCCTGTTGCATTCGATGCGGAGCATGGTATTCTCATCCATAAGTTTCTTGACGATGACACCCGTCCTCTGCAACAAGGCAGCGGTCTCCTCCACTTGCTTCGCCCTTTCGGCGATCGTCGCCCTTAGCAGGTCGCGCTCAGCTCGGAGCTTCGCATTGCCCTCCGCTAGTTGTCGGATGACGTCAGTAGCCTCGTCCTGCAACCTCGCCCAGCCGGCGATCTGATCCCTCTGGCTAAGGAGAATCGCATGCATGCGCCTGTAAGAGTCCTCGCCTGTCCGCGAGAAATTTTCCTAGGCCGCCGCAGTGCGGCGGGACCTCCATGCTGCTTCAGCAGCGCGGTGGGACATCTCTACTGCTTCCGCGGCGTGGCCAGACCAGTCTGTTACATCGACAGCACGGTGGGACCTCCATGCTGCTTCGGCAGCACAGAAGGACATCTATGCTGCTACTGCTGCGCGGCTGGACATGTCGGCTGCTTTCGCGGTGAGGGGGGACATCTCTCATGCTTCCTCTTCCATGCTCGCCTCTCCTTGGTGGCCATGGCAGACACAAGGGAACGATGATGAATGACTTGATTGTTTTCTGTGGATGAGGAGTTGAGGAGGAATGTGCAGTCATCTTTGCATAGTAGTATTTATAACCAAGTACTACTAATACGCTCCTAAGTGGGAAACCGTTTAGGTTGTGATCAGTGTGAACAAGTTTGCAATTAAATATAGCGTGGTAGTACTCCCTCCTTTTCGGTTTATAGGGCTTATCTTAAAATCTTAGTTTTTCCATTTTATAAGGCTCAACTTAGTTGTTCCCCATCACAAGTTCAGATTCCAAGGTGCATTAAATAATTGCATGCAATTATTAAGAGAAAATTGACCAATGCATGTACTTTATGCATGCATGCATTGCAATTAATACATTGATAAACATAAATTTTTGGGAAAGCAAGAGCATTAATTGGGTGCTTTTGCAAATTACAAAAAGTATTCCACCACTCACCATCTACCTTGGTTGGTGAGATTTTTGAATTGAGCCCTATAAACCAGAAAGGAGGGAGTAGTAATTTGGAATGTGACGAGACGCAAGCTCAAAATTTATTCATGGTTCTAGTTTCGAAGTGCTGCACTATTCCCGGATGGCGTAACGTGGGCATGTGTTCTCGGTTGTGGTGTAGCATACGACATGGTACTTCTTTTTCTATTTTTGTGTACATGCAATAACTGGCACCGTCGGATACATATCTTACGGTTATTGGGGTGTTCAACAAGAATAGCCTCGTGGCGAGCTATAGACTAGTCTTTTTTCACACGATTACATCGACACATATAATCTCCCTCCTTCTTTCCGACGCACACACCTATATCTCAGGACTTCCCACACGCACCATCTCTAGCTCCCTAGGTCGATGCCACCCACGTACACTTGTACTCTGAGTTTAGCCCTCTGTCCCGAATTACTTGTCACAGGTATGGATGTATCTAGATGTATTTTAGTTCTAGATACACCCATTTCTACGACAAGTAATTTGCGATGGGTAATTTGGGAGTACGTTATACAAGAAGAGAAGAGGTGCACGCACGCACTCGTCCTCTCTCACACATGCATCTGTAGCTACGAATTGTAGTGTTCTCAACCATCCGATTAGCTATATCATAGGTTTCATGTTGCTCCTTGGCCTTGAGATTGAGAAGTTTAAAACGCGGAGGCTAAGCTGGAGGCGCGAGGTTTTGGTTAATGTGAGGGCCGCACACGGCACCAACATGACACGAGCTTCGTCTGCCTGGTGTGCAGTCGGGTTGGTTGTCCAAGTATAGACACAACCAGGCCCTCCTTGGTATCTGTGCCTCGACTTATTATGCACAGAGAAATTAGGATCGGGGGGAGTACTACTAGTAGTACTACTTTGATGTGCCGCGTCAACTCGCACAAGTATGCAACACTTCCTGAAAAAACAAGCATATAAGCTGTTAGAGCATCTCCAATAGCATGTGTATATTTGGATGTCTATATATTCATATAGACAATGGTCAAAAAAGATTCCCTCATATACACATCTAGTTTTGCATCAGAACGTCTATATACAGGGACCATGACAGGTGGGCCGTCGGTGGGGAGAGCAAAAAAGCATGGCTGTAGCTGAGTTTAGATGACGCCTTCACATTCTCCAGGCGTGGACATTATTGAGGTCGATTTAGAGGATGTATATATTTGGACGACCATATATACAAGCTGTTGGATGCCTGTTCTGGGCTCACGTCGTGGGAAACGAGTATAGACATCCATATAGACAAGCTATTGGAGATGCTCTTATACTTCTTACCCAAAGGATCTTTATATCCAATAGACCCAAAATATCCATTCGACTACTGGAAATTACTTTTACTACTGAACTAATATCGAAGTAATTGTTGCATCGCCACCAAAACCCACCATCTCTTAAGCTAAAGTAGACCGAGCTAACCCCTATATTAGCACATTACTAAGATACACAGAAGGCACTGTAGAATAATTTAGGACGTGAGCTTGTCAATCTAAATGTGGAGGGACACCAGCTTAGCCCTGACCAGTAGCTTGGGCGGAACTGTGAAGAAGGTCAGCTCCTACACAGCGACATCACCGATATCCTTGCTGCTTGTCACCTCCATTTCCACCTTGATGGCATCGGTGCTGGCTTTGGGCTCCCCTGGCAGGCCGTTCGCCCATAGCTTGGCCACGTAGTGCGGCAGTGGGGACGCCCCCGCTCTGTTGCAGACGATCGACATGACGATAGGCGTGCCGATGTCGAGCACGCCACCGACCAAGAAAAACGTGCGATCGTCCTCCTCCGCGAACAGCAAGAGCCGTGGCTCCGACAGTGGCACTTGTAGCTGGAGCGCCTTGCCGTACTAGATCCTCACTACTATAGGATGGTCCAGATGCGACACTACGATCAGAAACCCTTCGACAAAACTGAGTGCGATGCCATTATCGCAAACAGTGGTGTAAAATAACCGTCAAAAATGTGCAAAACGTTTGCGATGGCAGAGCTATCAAACACGGTTCATATTTTAGTTGCGTGTGCAATGCAAGACATACAGTTCAGCTCAATATGAACTGTTTGCAATGAGGAGGAACAAAATAAACGGGAAGCCTGATGAAGGTGTGTGCGATATAGAGCATATGGTTCACTCAGACGAACTGTTTGTGATTAGGCAACACAAAAGAAACGGCCAGCCAGATCAAGGTGTGTGTGATACGCAGCAAACAGGTCCGTAATCAGAAATGTGTGCATAGACCAATAATAACACAGACGATTGTTGCTAATAAGCCATGTGATTTTCTCTGTCTACAGTAGAATAACATGTATATATATAACCGAAATAAACATCCAATTACATAAGTGACTATACAGATCATTCGCACACACCTCAATAAACAATTATGTGCATTCTAAAGTAGGAGAAACGATCGTCTAGTCATCTACTTCTTGTGACGCTCCCGCCACTACTATGTGGCTCGATCCCTCATCTGGGTCAGGAAGAAGTCAATTCCTCATGTCAACGATCTACATGTACATCTCGTAGCTTGTGTACGCGTCCATGGCCGCGTACTTGACATGTTGTTCATCCAGTCTCTTATGCCACACACTGTGCTAGGTGTTCCTGTCCTTATTTCTCTCATTCTTCATCTTCATGTAGTAGGGGTCGATGATGGCCAAGGCGAGGTAAACCAGGGAGTTCAGTTTGTTTGTGTCGCTGCCCCAGACCTTGTAGTGGCTTTGGATGTTGACAAGATTCAGGCATTTCAAGTCCGAAACCTTGAGCGCTTTTAGATCATTGGTGGTGTCCATCATAGCGAAACTGTAGTCGGAGCTGTTGAGAAACCTGGAGAAATGCTTGCAAGGCCTTGTGGCAAGGTGGTAGTGGTAGACGAGGACGTCATGTTGCATGCACAACTAGGCAACGACAACCTTCCGATCGTGCCCGGCACGACCGCTGGTGTACTCGTGGTCGAAGCTGACCACTCGGTACTTGTCCTCGGCAAGGAACTGTTCCATAGTTTGGATGGAGCTCTCCACCGAGATCGGATCGTTCGTGTAGACCATCGAGAGGGCCTTCCCCCTCAGGTGGGTGTCCACTACGTGATGCATGGTGAACTGCCCGCCATTGTCGTCGTCTGCCGCTGGGAGCGCCATTGGAACCGCTGGATGTCCTCTCTGTATGTGTCCTCATGGGTGCGTATTGTGTTGTGTGAGACGAGAGATGAAGGTAAATGGCCGCAGGAATATAAGGGGGTGTCGGTGTCAAAACCGGCGGATCTCGGGTAGGGAGTCCCGAACTGTGCGTCTAGGCCGGATGGTAACAGGAGGCAGGGGACATGATGTTTTACCCAGGTTCGGGCCCTCTTGATGGAGGTAAAACCCTACGTCCTGCTTGACTGATATTGATGATATGGGTAGTACAAGAGTAGATCTACCACGAGATCAGAGAGGCTAAACCCTATAAGCTAGCCTATGGTATGATTGTATGTTATGATTGTTGTCCTACGGACTAAAACCCTTCGGTTTATATAGACACCGGAGAGGGTTAGGGTTACACAAGGTCAGTTACAAAGGAGGAAATATCCATATCCGTATTGCCTAGCTTGCCTTCCACGCCAAGTAGAGTCCCATTCGGACACAATACGAAGTCTTCAATCTTGTATCTTCATAGTCTAACAGTCCGGCCAATGGAGATAGTCCGACTGTCCGGAGACCCCCTAATCCAGGACTCCCTCAGAAGACCCTGAACCAGGGATGAGTCCGGCGTGCAGTATTGTCTTCGGCATTGCAAGATGGGTTCCTTCTCTGAATAGATCACAGAAGAATTTGAATACGAGGATAATGTCCGACCCTGCAAAATAAGTTCCACATTCCATCGTAGAGAGAACGATATTTTCGCAGATCTAATTTGCTGGCTTGTTTTGGCAGCATGATGTTACGTCATGGCCTGGTGATTATTCGAACCGTTTCTTTTAGCCAGCCCTGCACACAACATGAGGCAGTTTTTTGACACGTCTTGTCAAAGCAGAGATCGTGTCCCCTTATTACAGGATTCTCATCAATACGAGCGTGGGTAACCCAACTGCGCCATCAATTACAACGCTTGGGGGATAAGCGAGTTTTACCAGGCAAGTGGGGACGCTTAGTTCCGTCCGCCCATATAAAGGGATAAGGATTCACCTTTCTATCCACACCTTCTTCCTCCCTTGCCCATCCGTTTTTGCACACTCGCGCTCTAGCGCCCAAGTCCGCACTTCCCACCTCGGCCTTCTCCAATCATGTCCGGAGCGGGAGGCAGGTGGATGGTCTCGTCCGTCATGGAGGGAGACATCAAGAAACTGAGGAGAGCCGGATACCTGCCCGACGACATCGCGCATCGGCTCCCAGATGAGGGGTAGCTCATCCTCACCCCCAGGCCCCATGATAGGGTGGTATTCCTCACCCATTTCCTCCGCAGACTGGGATTCCCTCTCCATCCCTTCGTCCGGGGCTCATGTTTTATTACAGCCTGGATTTCCACGATCTGGCCCCGAACTTCATCCTCAACATCTCGGCGTTTATCGTCATGTGCGAGGCCATCCTCCGCATCAAGCCCCACTTCGGCTTATGGCTGAAGACCTTCAATGTCAAGCTGAAGGTGGTGGGCGGCCGCCAGGCAGAGTGCGGAGGTGCCATGGTGGGCAAGATGCCCAACGTAACATGGCTCGAGGGCTCCTTTGTGGAAACCATAAAGGGGTGGCAATGAGGGTGGTTCTATATCACCGAGCCGCGCGACCCTGCATGGGCAGCGGCCCCCGAGTTCCGATCTGGCATCCCCACGTGGCTCACCTCCTGGAAAGAGAAGGGCCTGTCCTGGGGTAGTGCGAAAGAGCTGACCGGACTCCAAACATGTATTCAAAACATGGTGGACAAGAAGCTCAAGCTTGTCAACATAGTCCAAGTTATGCTCATCCGCCGGATACTCCCGTGCCAACTACGGGAGTTCAACTTGTGGGAGTTCAATCCGGCGCAACACCGAGCTCTGAACATGCTCTTCGACACGACTCATGAAGATGCCTGGAGGGTGCTGTTCAAAAGTGCCGAGGTCCCCCCCTATTACAGAGGATCGCGGATTCAGCGCGAAGCGCCAAGCCAGTGCGGTAAGCTGCTTTACCTTTCACAGGATACTTATTTTTTATATAGATTGACTCTATGCGGATCTAAACTCCCGTACCTTTGACAGGACTAGCAGAAGATGGCTGGACAGATCGACTGTCCGGCTCCTTTGCCTGAAGGCCCCGCAGACGCTCTTCTGGCGGAGATGTTGACTCCGGCCCCTTATACGGTGCCGGAGAAGACCAAGAAGGCCAAGGCAACCCGAAAGAGTTCCCGACGCCAGGCGTCGTCGGACTCACTGTACGATGACTCTGCGGCACACTCTTCCCCCGAAGACGAGGAAGAAGAAGAAGATGCTCCCCCACCGACCGGGGGAGACAAGAAAAGGAAGGCCGCCCCAACCGGGGAGGCCGGAGGGTCCAAGAAGGGAAGGACTCTCCTTCCGGACGGTTCCACCGCCGCCGACGAAGGTGAAGACGAGTGGTTGCCTAGGGTCAAGCCCCCGGGGAGATCGTAAGTATTCGGATACTAGAGTAACTCATAGGATTCCTTTGCCGCACTACTTTCTCTAACGCCGAAGGCAATTATGCAGGCCGCCACGAGCGAACATCGATGTATCATCAGGCGGCTCCTTGGGCTTGTCGGACATGGATAGCGATCCAGTCCCGACCGCCAGCTCCCCTCATCCTGCCGACGATGCCGAGGTGTTGTCTCAAGAGGCACCGGATCGAGGGGAGACAGCCTCGGAGGGGCCACAAGGCGACCATCCAGACTCCGGGAGCCGAGGGGATGGGGCCCTTGAGAGCTCCGAGTTTGGCCCTCAGCCGAACACCGCGCCGGAACCTCTAGCGGTTCCAGGCTCGGGCAGGCGGCCTCCTTCTAAGAGGGGCAAGACACCTGTGCCGGTGACCTTTGTCCATCCTAAGGCGCCGGACAGTCTGCTGGAAGCGCTTCGCAGTGCTTCCATCGACGAGGAGCACTGCACTGTCATGAGTGCGGTGATCCAGAAGGTTCAGTCCGCCAAGAGCGGATTGACTGAAGCCTGTGCCAGCCTTCTAACAGGCTTCGAGGTAAGTGTTTTAAAATGTAGTAGAAATATTACCGCATAGACAGTAGCCCCTGATGCTTTGTTCGGTGTTCACAAAGAAAAGCCGAAAAAGGATCGAATAATATCGCAGGAGTCTAATATAAGTGTCTCAATATGCATATGCAGGCTTCGCTGCTGGCGTCCGTCACACTGACTGCGGAGGTCGCCGTACTGAAGCAGGACCTCGAGGGGTCCAGGAAAGAGCTCGGCCTTGCCAAGAGGCAGCTCGAGGAGAACAAGGGTAAGTAATACCCTATCTTATGTATATATATAAAAGAGGACGCGATTGCAAAATGACAGGATCATCGTATGTTTCCCAGGGGCCACGACCGAGGTGGCGACCCTGAAGCAAGCGCTAACCAAGGCCGAAGATACAGCAACCAAGGAACGCACCGAGCGAGAGAAGCACGAGGCTCGGGTGGGCGAGGTGCAGCAAGAGCTCCAGGCTCTTGTGGCGAAGCACGAGGCGTTGGAGCTTGACTCCAAGACGCGGGAGTCTGAGATTGCCGCAGCCCTTGAGAGTGTAAAAAGTGCCAAGGCCGAAGCCCAAAAGGCCCTCCAAGAGATCGACGCGATGAAGAAGATAGCGGCGGGTAAGGCTTTCTATATGCAAAGCAAGCATGTAAAAGTAAATTACCGATTAGTTACCTGGATCCGGAGCTCTTCAGGAGCATTCGCAGATTTGCCCCGCAGTGTGTCCGATGCCGCACAATTTTACCAGGCCGAGGACGGAAGCTCGACGGAGAAGCTGTTCTGGTCTCAGTATGCTGAGGCCGAACATCCGGTGCCAATGAGCGACCAACTGAAGCAGATGGTCGAGCTACATAAGGCGGCCAATTAGGCCAGGAAGAGCTTTATAGTCCGGCTGTGGCCTGGCGACGCCCTTCCAAACAGCTTCTTCAGCCTGGTGAGGCGGCTTGTGGATGCCTGCCCGTGGCTGGAGGTCGTCAAGCAATCTATCTGCATTGAAGGTGCACGCCGGGCTTTCGCCCGTGTGAAATTGCAGTGGGTCAAGCTAGACGCCGTGAAGATGATCAAGGAGGGGCCGCCGGAGGGCAAGGAGCACCGCCACCCCAAGATGTACTAGGAGGGTGTTCTGCCGGGTGCCCGTCTCATCGCGGACGAGTGTTCAAAAGATGTAATATTTGAGTAAACTTGCTCATTTTATCCTGTATTTATGAAAACTTGTTTCATATGCCCTATGCAACGCTTGTTTGAATTTAAAATATTACCTTCTGTTTGGCTATTTATCCAATCTGAGAGATGGCTAGTCCTTGGCTTCTGCCCCCATGCCACGAGTGCTGGGGTGTTCGAAATAAACCTGAGCACTCTTGTTCCCATATTTGGGTCCTTCGAGGGAGGTGCTCAGCACAACGAACAAGGCAACTGGACTAATACTGCTTTATCACTCTCACTTAGCCATAGAATTCTATAATTTTAAATTTCGGCGAAGCCCCTGGTATTCGAGAGGCCGAATTCGGGGCGCGATACACGCCTGTAAGCCGGACAGGGCCGACCCCTCGCCCTAAGTGGCATAAGTCTTTAGGGACTCGAAAAACCTCACCGAATAGCGATCAGTCTCTCGCCTTATCATGATAGTCAGTTTTAGCTTTCTCTACTGAGGTGCTAAGCCCGACAGAACCAGGGCACAATCGCAGTAGTTCTCCTAGCGCTACCTTAGCCGATAGAGCGGAACGTAAGGTACCAAAACATAGGAGCCGGGCAAACCCAACATTTGACCAAAGACATGATTCGGGGCTGATGCATATAATGCTATAAGTTCGGGGTGCCGCACTTGTGAAAGTGTTCGGACTTTTCACACCACATTGTGGGGTACATAAGCCCCTAGTGTATTGGCCGTACCATAGTGTAAATTTGCAAGGCGTCATTAATGAACACACACACACACACACACACACACACACACACACACACACACACACACATATATATATATATATAACAAGAATGCAATAATAGTCGTAATGCCATGCATTATTTATTAAAAAATTGTGTTAAAGCAGAGTGATACAGATAGTGCGATAAGCAAAGAGTAGGACTATGTCCCTTCCAAGGGAAAGCTGAGGAATGATGTTAAATTGAATATTTCACTCGTTACTATAATCAACCTGGGAATTCCGTGGTATGACATAGTTGTCTGCCTCCTTGGTTGCTGCATCGTGTGTTAGGCAATAGTGCTGCCGGACAGTGTTTGCCGGATAGTGCTGCCGCAGTTGTGCCCCCTCCCCATCTATGCCCATGGTATTTTTAATGCGTAATTATGTATGCGCGGCACGAGTTTCACCGCTGGGCTGGGATTGGGGTGGCCATTGTATTGCTACGCGAGCTCAGATCGCTCCAGGCGGTCTATTTGCCGATTGCCCCGAGCGCGCTTGATGGTGTCCGGGCTGTGAAGCGCCGAACTAGTTGATTGCCTTGAGAGGCTGCTTTGCGTTTCTGCTGCGGGGGCTGCGGTGTGCTCCTCTTTTCGGATAGAGCGCTCTGTGTTTCCATTGACTGTAATAACTCTGCGAGGTCATGGCATCTTGAGCTGGAGGTATGCATAATGTGGTACCGCATTGAATCTAGCAAATACGGTTTGCCCGAGCAGTGCGTGATAACCACTGCGGAACGGGACTATATCGAAGATTAACTCTTCGCTTCAGAAGTTATCCGGGGATCCGAAGACCACTTCTAGTGTAATTGAGCATGTGGAATGGGCCTCTACACCTGGAATGACGCCCTTAAAGGTCGTTTTGGTGGGTTTGATACTTGAGGGGTCTATACCCATTTTGCACACTGTGTCCTGATAAAGCAGGTTCAGGCTGCTGCCGCCGTCCATGAGGACTCGAGTGAGGTGAAATCCGTTGATGATTGGGTCTAGGACCAGTGCGGCGAATCCGCCATGACGGATACTAGTGGGGTAGTCCCTGCGATCGAAGGTGATCCGATAGGAGGACCAAGGGTTGAACTTTGGGGCGACTGGCTCCAACACATATACGTCCCTGAGCGCATGCTTCCGCTCCCTCTTGGGGATGTGGGTTGCGTATATCATGTTCACCGTCCACACCTGTGGGGGAAACCTCTTCTGTCCTCGAGTGTGCGGCTGTCGGGGCTCCTCCTCGTCATCGCTATGCGGCCCCTTGTCCTTGATTTTGGCAATTAACTTGCCGGCCTACTTGAACACCCAACAATCCCTGTTGGTGTGACTGGCTGGCTTGTCTGGGGTGCCGTGTATTTGACACGAGCGATCGAGTATACGGTCCAAGCTGGACAGACCCTGCGTACTTTGTTTGAATGGCTTTTTCCGCTGACCAGGTTTAGAGCCTTTGAATCCAGCATTGACTACCGTATCCTCAGTATTTTCGCTGTTAATGGAGCGCTTATGCTTGTTGTGACGTGACCTGCTATTGTCGTCCTTGGTATCGGAGGTACCATGGTTCTTTGATATGTTATTACTGCGAGCCAGCCAACTGTCTTCTCCTGCACAAAAGCGGGTCATGAGCGTCGTGAGAGCTACCATAGATTTCGGCTTTTCCTGACCAAGGTGCCGGGCTAGCCACTCGTCTCGGATGTTGTGCTTGAAAGCCACTAAGGCCTCCGTATCCGGATAGTCGACGATTTGATTTTTCTTTGTAAGGAACTGAGTCCAGAATTGCCTGGCCGACTCTTCTGGCTACTGAATTATGTGGCTCAAATCATCGGCTTCTGGTGGTCGCACATAAGTGCCCTGAAAGTTGTCGAGGAATGCGGCTTCCAGATCTTCCCAATAGCTAATGGAGTCCGCTGGCAAGCTGTTAAGCCAATGCCACGCTGGTCCTTTGAGCTTTAGTGGGAGGTATTTGATGGCGTGTAAGTCATCGCCGTGGGCCATGTGGATGTGGAGGAGGAAGTCCTCAATCCATACTACGGGATCTGTTGTGCCGTCGTATGATTCAATATTTACAGGTTTGAACGTTCTGGGAATTCATGTTCCATTACTTCGTCTGTGAAGCATAAGGGGTGTGCAGCACCTCTGTATTGGACTATATCTCAACGCAACTCGAATGGGTCTTGCCCGCTATGTTCAGCCCAGCCGGATTTACTTTTAATGTATCCGACGTGACGTTTGTCGTCTCGCAGAGTGGTGCGCCCTCATTATCCGTAGATCGATCTTGAATGCTTTGCCTTGTCCTCCAATATGGCTCGCAGGTCTGGCGTATCTCCCCATGCCTTTTTATTTGAATGGCATTTGGGTGGAGGCTGAGCTTTTGGCTGGAATGCCTCTCTATCGCGGCCACGAGGTGGTCGATCATCCGTATCATACGCTTCTTCCTCCAGTCGGGGTAGTAACCTGCGCCTTGGGTAACTCTTGGAGGGGCGCTCGAGTTTATATTCCTAGGCCGCGAGGACTTCAGTCCATTTGTTAGCTAGCAGATCTTGATCAGCTTGAAGCTGCTGCTGCTTTTTCTTCAGGCTATTTGCCGTGGCCATAAGCCGGCGCTTGAAGCGCTCTTGTTCGACGGGATCCTCTGGTACGGCGAATTCATCATCGCTGAGGCTTGCCTCGTCTTCGGAGGGGGCATGTGATTGTCATCCTCCTCCTCTCCGTCTGCCGCTCTCTCAGGAGAGCTGGCTCCTCCATCCTCCTACTCTAAATCTTGCTGGAGGGGTTTGTAGTTTTCTTCGGCACTATCCGGAGTGTTATTATCTCCGGTGCCGGTATCACCACTTTTTCTTTGGCGGGACTTAGAGCAACACCGCTGATGTCGGCGTTTGGGCGGCTTCTTGGAGGGGTCATCCTCCGCTATCCCGTTGCCATTGCCTTCTTTGGGTGTATCCACCATGTATATGTCATATGACGAGGTGGATTTCCAGTGCCCTATAGGTGCTGGTTCATGTTCGTCTCCTACATCGTCGTCCATACCGTCGATGTCTTTGGAGTCGAAGTCGAGCATGTCGGTTAAATCATTCACAGTGGCTACGAAGTGGGTGGTGGGTGGGCGTCGAATTTCTTCGTCGTCCGCATCCCAATCCTGTTGGCCATAATCCGGTCAGGGTTCTCCTGACAAAGAGAGAGACCTTAGTGAATTCAGAATGTCGCCGAAGGGCGAGTGCTGAAAGATATTCGCGGCGGTGAATTCCATGATCGGCGCCCAATCGGATTCGATTGGCAGGGGCATGGATGGTTCGGAGTTCGGAAAAGAGTCCGGCACCTTGGAGTCACGAGCTGCGCAGAGGGTTAGGCTGGTGTTTGGCTCGATCGCCATTGAGACTGCAGCCCCTGAGGCGGTGTCTAACCACCCGTCCTCGACTGGAGAAGTTGGCTCCGAGCTGAGGGTCGGAGCTGATGCGGGCGCAACCTCTGGGGTACTGTTCGGCGGTAGAGCTAGGTCATACCCGTCGTGACAGTGCGGCGTGCCCGACTGTGGCTCGAATCCATCGAAGATCAAGCCTCCGCGGATGTCGGCCGTGTAGTTCAAACTTCCAAATCTGACTTGATGGCCAGAGGCATAGCTTTCAATCTGCTCTAGATGGCCAATCGAATTAGCCCACAGTGCAAAGCCGCCGAATACGAAGATTTGTCCTAGGAGAAAAGTCTCACCCTGGACCGCATCGCTATCGCTGATAGTAGGAGCCATCAAGCCTAAAGGCGACGACACAGAGGAACTCTCAATGAAAGCACCAATGTCCGTGTCAAAACCGGCGGATCTCGGGTAGGGGGTCCCGAACTATGCGTCTAGGCCAAATGGTAACAGGAGGCAGGGGACACGATGTTTTACCCAGGTTCGGGCCCTCTTGATGGAGGTAAAACCCTATGTCCTGCTTGATTGATATTGATGATATGGGTAGTACAAGAGTAGATCTACCACGAGATCAGATAGGCTAAACCCTAGAAGCTAGCCTATGGTATGATTGTATGTTATGATTGTTGTCCTACGGACTATAACCCTTTGGTTTATATAGACACCGGAGAGGGTTAGGGTTACACAAGGTCGGTTACAAAGGAGGAAATATCCATATCCGTATTGCCTAGCTTGCCTTCCACGCCAAGTACAGTCTCATCCGGACACGAGACGAAGTCTTCAATTTTGTATCTTCATAGTCTAACAGTCCGACCAATGGAGATAGTACGGCTGTCCGGAGACCCCCTAATCCAGGACTCCCTCAGGGGGCCAGGCGGCATGGATTCTCGGCACGTCCGCATGGCAGTTTTTGCAGCGGGTAACTGCATCGTCACACCGCGCCCGGCGCAACTGCTTGCACATGAACGTGCCTTATTGTAACGCCCCAGATATACTTTCCATATTTGTATCCAACTCTTGCCGTCTCCGGCGCTAAGTTATATTTATTTCTCGGGTTCGGGTCTTTGTCTCCGTGTGTTGTTTTTCTTTTTCGTGCATCTCTTATCATGTCATCACGTGCATTGCTTTTGCATACATGTTCATCTCATGCATTCGAGCATTTTCCCCGTTGTCCGTTTTGCATTCCGGCGCTTCGTTCTCCTCCGGTGGCCTTTTCTAGCTTTCTTTCGGGTTTGGGAATTAAACATTTCCGGATTGGACCGAGACTTGCCAAGCGGCCTTGGTTTACTACCGGTAGACCACCTGTCAAGTTTCGTACCTTTTGGACTTTGTTTGATAGCCCAACGGTTAACCGAGGGACCGAAAAGGCCTCGTGTGTGTTGCAGCCCAACACCCCCAAATTTGGCCCAAAACCCACCAAACTCTGCTCCATCGTCTCGGTCGTTCGATCACGATCGTGTGGGCGAAAACCGCACCTCATTTGGACTCTCCTAGCTCTACTTATGCCTATTTATACCCCCTCCATTCGGATCTCTTCTTCCCCCGTCCGAAACCCTAGTTAAAAAAAACAGATCAACCCCGCCACCGACGGACGTGTCCGGATCCGACCGGACAACGTCCGCCCGCCGCCGCCATCCAACCCGCCGCCGCCACGTGTCCCCGCGGGACCAGTTCGCGCCGCCACCGACGCGGGCCCGAGGCCCAGCGCCGGCCCCCGAGGCCCGATCCGCCGCCGCCTACTCCTTCGCCCGAGGCCGCCGCCGCCCGACGCTCCGCCGGCCGCTGCCCTCGTCACCGGCGCACCCCGCCGCCGCCCGCATCGGCGCCGGGCGCCGCCACCGGTCTTCCCCGGCGCCACCCTGGCCTCTCCCCGCCGCCTCGCCGGCCTCCCCTCCTCCACCGGCTCCGCCGACGAGCTCCTCCGGCGACTCGTGCTACAGTGCCCCGGCCGCCTCGTAATCCGTGCCGCTGGATCTAGATCTGGGTTGACCTCTCTCCCCCGAAACCCTAATTTTCGTGCTATCTTTGACTGCTTGTATCTCCTCAACCGTAGCTCCGTTTTGGGCATATGATATATCAAAATCTTCGCCTCGACATGTACATAATTTCATTCCATTGCGTCATTTGCATTTGAGGTCATCTTGATACCCAAAATGCTATTAGAAGGAGGCTTCGTGAGTTAAATCGCAGATCCGTTAGTTCATCATGCACTTTTGTCATTTTTGCCATGTTTAATTCGTGCATGATATGCCTGTGCCCCTTTGGGATGAATTGTTAACCATTTTGTCTTCTTTCCAGAGGTGCCACCCATGCATTTTTAGGATGTGTGTGTTGTCTTGTGCAAGCTTGCGAAGAGAGGTACCTGAGATTGCAGATTTCAGGGACTTAGTGATTTTCACTAAGTCTGGGATATTTTAGTTCATGATGCTATATGTCCAGCTTGTTTCCTAGTGATCCGTGCCTCTTTTGAGGATGATCAGTAAGGGAGTTTTGATATTTATGTTATCCTCTATCCATCCATGTCTTTGTTGGCATATGTGAAGTGCTCTAGGTTGACTCAATTGAGCTCAACTTTTGCTTCGTTGTTAATCTGGGCAGATCGTCAACTTGTTTGCGATTTTGCCGATGCTACCGTTAGTGTTCCATGCATGCTATGCCTTTGTTCTTGCCATGTCTAGCTTGTATTTTGTGTCTTCTTAATGGATGTATGCTTGCCTTGCCATGACTTGCACCGTGGTGAGTGCATCGAGATCGTTTACATGCCTTCGTGAGTTATATTTCAGCATGTCTCAGTTTTCACCAAGTCTGAAAACTGATTGTGTTCGAGCTATGTTTGTGAGCTCGGTAGAGTATTTTGTGAACCCTTTTGGCCCCAGGTCACTTAGGGTGTTTTGTTAAGCTTGTTGAGTAGCTCCATGCCATGTTCTTACTTGTCATATTCAGGTCATGTATCATATTGTTTTGCTGCTCCGAAGAGAGCATCGTGATCTGAAATTTCGGGCTAGTGTTAATTTCACTAAGTCTGGAATCTGTTTTGCATATTCATTTTTTCCATGCTTGTTTGAACCTCTTAGTGGATGAATTTGCCTATGGCTCAGTGCTAGTGTTTTGTTAACCATCTTGTGTACATCACTGCCATGTATTTTGTTTTCATGTTGGGTGGCTGTAGCATGTTCATTTCGTTGCATTTAGGTGCCTACTTGCTGCAAATCGCAGACCGGTGTCATATCTTAAAACGCTTGCCATTTCCAAACCGTAGCTCCGATTCCAATGATCTTTATATCGTTTTCAAGCGATTTCATCCCCTCTATCCAGTGGCACACTTGGTTTTCCAAGTTGATGCCAGGTTCATGCATTTCCTGTCATATCTTGCATTTTGCATCCCGCATCGCATCCCGCATAGCATATCGTCATTTCATCATATTGCTTGGTCTTGCCCGTGGTTGATTGTATCCTTGTTGCTTGTTTGTCTTGTTGGGTAGAGCCGGGAGACGAGTTTGCTATCGAGGAGCCCGTTGAGTTTGCTTGCGAGGATCCAGTCAACTCTGACAACTGTGCAGGCAAGATGATCATACCCTCGCAATCACTACTATCTTTGCTATGCTAGTTTGCTCGCTGTTTTGCTTTGCCACTGCTACGATGCCTACCTTTTGCTTGTCAGCCTCCCAATTGCCATGTTGATCCTCTAACCCACCATTGTCCTAGCAAACCGTTGATTGGCTATGTTACCGCTTTGCTCAGCCCTTCTTATAGCGTTGTTAGTTGCAGGTGAAGATTGGAGCCGTTCCTTGTTGGAACATTTATTTTCTTGTTGGGGTATCATTATATTGCTATGTTATCTTAATGCATCTATATACTTGGTAAAGGGTGGAAGGCTCGGCCTCTCACCCAGTGTTTTGTTCCACTCTTGCCGCCCTAGTTTCCGTCATATCGGTGTTATGTTCCCGGATTGTTGCGTCCCTTACGCGGTTGGGTTATAATGGGAACCCCTTGATAGTTCGCCTTGATTAAAGCTTTTCCAGCAATGCCCAACATTGGTTTTACCTTTTGCCACCTAGCCTCTTTTTCCCTTGGGTTTCCGGAGCCCGAAGGTCATCTTATTTTAATCCCCCCCGGGCCAGTGCTCCTCTGAGCGTTGGTTCAAACTAGAGTCCTGTGCAGCGCCCCCTCGGGGAAACTCAAGGTTTGGTTTTAGTTGTATGGAGCGCTCATCTAAGTGTGCCCTGAGAAAGAGATATGTGCAGCTCCTATCAGGATTTGTCGGCACATTCGGGCGGTGTTGCTGGTCTTGTTTTAACCTGTCGAATTGTCTTGTTGTACCGGGTTGCCGAGTCTGATCGGTGTGTCTCGGGTGGAGGTCTATTCCTTCGTTGACCGTGAGAGCTTGTCATGGGCTAAGTTGGGACCCCCTGCAGGGATTGATCTTTCGAAAACCGTGCCCGCGGTTATGGGCAGATGGGAATTTGTTAATGTCCGGTTGTAGATTACTTGAACTAAACTTAATTAAAATGAATCAACCGTGTGTGTTACCGTGATGGCCCCTTCTCGGCGGAGTCCGGGAAGTGGACACGGTGTTGGGGTTATGCTTGCACAGGATGTTCCTTTAGCTTCTCGCTCGTGCTTCGCCTTCTCTTCTCGCTCTCTTTTGCGTATAAGTTAGCCACCACATATGCTAGTCGCTTGCTGCAGCTCCACATATTTTTTGCCTTATCCATTCCTATGAGCTTAAATAGTCTTGATCACGTGGGTGTGAGATTGCTGAGTCCCTGTGGCTCACAGATACTACAACTCCAGATGCAGGTCCAGGTGTTTCTGCTCCAGTTGACGATTACGAGCTCAAGTGGGAGTTCGACGAGGACTCTCAGCGATACTATGTGTCTTTTCCGGATGATCAGTAGTGGTGCCTAGTTGGGGTTATCGATTCAGGACCTTGTCGCACGTTGGGTTCTTTTCTATTTTGGCGCCGTAGTCGGGCCATGAGTGTTTGCTTGATGGATGTTATTTATGTACTCTGATGTGACGTGGCGAGTGTAAGCCAACTATGTTATCTCCCCCTTTTTATTATGTAATACATGGGATGTATGACGATTTCCCGACTTGCGACATTGCTTTCTATGCGGTTATGCCTCTAAGTCGTGCCTCGACACGTGGGAGATATAGCCGCATCGAGGGCGTTACACTTATCGTGCGTCGGCCCCGAACACTGGCAGTGTGTGTGGAGGGACAAGGGCAGAGCACCCGGAGGGATGCGAGAGTAGATCACGCGCAGCGGGACGTGGGTAGAGCGCGCCGTGGCTGCGTGAAGCGCAAGCAACCACACGCATAAGAGTAGTTGAACAGGCAGGAAATAGTCGCCCACAAGCCGGCCGACAGTTGCATCGCTGTGTAGAGAGCGGCCGTGTGCTACCACCTCCGTCTACTCTATAGTGTCATTAATATTCTATGCCATACTTTGCCCTCAAATTTAACCAACAAAATGTTAATGCATGTTTTATAAATTATATAATTGGAAACTATGTTCAAATACAAATCCAACTATATAATCTTTGGCGACATGCATTCGTATTTTATTAGTTAAATCATACTTATAAACCAGGACAGTGGTATAGTAGGTAATTAAATCGCAAATTTTTTTATTAACCGTATGTGTACATGGCCTTTCGTCCTCCTCTCGCACATCTTGTCACCCCGCTGCCGCAGACGGCTTACAGCGCAAGCTTGCGCAACGCGTGGGGGCGTCGTTTTGGCCAAACGGTGGCGCCAATGAATCATCGGTGAGCCCGTTCCCGCGCAACCTTGCAGGTTCCTGCGCAAGTTGTTGGGGAACGTAGTAATTTCAAAAAAAAATCCTACGCACACACAAGATCATGGTGATCCATAGCAACAAGAGGGGAGAGTGTTGTCTACGTACCCTCATAGACCGAAAGCGGAAGCGTTAGCACAACGCGGTTGATGTAGTTGTACGTCTTCACGATCCGACCGATCAAGTATCGAACGCACGGCACCTCCGAGTTCAGCACACGTTTAGCCCAATGATGTCCCTCGAACTCCGATCCAGCCGAGTGTTGAGGGAGAGTTTCGTCAGCACGACGGCGTGGTGATGATGTTGATGTTCTACCGACGCAGGGCTTCGCCTAAGCACCGCTACAATATTATCGAGGTGGACTATGGTGGAGGGGGCGCCGCACACGGCTAAAAGATCAACTTGATCAATTGTTGTGTCTATGGGGTGCCCCCTGCCCCCGTATATAAAGGAGCAAGGGGGTGCAGCGGCCAGGGAGAGGGCGCGCCAGGAGGAGTCCTACTCCCACCGAGAGTAGGACTCCCCCCCACTACAAAAAATACACTTCCGTGATGATACGTGTTTGTCACAGTAGTTTGCTTTTTTTGTCATGCATGTACATCCATGACAAATTTATGACAGAATCAAGATAGTCATACCTGTGCTGTCATAGAAGTGTTCCATGACATTACCAAAATTATCATCACGGAAGTGTCCACTTCCATGACGATAAATCGCGCGTCACAGAAGTGCTTTCGTCAAGGGTGACCGACACGTGGCATCCACCATAACGGAACGCCGTTAAGCTATCGGGTCGGGTTTTGGATTCAATAACCCGTTAACAGCCCCGACCAATGGGGATTTACCACGTGTAAAATCATCATTGGCTAGAGGAAACATGTGTCGGCTCATCGTCGGGACAGATGTCATCCACTCACTGGACAGAAGGCGCCTATGATACGTCGACACGTGGCACGGCCCAACAATTTTAAATGGGCCGGCCCAACTAAAGGTCCACAAGATTTTGCGGACCATAATGGGCCGGCCCAGCTAAAGGCCCATGAGATTTTGCGGACCATAATGGGCTGGCCCAGCTAAAGGCCCACAAGATTTTGCGGGCCATAATGGGCCGGCCCAGGTAAAGGCCCACAAGATTTTTGTGTGCCATAATGGGCCGGCCTAGGTAAAGGCCCACAAGATTCTTGCGGGTCATAATGGGCCGGCCCAGCTAAAGGCCCACGAGATTTCGCCGACATTAATGGGCCGGCCCAGCTGTAGGCCCACAAGATTTTGAGGACCCTAGTAGGCCGGCCCATTAACTGGCTGCCATGTTTTGGGCCAAATATCGGCCCGTATTTGATCCAGTCCATTAATGGCCTGCCACGCTCCGGGCCTAATAGTGGCCCATATGAGATCCGGCCCGTTAAAAGCCTTCCATGTTCTGGGCCAAATTACGGCCCAGATCAAGTCCGGCCCTTTAAGAGGCTTTGGGCTCAATTATGGCCCATATCAGATTTGGCCCGTCAACTAGACAATATGCTTTTGGGACCACTTGCTAAAGGCCCACTTAGTAATTCGGCCTGATATTAGTTTTGTCCTGTTAAGGGCCCGTTTAACATTTCGTCCCTATGTTGATTTCGGCCTGTTAAAAGACCGTCATATAGTTGGGCCTAACTATGGCCCGGTTTGCATCCGGCCTGCTCACAACCAATATCTGATTGGGCCAACCAAGGACCCAGACAATTTTGGCCTATTAAAAGCCTGTGATTTGATTCGCACAATCATGGGCCGGGGTTCATTTCAGGCTGCTGCGTAACTAGTAGGAATTAAGAACAAACCTACTCTATACAATAAAGAAATTACGACATAAGAATAAACCTACACTACACAATAAAGGATTTAAGGTATATTACATCCACTAGGCATCAAAGTTCGCCACCAGTGATCATAAAGCGCAACGAAGAAGCAGATTACAAAAACTGGGCACCATTGCAGCGTAACAAAATAATACTGAACCGAGACCACTTCCAAGACAGTTCAAGAATGGTTAGCCTTGCGGGGGAACTGCTACGCAAGCTGCTGAGCAAGGCTGTGAGACCGTCCTAGCATGTCGGTCATAGCTTCCAGGTGTAGCTGTTTAGCGATGAGGTTCTCATTGGTATTCTCCGCAATCTTTCTTAGAGATAGGACTTCAAGTCGAAGTTGAGTTGCAGAATGCCTTTCTGCTAGAACTTGGGACTGAAGAAGTCGAACTGATTCAGACAATGAATTATGTGAGCTTGTCCGACTGCTAGTCTCAAGTAACTTGAACACTGCATCAAGACAAGACTTTGGGGTTGTCTCGCTATCTTCAAGATGTTTTGCCTTCTTTGCTGCAATATATGTTGGGTTTGTGTCACGGCCTTCAGCAGACTTGTGCATGCCATCAAGCATATCACCCTGTAACAAAGCAGAGAGATGACAGGTTTTGCACGTGTATAAACAAAGATGATAACTGTTCTGTCAATTCTATCCAATTTCAAACTAGAAAATAAAGAGTATGTTCAAAATATCAATAGCATAATTTGGCATTGTTCATAATGCAGGGAGCTTCACCACACTACTGGATTACCATGTCAACATAACAAGCATAGATGAAGGGCAAAGAAAATCATTGTATCTATTTTGGATAATGTGCATGGCATGTTGTTCATATCATCAGCAACATCAGTAAGATAAAACAAGAGATGACAAGGTGCAAACATGGGCTGCTTCACGACACACTGGATTATAGATCCACAAAAACAAGCACACATATAGGGAGTATTAAGTAATGTGCATGGTATGAATAAGGAATTTGGTTTTACAAGTAAAACTTAGAACTTACGGTTCTTATGAACATGCATTTTGGTAGAAACAGCAAACTAAATAGCAGTAAACGATAGGGAGTATGAGCAAATTAAACAGCAGTTGAGGATAAAGGCTTTATAAGGACTGACTTACATTAACAGTTAACACCGGCTTTATAATGCCCTTCTCCATGGCAAGGGAAGGATAACTCAAGAATTTCAGCACATAATCTTCTTCATAAGCATTGCATGTACTCTACATTTTGTAGAGAGTAATTATAGATATGATAATACTAGAAGGGATAGAGGATAATGAAGATAAGATGCAAATTGATGCTACATCATCAACTACCAATCCCTGGAAGTACAAGCGTTACAGGACAAAATGTACCGACAAGAGCAATGGGCTACACTTATGCACTGACATTGTCTGTGTATTCTACTTGTTAGTAAGATTAAATATAGATCTGATCTTTTTTAGTAAATGGTGGGCGAGGGAGATAAGATGCAGAATGCTACAAAATGAACCAATCCCTCTTCTCATAATACAAGAGTGTTTTGAACACTGGTGTACTGTACAAAACGTTCTTATATTACGGGATGGAGGGAGTAGCTGTTAATGTAAGTACATTGATAGACCACGTTCAGTCCTTACAAGAGGACTGCAGAGGTAAACCTCTTCAAAAGCATTGGGTTGATTCTAAATTTATGTAAGAGTCCATACGGATCTTATAATGTCCACCAAATGGACGATTACGAGGCTAACATGTGCAGTGATGCTACATAATCAAATAGCTATGAAAGTAAGTATGGTCATACAGGGCAAGAGGTACTCACAAGAGCAATGCAGTGTGCAGTATAGTTGCGAGATTCTGTGGTCCCTTGAGAACGAATGTTCTTCTGCTAACAGTTTTCGTACAAGTGAGACATTAAGGCAAATGCAGAAATGTAGTTAAAATTGTGATGTGATATCATAGGCAGTACCTTACGCTGCAGCCGAGACCAATGTGTAACAAGATTATTCCAGTCACCGTCGGATAAATGTAGAACCGGAGACTTTACAGAAATTTCGTTCAGAGGCTTGCCATCGAAGTGCGTTTGCCTCAGGTAGGAACAATACTTCATCAACGAGGTGATTGAAAAGCGCAACAAACCCTTGCTCGTCATCACAATCCAGTTTGTGCCTTGCCTATTTGAAAGAATGAAATCTTGTGTCTTCTGTCAGCAGAAACATATGCAGTAATGACCATGAATAACATTAGTACATTACTTATGCGTAAGTTGCGGAGGAAGACTGGAAATTGTTCTATGTCTGCGGTATAATCTTTCCATGAAGGAAAGATGCGCACAAAGTTCCTGACAACAACATAAGCTTTGTATTGTAAACTGTGAAGAAATGGAATAGCGGTCCTATTTGCTGCAATTGGGGCTCTCTCTGGTTCGGAAAGGGATTTGGCAACTGGATTTGGTGTACTCTTTGCTGGAATGAGGGTTTTGCATCGTACAGCTGGTGCTATGTCAACTGGCATAATCATACTGTTTGCTGCAGTTGGGGTCTACTGAGTTGGGGCATCAGAAATGACCACTGTAGTAGGGCTAGAGTCTGCTAGAGTTGGGGTATTTTATGGGTCAGGTGATATTGCAACTACACCTAATGGGCTATTTGATTTATCATGTGCCACTACCTTTTCCAAATACTTTGCTTGTGCTCCTCCACGATCAGCAATCGCCCTCTTCCTTTTGAATGTCTGATACACAAGAACAACATTTGAATGGATAAATATGGTATGATGACAGATGGAATATGTACTGAAAGTGGATAGGCAGGGCGTATTCACATACACGATGTGTAATGTAAGCTAATGGCAGTTCAACAAAGTAGAAGCAATGCAAAGCATCAGTTGCAAGATATGTGCGAGCAATATAACCTTGGAAAGTTAGAGCAAGTACCTTGATGGGTGAATAAGATAGGGCATGTTCCTCTGACTCCTCCACTAGGGAGCTACATTGACTTAGGTCTCCCTCTAGCTCAGAATCAATGTTAGGATCATATTCCGAGCATGAATCTGTAGGTGGAGAGTGTTTGCATTGCATTGCATCCAGACTTGATTTCAGTCCTTTAATACCAAGTTTGACAGCCACGGCATTGTTCTGCTTTATTCTTTTCATGCGCGCAAGCTCATAATCATTACGACGCTGTTCAGAATCTGAGATTCATGAAAACATAAAAAGTAGTCAAATTATCTATGGAATGCATTGCGGTTTCAACTCGGAGAATGTCTCCCTATAAACCCCCTGCATATGCAAAGTTCACCTCCCCAACCGTGCTGACCAGACCACACACAGAGATAGACACCCGAGCGGCGAACATGCATTTTTGAAACTAATTTAGGAACATTTAGCTAACCAATTAAACAACTCTGTTTTAATAATATCATATTCGTATTTGAACAACTAAGCTTGTTTAGCTTGATGGGTGGAGTAGTGTTATTATGACACAAAGCATTTATTCTGATCATATAGTGATCATAAAAGGGGGAAACTATAAGCATATATTTTTTTAGTAAAAGAGGGTGTTCTAGCGCGATGGTGTATGAATGGGAAAATGGAGGGAGAGGTACGGGGAACAATGTTTTTGGGACGTACCTGTCTGAAATATGGGAAAGTTACGAACTTATTCCCCGTTTCAAATTTGGACGTCTCGTCGGTTGGGGATAGGACGGTAATCTCGCATCTCCCAAATATTTGTCGGTAACTATTTCAGGCGAGGAGAGGGTGTTTTGCCGCCCACGGTTGGCGCCCACGGTGTATGAACGGGGCTGACAAGTAGGGCGGTTGTGTCACGTCTGATGGAAGTTACACATCTGCCCCTATTTAAAATATTAGCCTACATCTATTTTGGATGAGGAGAGGGTGTTTTGCCGCCCACCGTGTATGAATGGGGAATGGAGGGAGAAACAGAGGTCTTTTGGATGAGCTTGAATCAAATGAGTTTTGTCGCCTATGTTTGACGCCCACCGTGTCGGAATGGGCTCAGAGGGGGTCGTGTCACGTCTAATTGAAGTTACTAACCTACCCCTATTTAGAGCCAGTGGAAATCGGGCCGATGGATTGTCCGTGTAATGGGTAGACAGTAATTTCCATCTCCCAAACACTTGGCTTCGGGCGACCGATGTGGGAGTGGACATTTTACTATTTCTTTCGAATTTTGGGACAATAAGCATCCACATTTACCCCTGGCAACTAAATTCGAGTCCATTTTGTATTCCTATATGAATCTTTATAAATCATTCTATGTGTTTTTATATATCTTCAAAAGGACGACAAAGATGTATTCCACTGTCATATATGAATATGGTTTACAAATGCCGATACTCAAATTCAGAAACTAGAATCCAGTTTAAGGTGAATTCGAATATTTGGAACACTTCATGTCCAACTCAAATGTCACACGCAACATAATGTGTACTCCCATTTAGATATGTACACAAGCGATGTATCAAGATTCAAATACCGAGTCAATCAACCAAGAATGTACGGAACTAACAGACATATAAACACTTATAGAGTATATGGATCAATAATATCAACTAACATACATAAGCCAGGCCGCTGTACTTTTTTTTGGCTATAACAGCATCCTTTTTTAGCAAGCATCTTGGCCCTTTCCGATGTGTGCCACTTATGGTCCATCTATACTACTATTGCTGAATGCACATTCAGCCCGATTGGCATATTTGTAGGTCTGGCACAGCAATCCAAATGAAATGTCTCCGAGTCTTATCAATTAATACAGACTTGTGCTCAAATAAAATTACAAACAAAAAACAAAAAACAATTATTACATGATCTCTAAAACAAATGGTTTGATTGATTACATGAACAGACAACACAAAGGTTATTCAACTATGGAAAGAACATTTCACCTATGATTTACCAAGTAGGAATTTAATTTCCTTTTTTCCTTCAGGACCTTAACAATCTGGTCAGTCTCAGCTTGCTTCGTTTTGAAATCCACCAAATATTTAATGGTTGTCTTGAGTACTGCTTGTGATTGTGTTGTTTGCTTCCTCAACATGTCAACTTCATCTCTAAGTGCAGAAGCAGAATCTCTTTCTACCACTAGTTTAGCCTCTAGAGCATCAGCAGTTGGCAATTCATAATGCACGATTGGGCCGGTGCCACTGCTGTGGGATGATGCAACGTCCATGGGGACCTCGCTCTTTGATCTTGGGCTAACCTGTTTTGCCATTAAAGTTCCGATTGGATTCAGAAAAGTTGAAGTTAGCAAAACATCTCAACTGGGAGTTATAACAGCAAACCAGTTAAACAAACAAGGAATTAAAGAGTTTCAATTGGATGCTGAAAAGTAGTTATTAACATCATTGTAACCCGCTGTTGCAGCAGCAAAGCAGTTAAACAAACAAGTAGATATTTAAGTTAAGGCAAACAGGTAATTCTTAACAGTAAGTATCAAACACATAGATAGGCGCAGTCTACAATATGATTAACAGGCTGTGCCATTATGTAATCAGTAGCAAACTAAATTAAGCCAAGCAACGTAATTGAACAATTTTGCAATAAGTGGCTAACTAAAATTCCGAGAAGCAGGTAACTGAACTTACGCTAGTTCTTTGTACAGGCACACTGCAACTTCTTTTTCGCTTACAAGGTTGTACGAAGGAGTCCATGGCATCAATTGCTTGGATACGCAGTCCCAATACTTCTTTCTTCCCACACTGCATGGGTAAGTCGAATGGTTAATCTGGTAAGATGGTGCGTCCTTGATATGTTATATGAGGACGTGTAGTCAGACTAGTTGTAGCCAAACACATCACACTGGCTTTTACTGTATATTTCATGCGATTACTTTTGGCATATCGAGATCTAAGCAATCTACAATAGGATGAAAAGACTGGCATCCTTCACATTATTGGCGAACTCAGTTCATAGAAACAAGCAATTCAACCATTCTGTGGGTAAATCAAAAGCGCCACTGGAATATTTTTCACTATCCAATCATACACGCAAAAGGGGCGACGCCACCATAGGGGCTGGTATGGGCGGCCGCCTCAGGTGGCTGGAAAGTGTGCACCTAGTTTGAGTCGTCCAGGTTGGCCCACGCTAGTTTTGTTCGTCCCAACGCACGAGCAGGCAATGTAAAAAATGAAGAAAAATGTTTCAATTTGGATGGGCCAATAACATAAGTGCAAGGCAGGCCCTATAGCAGGCTCGCGGCCCAAACGAGCGCCTCCCATATCGATCGACAGCAGGAAAAATCCCAATTCATTCGCTCCAGCCTCCAGTCTGGTTCGCTCCTAACCTAGCCGCCGCTGGACAGACCGACACAGCACTTCCTCGCGCCCTCGTTGGAGGGCGGTCGCCGGGCTTCAAGCGAACGGAAGGACAAGAAGATGAAGATCCAACCCTGGGTGTAGCCTGCGTGGGAGGCAGCGGCGGCAGCACGGGCATGGCATCGAGCTTGCGCAAACGGACAGTCGCAGCTTGCAAGAGTAGCATGCGCAACGAGCAGGTACATCACATCCCTGATTATATCTAATTCAACTCTTCAATTTCTGGCCAATAGTTAAACCTGACGGTGTTGTAAAACTGCTTGTATGTAGGGAATCTATGAGAAAATGAAACCAATTTCTACTTATTTTATAACTCCCCCAATCAATACTGAACTGACTGAATCTGATGTATCTAATCAAGTTTCCGGTGCAAACATACAAGCTCATGTTGTTCTTGAGCCTGAAGTGTCTAATGAACAGACTGCTAATGAAGGATTTGATGCAAACATTTTACATGCTCCTGGTGATGAACATATAGTGTCTAATGAGGGATCTAATGCAAGCATTTTGCAAGCTCATTGAAGGATTTAGTGTCTAATGATGATCTACTATGTTGAGAGAGACAGAGATTTGCAGGCATTGATGACAAGCAAATTATAGTGCATTTTCATAGCTTGAGGAAACGTCGAGGCCATCTACCAGAAAGTCCCCGTATCATGACAACATAGCATAAATACTTTTCTAATCTGTTGTTTGAAACTATTGGCATACTTGTGCAGGATAGATATATTGATATGCAGTTTGCGCACTGGTTATACGTGCAATTACACTTCGATATTTTCAGCCAGAGAACGAATAATTCAAGCAGGTACAGACCATGTTTGTAGTCCTTGTACACCATGTTGCATTTTGTGTTTTTTGGTGCTTGCATCATTTAGTGTTTATAATCTGAACTACTTTGGATCATTAGCTGGTTTTCAAAGTGCATGTAGCTTCACATTTCTCAAGTTATGTTGATTTCCGGAGTGCAAGTGCCTTCGTATTTTTTAAGTTAAATGTTCGCCCCTGGTAACTTGAATTCGTGGATCAGCCACTGCACACAAATCATACACGAATGCCAGTACGAATTAAATGAAATGCAGGGACTTACGCTAGCTCGTTGTACAGGCTCACTGCAGCTCTGCTTGCGCTTGGGATGTTCCATGTACAAGTCCATGTTACCACTTGCTTGGATGTGCAGGCCTTGTGCTCCTTGCATCCCCCTCTGCATTTTTGACACGGCGAATGGTTGATCAAATAAGAGGAATCGACCTTGATGTTGTACCGGAGGACAGATACTTACAAGGTTATATGGGTGTGCAGGATGTGTACCAGATCCCGTAGCGCCGTCATGCTTCGCTAAAATATGGATTTGCTTGTTTCAGATGATATCTCCAGAAGAAATAAGAGTTAAGGTCAGAGTTGCATAGGCGTGTAAGCTAAGAGAGCAGTGAAAGGATATCCAAACATCGTCGGAACAGTGCACAAGGGAGTGATGTGTGGATACCTAGTTCGGGCCGGCGTTTGGGCATGCTCGCCTAGCTAGAGTGCGGGTCACTTCAGAGCCGTTGAGGGTGATGCGCTGGCGTTGGCTGGCCGCGCACGGATGCAGATCTTGAGTGGCAGCGGAGCGCTACGATGCGGTGGACGAGACCGTTGGTGAAGCCCCAACGGCCTCGGGGGGCGGAGGTGCGACGATGTGCTCGGTGAAGTAGCCCCGGTGAGCTGGGAGACGGCGTCGGTGAAGCGCACCTGATGCGGTGGAACTCGGTGTCTGTGAGGCACGTCGGTTGCGGCGGCCGACGTTGTCGGTGGACCACCCGGTGCGGTGGACGAGGGCGTAGATGAGGTAGCTCCGGTGCGGTGGTGAAGCGCGACCGTCGTCTTCGTCATCGTCGTCCGGCACAGAGGTGGGGAACGGTGGGGAAAGAGACGAGACGAGGGGCGATTCGAGGGTTGGCGGCGAATTAGGGATTTGAGCAATCTGGGCGCGGAAGGGGACGGTGGAGAAGAGAGATTTTGCAGGGCTGGAATTGGGGCCGCCAGATATTTCTATCCGAAACGTGGAAGCGCAAACTTATATTGTCTCGTCCTTTTTGGGGGGAGGGGGTGGGTGGCTGGGTGCTACGCGTTTGTCCGACACACGTGACCACCCCGACAGAACTATGCTTCGGTGCCTTAAGGCACCTACCTTTGTGTCCATGACATATGGGCCCAACAGGTGGCTGGCCCACATGTCAGTGACCCAAAGGTAGTTGCCTTTAAGGCACCGAAGCAGCGTCCACCCCGACACGACCCGGGTTTGCCTGGTGCGCCTACATTTGAGAATGCAAACGAATCTTCTTTCATTTGCAAACGAATCTGTATGTATTACCATGCCCGTGTTTAGCTTGCAATAATTAGTCATTCAAAACGAGATGCTCCATCATTCACTTTTGTAAGTCGTTTCAGACAACTTAAAATGAACTGTTTTGCACATTGTCTGAAATGTCTTGAAGGTCTTATAAAAGTGAACAGAGGGAGTACTATAAATTAATTAAGGAGGAGTTATTTGAAAAAAAATCAAAACGGTACCCACGCTAACGTGGATTAGAGTGTGTGTCACATAATTAGTTATTTGAATTAGAGTGTGTGTCACGTAGTTAGTTATTTGAATTAGAGTGTGTGTCACGTAGCGATCTCCAATTCTAATGTGGATTTCACATTTCACTATATCCACGCTACTTTTTAATACAAATTCATATGTATATGATGAACACCATGGTAGTGAGAAAACTTTTGGATGGATTCAAACATATGACCTACAAAATAGCACAACAAACTGAGTCAATGTCAACTTTTCGAAACTTAGTATGGCACGAATTCGAAATAATTACCCGTATGCCTGGTCCTCGGTTCAAATCTTACAATGTACACCGAATTGAAACATCGATATTAAGTCTCGTACTATGTACATTCAAATGTTGTTTTTAGCC